>NC_087087.1:5557973-6157973 GCF_036172545.1 Culicoides brevitarsis | reverse complement strand
CAGGAAAAGAATTATAATAAAACCTTTTTTACCGCCATCAGCTTCGAGTACTGGCGGCGAACGGTGCCATTCTTCATTCGTCATTTTTTTTGCCAAACTGCGTTGTCGACGTTGTAAATTACAAAGCATTAAATGGCGTCAATTTTAATGGTGATGCCTTAAAGGTATGCGTTAAATATAAAGTTTCAACGAAAAAATATATTTTCATGTAAAATATATTTGAGCAAGGTTGGAGCAATTTGCGAAAATGTTTCTCTTTTTAAACTAATATTTGAATTAGCGAAAAAGCGATTTTCAAATTTTAAAAAAATGTTTTCGTTTTGAAACTTCCTATGGATTTTTTGAAAATTTATTTTGCTTAATTTTTCAAAAAAAAAATTTTAAATTTTTTATTTGAATTAGCAAAAAACAATTCTCAAATTTTTTAATTTAAATTTTATACAAATTTAAAAAAAAATTAAGCTAAAAATGAAATTTTTGAATATTGAATCAACAAGAAGGCGATTTACAAATTTTTAGTAATTTTTTTCAATTTAAAAAAAAATGTTAAATTTTTAATTTGAATTAGCAAAAAGGCAACTTTAAAGAAATTCTAAGTAAGCTTTTTGAATAATGATTTATAAAAATTGAATTAGCGAAGAGCGATTCTCAAATTTCATTATTTTAAATTTTATACAAATTGCTCAAAGAAATTTTGATTTTCTTGTTGATAAAATCGTAGTTTTGAATATTGAATTAGCGATAAGGCGATTTACAAATTTTTAACAATTTTTTATGAAATGTCTTTTGAATACTTATTTAGTTTAAATTTTTTTTTATTATTTTTATTATTTTTGAATTTGAATTAGCAGAAAGTAATTTTCAAATTTAATTGTTTTTAATTTATTCAAACAAAATCAAAATTTTTAAAATGTCGAGCTTACTTTTGTTATTGAATATGATTTAAGAAAATTGAATTAGCAAAAAGGCAATTTCCAAATTTCAAAAAAATTTTTTTAATTTTAAATATTTCTAATTGAAATTTTTTGATTTAGCATCAAAGCTATAAGAAATTTTTCTTCAAATATTTTTTTTCTTTAAAAAAATATATATTTTTTTATAATTAAAAAAAATGAAATATGAAACATTTTTGATAATTGCATCTACCTAAAAAAAAAAATTGTAAGTAAAAAAAATTTTTGCAAAAATATTTCAGAGTGTTAACTAGCTTGATGAAGCTTCTTTCGTATACCTTGTCTGTTTTGTTGGCGACGACGATAGCAGAGTAGAGTGATGCTTGATTGAATGAATTTTTTTTTGTCGGAATTATAATAATAAAGTGAAACAAAAGCAGGCAACTCTTACAATTCGCTTTACAGCAAAAAGTGTCTGCAGCAACGAAAAAAAAGTTAATAATGATAGTGTATAATAATAACGGTGCGGATCGGTTTCTTCACTCACATTATACTTTCTTGGTACTTTGCGAAAAAGAAGAAAATAATATTTAAGGAACGTTAAAAGTGTTGTTTAAAGAAGTACGAAAAGTTTTTCTTTTCGGGTTGTAACGAAACTTTTTGCAAAATGATGGAAAACTTTTTAAAGAACTACAAAACCTGCAGGTCTCTATTTAATTTTTTGACTGTTACGCTTCGACAAAGAAAAAAAAAGTTAAACAAAAAAAAAAAATAAAGAAGAAAGTTTGTGAATAGTGTGTGGAACGGTAATCGCGTCATAAATCTTCTTTTTTTCTTGTTTTAAATCGACGACGCGCCTCTCGGATCATCTTTTAATTGATTTTTTGGGAAACCTCCTTAAACTTCTCTGTAAAGCCCGGGTTTATTATGCCTCATCTATCGTAAAATCTGTGCGGTAAATCATAAACAATATGCTTTTAAACGGCGAGAGATAAGCTTTGAAAGCCGTTTTTTCGGTATAAAAGTAAATTTATAACATATTTTGGTCGCTTTTTTGTTATTTTTTTATTTTCGAAGCGCATTATAGAGGAAAAATTTTAATACTAAAAATTGAATTCAGTCCGTTAAATTTAATTATGTTTGAGGAGTTTAAAAATTCTCTTATTAAAACAAAAAAAAATTGAAAAATTAAAAATATTAATTTTTTTTATTTAAAATTAATTAAAAAATAAAATTAATAAAATTTATTAAATAAATTATTTTTTTATTTAACTAATTTTTTATTTTATTTTATTTATTAATTATTTTAAATTATTTTAAATTATTTAAATTATTAAATTATTTTTTTTAATTAAATTTTTAAATTAATTTTTTTTTATATTTTTAGTTTTGAATTAATTTTTTTTTATTTAATTTAACTTCAACATAATTTTAAAAATTTTATTTAATTTTTTTTTTTAATTTTTTTTTTAATTTTTAATTTTTTTTAAAAAAATTAATTAAATTTTTAATTTTCTTTATATTTAATTATTTTAATTTAATTATTTTTTTAAATAAAATTTAAGCGATAATTTTGGAAGATTTTTTTTAATTCAAAAATTTTCAAATCGAAATCCGCTAAAATGACTCGAAATCAAATTTCATGAAAACCACTTCCGACTTATTTTTTTCTGTGGTTTGCCATTCTCATGCCACAAATAAAGGTTTTTTTTATGTATTTATCACGAAATGCTCTTCCTCTTCCAACAAACACACACGTTCTACCGAGAACCATTTATTTTTTGTGTGCCATAAATTTACGTGTGTGTGCTTACAGCTGCCTCCCTTGCCCAGAAAAGACATAAATTATCTTTGAAAAAAACCGAGAGTACCGTAAAAGGCGCTGAAAGGCTGTTAAAGTGGTAAAAAGGCTTTCGTCGTCACACATCTAGACAAGGAAAATTAGCTAATTAAGTCATAAATGGATGCCCGGGAACTGAAATTGCTCTCAACTCGACACAAATATTCCACAAATTTTATTGAACCAAAACTTTTGACAATAACCATAAAAATTTAACATTCTCCATAAGACAAACGGAGATGATGATGATTATTACTCACATCACATGGAATGTTACAAACTTTCAATATATCTCGTAATTTTATTTTATTTTGTTTTTTTTAGGTTTGTAACAAAACGTGCAGTCGTCATCATCATCGCTTGTTGCTGCTGCGATAATTGTTATGAGTCGTCATTAAAAATTTATGTTAACAAAAAGTGAGAGAGAAATAGAGAAACTGCTTGGGAGTCCCATCAAAACGGGCAGTTGAATTGTGGAAACGAGCAATTTACCTTAATTAACTTTGATTGGGACCGAAAAACTTACAACAACTGGCCTCAAACTTTATCAATTTATTCATCATTAGATACGAGTTTTCGGGCGTAGGAACTCAATGAAAATGCAATTAATGGTCAACAACTTACGGCATAAACATAAATTGCCTCAAACTATATCGAAAAACAAACGATCGATTGAGTAGAAAATAGTTGATATTGATTGCTATTTTTAGATTTTCATTTTTATTTTTGGTCAAAAGCAATTTCCAGCTCGTTAGTAAGTTTTATTAAATTTATAACAGTTTTCTATTTTTGAACGTTAATGATTGCTTGGCTTTAGTAGAAATGTTGACATTAAATCAGGGGCGTAGCTTTATTAAAAGAAAAGGGGGATTTTTTAATGAACTTAAAATTTGGTAGAAATGATTAAAAACCTTTTAACAAGTTCAGATTCAAGATATTCGACTTTTTTGTTTAATTTTTTTCTAAATTTTGTTCTATAATCTATAATTTAATAAAATTTTAAGAAAACTGTCATAAATTTTAAGAATTAAAATTTTAAGAATTTAAAAATTGATAAGTAAGCCCTCATAATAAGAGGATTTTGGTTAAATTTTTTTTATGATCAATTTTTTTTGCTAACATCTTTAAAAGGCTCCTGTACATCGAAAACGCAAAATTTAGAAAAAGTCCAACCTAACAATAAAACCTTCATTTTGACCGTGATCTAGCTTAATTTTGAAAAATCGGTATGTGAGCCCTCATAATAAGAGGATTTTGACTTAAATTTTTTTTCATCAATTTTTTTCGCTAACATCTTTATCCTTACATCGAAAACGCAAAATTTAGAAAAAGTCCAAAACAAAAGTTGTTTCTAATGCCAAAACCTTCAATTTGAGACGGAAAACCGTGATCTAGCTTAATTTTGAACCGTAAGCCCCCATAATAAGAGGATTTTGACTTAAATTTTTTTTCATCAATTTTTTTTGCTAACATCTTTAAATGGCTCCTGTACATCGAAAACGCAAAATTTAGAAAAAGTCCAAAACAAAAGTTGTTTCTAATGACAAAACCTTCAATTTGAGAAGAACTCAATTTTCAAAAATGGGTACATGAGCCCTCATAATAAGAGGATTTTGGCTGAAATTTTTTTTCATCAATTTTTTTCGCTAACATCTTTACAAGATCTTTAATGTTTAAAAAAAATAAATATTTATTTTCCGCTTATTTCAAAAATATCTTATACATTTTTAACTTAAACCTTTTTTATTGTTTCTTTTACAGGCTCTCACTAATGGAACTATGGATAATTCTTATGTACTTGCAAAATTAGAGGAACTATCAAACAAGAAATTTAATTCTCTTAGAGAAGAACTAAAAACAAAAGCTTTATAGATTTAGAAAGTTAGAAATTTATGATGAAATTCTTAAAATATAATTCAAAAGAAGAGCCCAAGAACAAATACTTTTGATGGAATCGGAATAAGAGATATATGAACAACCTGATCCGGCTAAACTACTCAACGATTTTTCTTAAAGACTTCGATTCTTTCTGTTATATGTATGGAAGACCATTTATTGAAACTAAAAATTAAAAAGATACTGCAAATCGATAAAATACTAAGTTCCTACTATGTTCTCAAAAGTTAATAGTCTCTTCTGTTTTAAGACAAAGTATTAAGAGACATATTCAGAAAAACAAAAGGAATCAAAGGAATGAGAACATATTATGAAGAACTTCTACTGAGAAGCAAATTTTCAAAATTCTCTATTTCTATAACAATAAAATGAATCTTCGGCAAAGAGAAAGAAGAAAATAAACCTTTGGATGCAAAATTTCTGAAAACTTCCTTTGACTAAAATTACTCAAAGAGAACAATACCCCCCAATGTACTTCCATGCATCTACGCTCCTGTCCGACTCAAACAAAGAAAACAATTTAATTATAACCGAAAATCGTTGCTTCACTCTCTTTTGGTGAATCATCGTCGCACATTGTCGACACAAAACATACACGCCTCATCGTCATCAATCATCAATCAAGTGCACTGCTCGTTCTCATCATGCATGTCTTCCGAAAGATTTTTCGGATAAACACACTGTTAATGACAGCCATCACACATCAACATCAAGTAGTGTGTAAGAGATGGATAAATAACAACGACTTGTCTGAATGGATCGCATTTGACTTTCGAGCAAAAGGTGTATATCGTTTGTTTAATTACAAACAAGCATCGAAGCACGATGTAAAAGCTGTTACGAAACGTCTCTTTTTTGTTTTTTGGTGTTGTAATTTTGGTAAAGGTCTACCTATGAAAGTTAATGAAATATTTGTGGATCAAATAGATACATGGAAAAGAGGTAACCTTTTATACTCTTTGCATATAGAAATAACGATGACAACGGTTGCCACGGATTCTCGTCATAAATAACTTTTCGTGTCAACTCACATCATGCGAGAGTCACATCATTAAAAAAGTTTAAAAATTAATTCATTCAGTTCAATTATTATTATGAATTTATCAGCTAGTAGCATAACTCAATTGATTGACAACGCGACAGTATGGAAAAGTAAAAAAAAATAATTATTATGGAATTTTTATAAAAGCGTATTTTTAATTCGTTTCCAAAGATTTTCTAAAATTTTCTAAAAAAGAAAACAAAAAATTTTTAATTTTTTTTTTTTAATTTTCCAAAACAAAAATTAAATTCTTCTGATTTTATTTTTTTTAATAAAAAAAAAAGAAAAAAAAATTCTTTAATTTTTTTTTTAAATTTTATAATAGAGAAAAAAAATTCTTATTTTTTTCTCAAATTTAATTTTTTTTTTTAATTTTCAAAAAAGAAAAAAAACTTTTTCTTATTTTTTTTAATTTTCTTAAAAAAAAAATATTTTTTAATTTTTAAAAAAAAAATTTTAAAAATTTTTTTTTTTTTTTTTGAAAAAAATTGAAACCTTGTTTTATGGTTTTTAGTTCGCGTTAATTTATAAATATTTCTCTATTTTAGAAAATTTTCAAAAAAGAAAAAAAATTTTTTTTTTAATTTTATTAAATAAAGAAAAAATAAATTAACGCGAACTAAAAACCATAAAACAAGGGTTCATATTTTTCATTTTTAAAAAAATTTTATAAATGAATCAAAAAATGAAGAACTTATGTCTTTTATCTTAATTAAAATTTTTTTGAAATCTCAAATATTTTCAAAAAATTTTTTTAATAAAAAAAAATAATAAAAAATTTAAGGGCTCTTAAAAACGTAATTTTAAATATTTTTAAAATAATATCAAAAGTATCGATTTAAAAATAAAAATAATTTCACATAATTAACAAAACATGAACATTATTAGCCAAAAATATTCCATAAATTTTCCCATACAGTCTCGTTATTATTGAATTATTTTCAATTTCACGCTGTTCATCAACTCGCATTTCAATTGAGTGCAAATTAAAAAATCAATAAAAAAAGCTGAAAAGTAAACAAAATAATTACCTGGCTCGTATTTGGACTCACATCGATGAATTTCCCATATTGCTTGGGTATCACAGTGTTAATACTTTTATTATTGTTCGCAGCATACGCAGGCAAGAAGGAATTTTGCGAATGCACGCCAAACACAAAGGGTCCTTCGGTGTCTGCTGTGATAATTTGTCGGGATGGCGGCAATGGAGAACCGCGAACTTGTGATGTACCATTATTTGTCGTTGGCGGAGGCGGCAATGGTTTCCACGAAAAGTCATGTTTTCGCATTGCCTTCGGTGTCTCAAAATCCGACGACGACGAATCCGAATCGTTAATTTGATTTTTGTATCGCGGCTCGTGATTCGTGTCACTAAAGACGAAATCGCTGTCGCCATACATGTTAACGCGCGTATTTAAACTATCGTATTGCCGCGGAATCGAATTGAAGTCATTAAAGCCGTACATTTTTCGTTCGGGGCTTTTGCGTTTGGGCGGTTGTGGCGCGAAATGTTTCCGTTCCAGCAGAGGGCGCGTCGAACGGTTGAGCGGATGATCGCGAGATTGCATTCTTTCGGTTAACGTATTCTTCATGGATGCCGAGGACGATGCAAGAATCTGCTTAATTTGCGGCGGCATTTAAATGGAAGCGATTAGAGACACTTTTCTCTTGCGGAATTTCAACTTCAGAAAACATAAAATGACTTCTTATCACTTTTAACACGAAATTGGTAAATATTTTTCTTTTCACTTGACTTCCTCTCGATATCTTTTCGCTTATTTTGTATTCAAGTACACTCGATTTTATTTGACTATTTTAAAACACAAACATTGGCTTGTTGCTATTTTTTTTATTTTTATTATTTTTTTCTCTGATGTTTGATCAGGACTGTTGCACTGAAAAAAAATCAAAAATCAACCTTTTTTTGCGAAACTTTTTTTTTTATTTGATTGCACTTTACTTTTTTGTCTCTTTTTTCATTTGATTATTTGCATATGATTGCTGCCGTTAACATTCATGCGATGCGATTGGAGACCGCCAATCAATATTTGAACGCAGGGAATTACTGAAAAAAAATAAAAACAAAAAAAAAGTTATTTAACTTATGAAATTTCAAATAAGCTGGAGAATTGGAAAATTGTACACAAATGGTTACAGAGAGCGGATTTGATGCAAAAATTATTAAATAACGAAATGTGAACCAATCTATAATCCGTCGTTGAATGTAAAAAGTTAATAACGATTTAAATTTTCATTTATTTTTTTTAATATTTTTTCAGTAGTAAAATGTAATATTTTTAATACTATTATGAATATGAAATTCAAACAATGTTTTTATTTTATTTTTTTAAATGAATTATTTAACGAAAAAATTGAGTTGGATTAATATTTGAACTGAAATCGATTATATTTGATTGTGACAATTTTAAATCACAACAAAAGATTTTTTAAATCCTTTTTAACTTGATAAATTTAATTATTTTATTTGTTTTTTTTTAAATGTTAAAAATTAATAAATTAAAAAAATACCTATTTAAAATTATAGAATTAAAAAAAATTGAATTAATTTTTATTAATAAAAAAAATAAAATTTATCATTTAAAGAATTTTAAAAAATTCAGAAGTAAAATTAAAAATTAAATAAAAAAAAATAAAAATTATAGAATTATAAAAAAATTCTAAATTAAATTATTTAATTAAAATATTAATTCTTTATAAATAAAAATTTATTTAAATTTTAAAAAAATTAAAAAATAAAATCAATTTAAAAATTAAAAATTAAGTAATAAAAAATTAAAAATTTTAGAACTTTAAAAAAAATTTAAATTAAATTAATTAATTAAAAAAATTAATTCTAAATAAATCAAAATTAATTGCAAAATATTAAGAAATATATAAAAAATATTAATTTTTATTTAAAAATTTTAATAATTTTTTAAAATTTCATATTTTTTGTTAAAAAAATTAGAAAAATAAAATTGATTTTTTTTTATAAATTAAACAAAATTTAAAATTAAGAAATAATTTGTTATTAAAAAAATATTCAAAATTACAGAACTTTAAAAAATTTAATTAATTAATTTTTAATTAATTTAATTAATAAAAAAAATTGAAAAATAAATTTTAAAATATTTTTTGTTCAAAAAATAAAATTATTTTAAAATTAACAAAATTTTTAACTCAAACAAAAATTTTAAAAATTGAATTTCATCATATTCCATGCATTTCCTGTATTAAAACTTTTTACACTTTCAACATTTTTGGTTCCGAAATCATCGAAACAATGCCTAACTAACATCCGGAAATACATTTACGATCGATTTCATCATTTTGAAAAATTACTTAATTACATAGCAAAGGTGAGTAATGTTCTACGGATGTTCTAAAAAACCAAAAAAAAAAGTAATAATTTTCGGATTAGGTCCATCTCTCCATTAACCATGAAGAAAAAGTGATACACGATACACGTCTGTTCTTGCATTTCCGTCGAATCAATTTAAATGGCTCTTTATCGAAATAAATCTCAACAGAATTTCTCTTGAATTGTAAATAAAAATAGAACAGCAGATGTTCGACACATGCACCTTTTAATAACAAAACAATGCACAACACACAGGTAAACAACTTTTTTTTGTGTGACCTTCATCTTTTTTTTTGTATTTTTTTTTTCGTATGAGCTATAAATAAAAATTTGTGTTTGTGTGTGATGAGACACTTTTCGTACTACCTGTGAACTAACACGCATCTGTGTTCCAAATAAATAAAAAAAATATTAATTGTTTCTTATCTCTCGAAAAACAGCTGAGATATTGATTTGGACTTCAAAGTGTGACGAAATCAGATTAATTGAACGATTTAAAGTCGAAAATAAAAGTTGAATGGAGCGATTTTTCTTTGAGTTAAGCTAATTTTACATTTTTGTACTCCTCATTTCACAATTCTATACTCCTCGTGCTCTAAAATAGCAAATTTTACTTTTTTGTACTCCTCTTTTTCATATTTTCTTATTTTTCGTGTATTGAAAGATCATTTTATTGAATTTCACAATTTATACTTCGTGGATAAAATAGAAATTTCACTTTTTTGTACTCCTCATTTCACATTTTGATACTCCTCATGTCTTAAAAATTTTTTTATTTGACTTTTGAAGTAAATTTACATGAATTTGAACTTCAAAATTGAATAAAAATTGAGAATTTCACATTTTCGTACTCCTCATTTCACATTTTGATACTCCTCATGCCTTAAAATTTATTTATTTGACTTTTGAAGTCGATTTTAGAATTCTTATGAATTTTAGGATCAAAATTGTGAAATGAGGAGTACAAAAATGTGAAATTTACTATTTTTTCACTCCTCACTTCACATTTTGATACTCCTCAAAATTTTTTTTTTTTCAAATTGAAGTAAAAAATCATAATTAGTGAGAAAAAATAAAAAATTATGAAAGTTTTACTTTTAAAAATTATTTTTTTATGATTTTTAATTGGCACTTTCGCAAAGTAAAAAAAAAGCTTTCTGAGAAATGTCACTAATTTACTCCATTTCGCTCGTTAACATGCACATAAACTCCAACAACAGCAATTATTGATATCCATTCATTAACTTTTACATGGCGATTCTTTTTGTTTTTATTGCGACTCGCGTTCGCTCTGTAATTGTAATTTTTATCTCGCTTTTTATGTTTATGATTCGACGATAAATGAAATGATTTAATGAAATGTTGATGTGTGCCACATTTTTTTTTTGTTTTTGCTTCTCAAGAGTGAAATCATTGATCGGCTTGTCGTTAATTTGTCATCAGGCACTCGCTGTTGAAATGTAATTAACACAGGCAGGCGAGCAATAAAAATTTCGACGAATCAGACAAAAAGGTGCGACAACGACGACGAAAAGTGACGAAGCAATCGCCGCAAAATGTTCTGTGGCTTATCTAATCTCAAAGTGTTGTTTTGGTATTTTTTTTTATTTTATCGACTAGCCTTGTTGGATTGATCGACTACTAGACTAATAGATTGCAAAAAAAAACTGATATGACTGCATCAATGTCGCAATGTTTGAAGGATTTCACGTGCGGTTTATCAAATTATCGCTTCGCTGGAAATTTTTTTTCAATCGTTCGTTTGTTTATTTAGTTTTTCGTTTGAATTAGAAGCGATGTAATAGCATGAGTTGCAATTTTTGTTGAAATTTTGATTTTTTTAAATCAAAAATTGCCTTGAATCAGATCTATTTATTAAATAAAAAAAAATTAAATTATAAAAAAAATTAAAAAAAAAAAAAAAATAAAAATTTATTAAAAAAAAATAAAATTAAATAAAAATTAAAATTGAAAAAAATTAAAAATAATTTTAAAAATTAATATTAATTTAAATAAAAAATAATTTTTAATTTGTGTTATTTAAATTAAATAATTAAATTAATTAAACTAATTAGAAAATTTTAAATTTTAAAAAATATTTAAATAATTATAAATTATTTATAAAATAATTAAAAATAATTTTTATTTTTAAAATAATTAAAAATAATTTAAATTATTTATTAAATAATTATTAAATTATAATTATTTTAATATTTTTTTTAAAATTTTCTAATTAGTTTAATTAATTTTTAATTTAATTATTTAAATTAAATAACACAAATTAAAAATTATTTTTTATTTAAATTTTTAATTTATTTAATTTTTTTTTAAAATTATTTTTAATTTTTATTATTTAATAAATGGACTTTTTTAATAATTTATTTTTTAATTTTTTTTAATTATTTTTTTTTTTTTTTTTTTTTTCAATTAATTCAAATTTAAAAATTTAATTTTAATTCAAAAATGGAATTTTTTATAATTGATTTTTTTTAAATTTTTCTATTTCAAGTACTATTTTTAATGAATTTCTTCTAAAAAAATATTTCAGAGAAAAGGAAATGGACAAGGCGTTACCAAAATAATTTATTGAACAGTGAAATCTTTCGCTCGCACTCGTTTCATTTGCAAAAATAAACACAAAAAAGGGGATTTAGCAGCCATTTAAGTTTCAACCGTCCCGCAATAACTGCAACAACGGAGCGTCATGCAATAATCAAATTATAACAAAGTGTTTTGCTTGCTGCTGCAAAATGCATGAAAAGCGAGAAGAGGGAACAACAATAACCGTGTTTAACTTAAAAATAAGCAGCACACAAGTAGAAAGAAGCGTAAAAAAACTTACAAACACAAACAAGAGAAAGAAAAAAACTGAACGGGAGTGCAATAAATATCAGCATGTCAGAACGTTCATCCATGCACAAAGTGCAGAAAATCACAAGGAAAAGGGAGGTTGCGATAATAATCTTTTAAATCTTCTTCTTTTTTTTTTGTTCCTTTTACTGCGTAGCTAACATCATGCACGGCAATGCAATTATTAGATATACACTCCGAACGAAAACGACCTGTAACGCTTTTGCTTTGGCTCTTTGAACGCAGCGGTGAAATAACATTAATAACTAACCGACACAGAAGGTATTTTGCCAATGCATCATACAATTTTGCGTTTCGAAATGTTTTTTAATGAAAAAATCGATTTTGAGCTTATTGATTTTTTTATAAAAAAAAATTAAATTTAATTTTTTTTTAATTAAAAAAATAATTAAAGTACATAAAAATTTAATATCAAGTCAAAAAATATTAAGAAAATTTTTTTTCTTATCTTCAAAATTTTACAAAAATTAATTAATTAATTTAATTTATTTAATATAATTAATTTTAAATTCAATTTAATTTTTTTTATTTAAATATTTTTAATTTAATTAATTATTTTTTCTAATTTAACTTTAAATTTTTTTTTTTTATTTTTTTTATATTTATTTTTTTTTTATTTTTATTTGAAAATAATTTTTTTTTAATAAAAAAAATCAAAATATATTTGAGACTTAATATTTATACTTAATATTATTAATATTATTTTTCATATCAAAAGATTTTTTTTTTCAAAATTAAAAAATTCGAAAAATATTTGAAAATTTTAAAAATTAAACAAAAATAAAATTATTTTATTTAAAATTATAATATTTAAAAATTTTAAAATAAAATAATTTTAAATAAAATTAATTAGAAAAAAATATTATTCATCAAAAAATCTTTAATTCTTATTACCACAAAAACCTTAATTTTTTTAAAAATTATTATTTTATTTTTTTTTTCATATTTAATTTAATAATTATTTAAAATTTTAAAAATAAAGAGAAAAAAATTTTTTTTAAATTTTTATTAAAATTTTATATTTTAAATCAAATATTTATTTTTAAAATAAAAAAAAATAATTATTAAAATTAATTAATTTAATATTTTTTTGAAAATAAAAAATTAATTTACTTTGAAAATTTTTATTATTTTAATTAAAATAATTTATTTTTCATTAATTATTTTTTTTTTATTTTTTTTTTTTTAATTTTGAATTTTAACTTAAAACTTTTTTTTAATTTCAGAAATCCGCTTTCATTTCTCAACACTGACGACGACTTTAAAAATCCGCAAGAACTCAATACTTGCAATGATGAAGAACGATCGCCAAAGTAAACGATGGGAAGTATAATAATAATTGCAAAGACTGTGTCCATTAAAATTCCTCCTTACAATGTTTCTTCGCGCAAAATTTTATCATGCAAGTATTGCTCATGTTATTTTTTTTATGTTTTTGTAAAATTGTTTATGAGTTTATGAAAGGTCACGTTTTATTTTTATTTTTTTCTTTTTAGCTCTGAATCCTCTTCACCGCAGGATCAGTTTCTTGTCTATGAAAAGCAATTAAATTGAAACTTTTGTCCTGATGCTGAAACTCATTAATTATAAAAATTTTTTCAGTTCAATACCTTTTTTCCAATTCATCCAAACCAAGCATTTCACACATCGCTCCAAACATATTCAACAACTTATTATTATTTACAACTTCTGTCGATAGTCGAGGCATAGAAACACAAAAAAAGTATTGAACACAAAAAAAAATATGAAAAAAATACAATGTTGTATTATTATTATTTATTTTTATCTCTATCGTGTACCTTTCGTACCATTTATCGATAGAACAAAAAAAAACTCATACACTCAACTGAACTCAACTCGATATTCATTATATTATTTTAAAAACAACTATAAATTATATCTACACGATAAATAAAAAACAAAACTCATTCAGACAATAAATGATTACGATCCAAGCTGTGTTCGCTGTTATATAACTTTACAAAAAAAAAAACTTTGTTTACGTGGTGCCATCAACGCTCAACTCTCGACTTGACGAACACACAAAAGATGAAGAGAAAAAAAAAGAGTTTGATGCATTTGAAACAAAGAAATTTTAGTTTTCTGATTGCGTGAAGGCAAGAGTTATGACGATGATTGAACCGAACACGAAAGCCTCGAGATGTTTTATTTTAATTTTTTTTTTGTCTAAAAACGATTGTAGACTCAATAAAATTTCTTCTTGAGAAATCGGTTCGTTGCAAATTTTATGTGGGAGTTAATCAATAAAAGTTAAAAGTTTTTGTTCTAGATGGAATTTAATTGAATTATTAAAAGTTCAAAGTTGATTTTTTTATTGATTTTAAGTGAATTTTTAAGTTTTAAAATGTTTTGAAAGGATCAAGGTTGTTTGAAGGTCATTTTTGATCCAAATTTAGTCATTTATGTATTTTTTACTTTTTACCTTTAAAAAATTTTTATTAAGGTCAAATCCTGTAAATTTTTTTATATGAACGTAAGAAAGCTTAAGTTAAGTCATTTATCAAGATTTATGAATTTTCAAATATTTTACTGAAATTTGTTCAATTTTTGCTAATTGAACAAATTTTAGTAAAAATATTTGAAAATTTATAATTCTTGATAGAAAAAAATTTGTTAAATTTTTTTAAATTCATAAAAAAAGTTACAAATTTACTCTGAACTTCAGAGTCTGAAGTTTAAGTTTAATTTACTTTGATGAATTAATTTTCTTAAATTAATTAATTTTTAATTAAAATAAATTAATTTATAAATAAATTATTCAATTAATTAAAAATAATTAATTAAAATTAAATATTTTAAAATATAAAAAAAAAATAAAAATATTTTTGGAAATTTAAAAATAAAATGTTTCAAGTGAAATTTTTTTTATTTTTTTTTTTTGCCCAATTTAATTGAATTTTTGATTATCTTGGATGACTCATGAATTACAATTAAACAATTTTTATTTAATATCGATCAATTTTAAGTGAATTTACATAAAATTTAACAAATGTTCGAAAAATTTTAAATTTCTTTAAAAATTGTAAAGATTTTTTTCATATTTAAACTTTTTTTTTTTTTTTTTTGAAAATTACAAGTAAGAAAAATTAATTGATTAAATTAAAAATAATTTAAAAAAAAAATAAAAAATATTTTATTTAAATATTAATTTTTTATATTTGACTCAAAAGTTCATCAAAATTTTATTAATTTTTTTTCATAATTTTTTTGTTTTTAAAATTGTGATAAAAAAAGGGTTTTAAAATTAATTTTTTTAAATTTTTTTTTAAATATTTTAAAATATTTTTTTTTTAATTTTTAGATTTTTTTCCAATTTTTTATTTTTTTTTTATATTTTAAAATTTTTTTATTTTTATTTTTTTTTTTATTTTTTTATTTTATTTTTTTTTATTAAATTTTGTATAATTTTTTAAAAACATTTTTTTTTCACTTGATCAAAGTTCATTCCAAAGTTCTTTATTCAACTTTAAAACCACCTTGATTTTTTTCTCAAGATTTCAATCACTTTTCAAACACAAAAAGTACTTCATCAGCTACCTTCAATTGTTCATACGGCGCAAAAAAAAAGAGTTTCTTAGCATATCTAACTGGCCCTGAAGGCTCTTAGAAACCACAATTAGCCACGCTTCGTTCGAGCAACGAAAACACTCAATTTAATTTTCCGCTTCATTTCACTTACAAATCACTGTCAAACAATTAATTTTATGGCTGTTCTGTTTTTTTTTCGCTCTCTCTCTCTTTTATCTCTGAGCTGTTCCCGTGTTTATTTACTAATATTTTTACTATTTAGAAAAAACTTTACCTACGCACTTGATCCATTTAACATTTTATTATTATTCATGAGTTGCACATATTTTTTTTAATTTATTTGTTTTTTTTCTGAGATAAACTTTGTTCTACTTTTTTTTCACTTTTAAGTCGAGACTTAATTTTTTTAAAAATAATTTACAATTTTTGCACGAAATAAGTGACCGACATGTGCAAGTTTTTTTTTTGTGGTTCTTGTAAAAAAATGCTAAAATTCACTTTAAACCGACGTCGACGTAAAGTTAAGTTGCGCACACGGACAAAAGCAAACTGAGTTAATACTTAAAAAGAAATTTGAATGGAAGTATTAAACAAACACACACCGACTCACATCGCTTCACTTACCTGTTGATTCAATGTTATTTTTGTTACCTGTGTGTACGGAACAAAAACTCACACACTGACGACTCTTTTTTTTTCCTCTCGACTAATTCATGAATCATTGAGGTTCGCATTGGAAGCGAAACACACATTTATAAAAATAACATCTGTTTGTTGAATGAACTCGACTCGCACACATAGAAGCAAGTTGATCGCAATTTAAAAACTTATCTCCGGTTGGAAGTCGTACTTTTTGCGAAGAGAACAGGTTTTTTTCCTCCGTACCTCGTATAACGCTACGGGTCGTAAGTAATTAACATGTGAAGTCTATTTTGATGGATCCCCAAACTTAATTTTTTTTTGGCAACGAAGAGAACGAATGCCCAGCCTCTTGTCAACGCGTTTCACGTAATTTCGTTAAGAAAACGTGAATGAATCATACAAGTCATATGTTGGTTGCCCCCTTTTACGAGTACGAGACGATGTAGAGGCAATTTGCGCTCTGTTTTAAATTAAATTAACTAGATTGATGCGATGGTTGATGTGTGAGTAGATTACAATCGGCTAATAACTGATGACGACGGAATTGCAGTTTGTAAGGTGACAAGAGACAATTTTTTGAAAATTTAAAACAAAAATTTGAAAATCTGAAGTTTTCAGCTCTAAAGAATTATAATTTTGAAATTAGAATTAAGAGCTGAAAGCTTTTAGTTTTTAAAATTTTTGTTTTGAAATTTGAATTTTTTTTAGATTTTAAATTTTAACTTGAAAACTTAATTTTTTTTAAAAAACTAAAAGAAAATTGAGTACTTTAACTTGTTCGATTCAGAATTTAGAATTTTAGCTCTTTTCAGTTTTTTTAAACTTTTCAGCTTTTGATTTTTTTTAAATAAATTAAATTTCTTAGTTTTCAGTTTTCATAAATTTAAACAGTTTTTTTAAACTTTTCGAAAATTTTTAAAAATTTCAGCTTTTTTCAGTTTTTTAAAAATTTTCAGCTTTTGATACTTTCATCAATTCAAACTCTTCAGTTTTTATGAATTTTAACTGAAAAAACATTTCAGAAAAGATTTTCAGCTCGAAAAAATTTGTTCGGTTCAAAAATTTGGATTTAGCTCTAAAATTTTAAGAATTTCAGCTCATTTTAGTTTTTACATTTTTTCAGCCCCAATTTTTTAATTGTTTTTTCTTTCAGTTTTTATGAATTTAAAGTAAAAATAATCTCAAAAAGAGATTCAAGAGCTTCTGAAAGCTTTTCTGGTTTGAAATTTGGAACTTAGCTCTTAAAACTTAAAATTTTCAGCTCTTTTTTAAGTTTATGAATTTACTTAAATTTTGGTCTTCTCATTAATTTAAACTTTTTGTTTTCGAAATTTGAAAAAAATTAAATTTTTTTTGGTCTTCTCGAAAAAACATTTCAGCTGTTTTCTTCAACTTATACTTTTTTTTTTTGACTTTAATATAAGAAAAAAAATTGAAGTATTTCACTTTTGAAGTTCTTGAAACCAACTTCGATACATTGGAATAAAAGAAACAAGACGGATATAATTTCCAACTTATGAACTGACCAAGTAACAGTTATTATCGCAAATTATTCGGAATCACCAAAAACACAGAAGAATCAAAAGAAAGAATCGGAAAGAACAATAAAACAAAAGAAGAGACATTTTTGGGTTCAAGGAACGTTCATTACATGCCAAAAAAAAAAAGAACAACAAGCAATGACCAACCAACAATTGTCGATTGTTTCCAATGTTCGTGCTGTTCGCCTTTTTTTGTGTGTAAATCTTTTTTTTTTTTTTTTGAACGTAGCAAATTTCAATTCAACAAGTTATTGCGAAACGATGCAAGTAACTCGATACTGATGAAACACACAAGAAATAGTTTAACCAAATTAAACTTTTACTTGCCTTGATGTTGAACATCGCACTTAATACGACTTGCAGGCCTAGGTCTAAGCTAAGCAGAGAAGTTGTTGTTTTTAAATAATGCAACACACCTGTGTACACTTTTTTTTTGTTGCTGCTTCTCTCTATCTCTTTGGTATCTCTAGCTTATAGCGAACGGAGAGATGGTCGACGCATTCAATGCAAAATATTTTATGAAAGAGATCGCAGGGAGATACGGAGAAAAATCAAAAGAGGAAAAAAAAGTAAAGCAAAATATCTAGATTATCGTGCACTTCACTCATCGTTCGTTTTTATTATTTTACTTTTTTTCTGTGCTGCATTGTTTGAAATTACGACAGAGATGGAGGTTGGGGGGAACGCAAAAAGGGCACAATTTTTATTTTATTTTATTTTTTTTTTGAGGTAAATAAGCTCAATAAAAAATTTTGAATTAAAAATGAAGCAGTTGAATTATTGGCTTTTCAAAAAATTTATGTAAAAAAATTACTTAAAAATTTTTACTTCATGGGTCTAATTTTTATCGAGAATGTCTTCAACAATCCATACTTTGATAGGTAGTAAGTTTCTTATATGACGGAAAATTTTAAATTTTTGAAGCGAACGAATTGTAAATAATGTTTTCAAAACAATCAAAGTCAAAGCAAAAATCTCGAGTAATCTCGCTCTGTAAGAAAAGCACCTTTTAGTTTTCCTTACATCTCTTAGCAGCTTTTGGTCTCTTATTTGTTGAACCCTTACCTTGAACAAAAGGTTTCAATAGAAAACATTGATCTTCCTGCTCGAAATATAATTGGTATCAATACTCTTCTTTTGGCGGAATTTCAGTATGGAGAGTTGCTTCGGTAGAGTTTCCATATCATAGTCCCAAGTTTTGTTCAATATACATGTTCGATAATTTGACAGCGGTTATTGATTCAGGTTTCTGTTCTTCTAAGATTCCTTGAAATATTTTTGGGCAATTTTGCATAACTTGAAGAAAATGTTTTAATAAATTTGTTATACTTAGTTTCATTCTGTAATTCATCTGAAATAAAATCTTATATAAGCAGTAGAAAGAACCTGTCATCTCATACAGAATTAAGGCTTAATGGCTTAAGAGTTCATATTCAGTTTTCTCCTATAGTTGAAGGATTTGATAAAATTTTCTTGAGGAGAAAAAAAAATTAAAAAAATAATTATAAATTAAGAAGTTTTTAAGTTCTTACCTATTTTCATCGCCTTTTGAAACCCAAAACCTCAAACACAGGATACGTCACTGCTTGATGAATTCCATTAAAGACCATCGAGTAAGGTAATCTTTTAATATGCACCACTTAGGTAAGTCTAACAACAACATCGTATTCATTTCGACCGCTCAAGAGCTCGAGAAAAAAAAATTGTAATAAATTTCACACACAAAAAATGCTTCTTTCTGTTTCTAAACACCTCGTAAGTACACGAAAGACGCTCTTGTGAAGTGCAACAATTTCCAAGTAATTTTTTCTTACATTTAACTCTTCGTGGCAATACATCAGTGTAAAACATTACCTGCGAGATGCACTTTTACAGTTTATTTAGATAAATTAATTACGATAAAACTGTAATCTAACATTATATGCGAGATTTTTTTTCTCTCTGCTGCAGCAAAAGTAGACTGTTAAACGATTTATTGCTTTGCGATATCATGTTACTTTGCAGATCGATTAATCAGTGAAATTTTTTGACTTTTGATAGACTTGAGGAAAGTTTTTTTTTTTTTTTTGATTGATTCAAACAACATTTATTAATCACTTCAAACACAGCAGGAGAGTCTTTGATGCAAATTCAGCAATTAATCGGATTCGGATTCGTTCAAGAGAGAATCTCTTAATTCTTGATCCATTCCGTTGGAACGATGTCCAGATGGGAGTTCGTCTTCTTGCCCGTACAGAGAGTAGAATTGAATGTAAATTATGAGGTAAGTTGTGATGCCGCCGATCATCTAAAGAAGTTTCATTTTTAAGTAAATTAAGATTTGAGCTTGAAAAATTTTAAGTCTTACGGAACATAACATTGAATAGTTGATGTTGAAAAATCCATTAGCTGAAAAAGTTATTGAAGAGGTTGTGCAGCTAAAGCAGTTTGCAATTCTTTGAACGTCCTGAAAATAAAAAAAATATAAATAATTATAGAAAATTAATATTTTTATAAATTTCAAAACCTCCTGATTATAAAAGTTTTTTTTATGATTTTTTCTAAAATTTTTATTAATTTTTTTTTAATAATTAATTATTTTTTTTCTTTTAAATTTTTATTAACTAATTTTTTTTTATTTTTATTACCAAATTTAAATGAAATTATTTTTTATAATTTTTTAAGCTTTTTAAATTTTACGAGAATTTCTGATTTTCACACAATTTCTCATGATTTTTTTAATTTTTCTAAATTTTGAAAAATGATTTTTTTCTTAGAATTTCGAATTAAAATTATTTTTTTAGTTTTTCAATAATTTTTGTAAAAATTTTAAGTTTTTTCAAAATAAAAATTTAGAACTAAAAAAATTTTCAAAAAAATAATTTTTTTGAAAAAATAATTTATGATAATATTTATGAAAAAAAAATTAAAATAAATTAAATTAAATAAAATAAATTAAAATAAAAAATTCAAACAATTTTTTTATAAGCTCAAAATATAAGGGAAATTTTTGGCTTAATTTTAAAAAATTAATAAATTTTACTTTTTTTTTAGAAAAATGTAAAATAATTAATAATTAATTTAATTTTTTAAATTAAAAAAATCAAATAATTTATAAAAATTTTTTAAATTAAAAAATTGAACTTTAAAATTTTTACAATCATTTAAAAAAAAGGTTTTTTTTTTCGAAAAAATAAAAAATTTTAATTTCAAGAAAAATTTTTAAAAATAATAATTTTTTTCACGAATGCTTTTAAATTTATTTTTTTTTATTTAATATTTTTTTTTATTTAATTAATAATTTTTTATTTATTTAATATTTTTTTTAATTTAATTTTTTTTTTAATTTATTTTATTTATATTTTTAGGTAAAAAATTAAAACTTACCTCAGCTTCATTCACCGAAACAGTCCCATTAATCTTCAAATTGGCAATTCTATCAATGGCAACTTTACTTTCGTTCGAAATCGCCTCACAAATCCACGTAATCGAGAAAACCAAGGAAAAATTCAGCAAAATAATATTTGCACTCAAAATAATGCTCCAAATGACATCGGATCCCATGACTTCAAACGACAAGAAAAACGTGTAAATATAATAAGTTTGAATTGTCGTAACGACAAAAATTGCCGTAAAAACCGCCAGAAACATCGGCCCATAGTAATCGCCAATTAATTTTGCCAATTCGTACAAATCGTGCATCAAATGGAACGTATCGCGTAATTTTTTGCCATCTTTTCGAATTTCGCCTGTTTTGAGCACTTCAATGACGACGCCACACTTGTCGGTCCTAATTTCACGCAAAAGTTGCTTATTGAGAATTTTAAAACGCGCTCGAAGATGCGTCAAAACACAAAGCGCGGCTCCAACACCGAACGAGTAGACAAAAAGAGGCAAAAATGTCAAAAGCCAATACCAAAAATGGCTCACTGCGGTATGGAAACACGTCACATAAAGGTCGTAAACTAACATGTACGAGTTAAAAGTCACCAATGGACCAACGATGAATCCAATTTTTCGTGATATTTTACGTGAATCGCCTTCGACACCGTTCGCAGCGACTTTCTGATCGAAATTGGCAAAGAGATTGCGAATACGTGAGACAATTGGCGACGCCACGATGGGATAACCCAAGGCAACACTCAACGTAACGGCATTGAAAAGGAGCTGAATCCAATTCGAGATGACGGAAATCTTGTTGACATCTTTTCCGTGAGGCACCCAGAAGGACAGGAGCAAAACTGCCCAATAAAAAGTCAAAAAAATTATAATTAAAGACGCGTAACGTCGCGAAATAACTAAATTTGGTTCGTTAAGTTGATTTGGCACGAGACCAAAAATTTTAAAAAATTTCAAAATTTTCACGTAACCCGATTCGAGACCCATTTTCGATGAAATCCAAACGAAAAATGACCAAAAACTCAAAAAAATTTTCTTAAAAAAGGCTTTTAGGACGTCACGTCATTCGAAAAGTTAATCTTGAGAACCGAAAATGTGTCTTCGATTAAATTCGAATTACGCAAAGTCGTCATTAATGGCCAGCCACACACACAGAAATGAAAGCACGTGCGATGCGTTCGAAGACTAGTTTATGTTGCCGAAAGGCAAATCAAAGATAGCAAATAATATTTGCTTGAGAGCGCACAGCAAGAAAAAAAAGATGATAATATTGTTTCAGAAGCAAACATAATAAACATAAGTACATGAGATGTGGGTTGTGGCGAAAAATTTTCTCTCTGTTTGCTACGAGATTTGATGATAGGTAACCTCAGGCAGTCATCCGGATCCGAAAATACGAAGATTTGTGCTTTAAAAAGGGCAGATGGGCTTTCACTTTAGCAGGTTTTGTGATGAGTTGATCGTTTTTATGAAGGAATTTTTAAATAAACTTCTCGTGACTAAAAATGAAATTTTCATGAATTTTTTAACATGAAATATTTAAAAGTCTTAATATTTTTAATGAATTTTACGAAATTTTTAATATTGGTTCATTTTTTTTTCTTTCTGAAAAGTAAATTTTTAATGAAAAATATGAAGTTTTCTTTAAAATTTTTAATTTTTTTATAAAATATCTGAAAATCACAATTTTTTAAAAATAAATTGTTCTCGAAAATAAAAGTTTTGAATAATAAATTTTCTTTTTCGAGATACAATTTTCTTCGAAAGTGTGAATTTTAATTGTCTATAAGCCAAATTTTTAATAAAAAATTATCAAAATTACAGTTTTTTAAACAATTTTTTTTTAAGAAAAATTATTTTAATTAATTTTAAAGAAAATTTTTTAAATATTTAACCTTGAAATTAATTTTTCTAATTTTAATATTTTTTTTAATATTTTAATTGATAATAATTTGAATTAAATTATCAATTTAAATAATATAAAAGTTAAATGAATTTAAAAATTTTTAGATTGAAAAATTAATTTGATTGATTTTAAATCATTAGAAATTAAAGAATAAAAAAATAGAAAAAATAATACGTATAAAAAATTGAAAAATCTTTTTTAAAAAAATGTTAAAAAATAATTATTAAAAAAAAAATTAAAAACTAACTTTTTAATAAATTTATAAAAAGTTCATTAAAAAATTAAAATAAACAATAGAAAAAATTTGTTTAATTTAATTTAAATTATTATGAGTTAAAAAAACTTTATATAAAAATTTAAATTTTTTTATATAATTTTTTGAAAAGAAATTTAAAAATCTTACACGAAAAAAATTAAAAAATAAATATTTAAAAATATTAATGAAAAAAAAAAAATAATTAATTTAAGTTAAAAATTAATTTCTTGAAAAATTCATGAAAGTTTCATTAACAAAAAAAATTTTGTAAGTATTTAATTTATTTTTCTAATTAAAGAAACTTAAAATATCAAAATATTTTTAAAAAATTTTAAAAAATTGAAATAAAAAAAATTAAATTATAATTTCTAAAAATCTTTAAAAATTTATTTTTTATTTATATACATAATAAAAGTTTTGTAATTAAAAAAAAAATAATAAATTATTTAATAATTTTTTTAGAATTTTAAAAATCTTACAGGAAAAGAAATTTTAAAAAAAAATTAATGAAAAAAAAAATTAATTTTCAATTTTAGTTAAAAACTAAATTCATGAATATTCCTTAAAAAATTTTTAAAAAATTTTTTTTTTAATTTTTAAAAATTTAAAAATTAATTTAAAAAATGTAAAATAAAATTTTTTTGTTCTTTTTTTTTTTTCAATGAGGGTTTTTTTCAATGAAATTTGTTTCTAATTTTCAAATTAAACAAGAGACAAACATCAAAAAGAAAAGGAAATTTCCAATAAAATTTTTCAAATTAAAATAAAAACTCCATTTATTTTTATTCTAGATTTCCGTTTTTATTTTGTCTTCATTTCTTTCGTTTGTTTTTTGATCAATTTAAAAATAAAAAATAATTATTATTTTTTTTCTTCAAAAATCGTAAAAAAAAAACTTAAACAAAATATTTTTTTTCTCAATTTTTTTTTTATTTATTTTATTTTTCTTCTTTCTTCCTTCTCTTCCTTTCTCAGCAAATAAATAATGTTTTTATTAGCTTGGCGTGCTTCGTCGTTCAGATTAATTATATAAAAATATTACCTAAATATGTTATTATTAATATATAATAGGATGCCTAATAATTCTTGATTTGAAACTAATAAAAAAATGCTTGGGATAACATACTGCTTAAGTTTTAATTAATAAATGCAAGTTTTTTTTAATCTGGGATATTTCAGTGCATTATTCTATTTTTTATTATTTTATAATTTTTATTTTGTTTAAAAAATCGTTAAAATTGATCGACTTTACAATTATTTTACAACTGTGTGGTCCATGAAAAAGTCCGTTTAAAAAAAATTAATTTTTATCGAATTTAATTAATTTAATTTTTTTTTTAATATAAATAGAGAGCCGTATTGGGAGTATCAGTCTATCAAGTAATTTTTTGTTTTTTTAACAAGATTTTTATTTTTTGACCTGTGTGAGATTTTTTTTGTGTTGTACACATAACTGCAGTCCATTTTTATTTATTTTATAAATTAATCGCCTAATAATTATTTTTTTTTTTAAGTATACAAAAATTTTTTTAAGTACAATTTTAATACTTTTTTTTGCTAAAATCGATTCTAGGAATGAATTTTTGAATACTTTTCGGTTTTTGTTGTAATAATTTAGGAATTTTCAAGTCTTTTATTGTGTTAAGTAATATGTGTGCTGTTAGGCCTTATTACAATTTCTTAAATACTTATTTTTAGTAATATTTATGATGAATTGTCATGTTTTAGGTAATACAATACAATATAATGATATAAAAAGGTAAATTATTTCATGTCTAATCGTCAAAAATGTCAGATTTTCGTTTTTGTTCACAGAAAGAGACACACAGCTACTTTGTTTCTTATTTAATATTACAAAAAAGAGAGTCTGGAGTGGTTATGATGTTTGTTTGCGGCGAAAAAATTAGCAAAATTATGCCTCGACTGTTTCGACGGGCGGTGCAACTTCGGGCTCGGCTTCGGCGAGTTTCTTAGCTTTGAGTTCCTCAGCTGATTCTTCCAATTTGGCAGTGGCAGCTTCGACTTTTTCGACTACCTCGTCAGTTGTGGTGCCATTTTCTGTCTTTGTGTCTTCCTCCATGGCGACTTCGGCGTGTCCATTGGTTTTTTCGCCGTTCGTGTGCCCATTGGTGGTTTCCTCGGCGACTTTTTCCGTCTTTTCTTCGACTTTTTCGACGACAGCTTCCGCTTCGGCAGTTTCTGTGGCAGTTTCAGTTGCTGTGGATTCGACAACATCGACCATGGGCTCGTCTTCGGTCGAATCAGCTGCTGCAGGAGCGGCAGTTTCTTCCGCAACGGGAGTTTCAGCGGGAGCAGCAGCATCAGTTTTGTCTTCGTCAGTCTTTACAACTTTTGTGGGAGCTTCCTCCTAATTGAAAAAAAAAAATTTAAAAAAAAATTTAATTAATTTTTGCTTTGAAAATTTTAAAAAAAATTGAAAAAACCTGAAAAAGAACAAAAAAAAACTGAAAAAACCTGCAAATATAAAAATAGCTGAAAAGATTTTGAACAAATAAAATTTGATTAGTATCGTTTGGATTTGCTCAAAGTCACGCTCGTTCCACACTCGAAGCGAAAAACCGCACAAAATGAAACCCAGAATTGTTTTTTTTTGTCACATTTATTTCAATCAAACTTTATTTATTTCCAATTTTCGAATTAACAATTTTTTATTGAAAAAAAAAACATTTTCTTCGAAATAAACTGCTTTGTACTTTTTTTCTTATTATTACTTAAAATTTAATTTTTAATTATTTAAAAAAAAAATCATGGTAAGAAAATTAAATATTTTTTTGAGATCGAGGATCTTTCGGAAGTTTTTTGAAAAGTTAACATCAATTTTTTTTTAATATTAATTTAATTTTTAGGTAAGTACGTTTTTATTCGTCCTGTTGTGGTTATTTTCTATATTTTGATATAATTTTTAATGAATTCGATTCATTTTTTAATTTTAATTAATTGTAATAGGTTAATTTTTTTGCCAAAATCTGTCGACAGTAGGACCCGGTTTTAGGATCTATTCCTCCTGTGCGAGAGAAAAAATCAAGAAAAAAACGAGATAATAAAGGAGTGTTCCGGTTTTTTTATTGATGATGAATTTTCGGTGTTAATGAAGGTGATTTTTTTATGAAGTGACGGAAATTGTGAGTTAGAATGAAAGAAATATGATAGAAAATTATTTTAGATGAGAGAAATTAGGAAAATTGTTTTAAATTTTAATAAATTTTCTTTTTTAATAATTTTTTATTTTTTAAATAATTTTTTAAAAAATTGCAGATTTTGAATAAAAGTTTGAGATCAAATTCGAAATTTTATTAAAAAACTATAAAAAATTAATTTTAATTTAATTTTCTGACAAATTAAAAAATTGAATTTTCAATAAATTAATTTCAAGAATAGAATAATATTTTTAAAATATATTTTTCAATTAAAATTTTATTTTTTTTATTATTTTAAAAATTAATTTTTAATTTATAGAAATATTAAATAAAAAAATATTTAAAATATTGTTTAAAAAAATTAAAAACAAAAAAAAATAAATAAAACTAGTGTCCAATTAATATTTTTAATAAAAATATAATTTTAAAAAAATCTCAAAAATATTTTGTTGATTTTTAATAAAAATTTTAAAATTTTAAATTAAAAAAAAATAATTAAATTTTAACAAAAATTAATTTAATTTGCGCAAAACAGTGAAAAATAAATAAATAATAATTTTAAAATTTTTAATGCTTTTTTTTAATTAAATTTTTTTGATCTATTTTGATCTTTTTATAGAAAAATTAATTTTTAATTAATTAATTAATTTTTTTTTAAATCTTTTTATTAAAAAATTTTTAAATTTTCTATAATTTGAAAGTTTGAATCAAAAATTTTTGATATTCAAAAAAATTACCGTTAATAAATTTAAAATTATTTTTTTGATTAATTTTTAATTAATTATTTTTTTTACTTTAAATTTTTAATCAATTAAAAATTTAAAACAATTTTCCTAATTTCCTCGCCCTTTAAAAGAGATGAAAAAATGACACTACATGACAAATAAAAGAAGACCAAATCCAAATGAAACAATGTTAGATGAAGATGTTAGTGAATAATAATTGTGAATTAAATGAAAAAATAAATGATGACTTGTGCATTACTTTTTTTTTTACATATCACTTGAACAATAAATTTTCAACTATTTTACTTGTCTTGTTAGAAACCAATCACGATCTTAAAGATGATTTTTCGACGAAAGTTTAGAAAAATAAATCATAAAATTTACAAATTCGTATTTACCTGTTGTTGTTCCGAGGAGACTTCTTCGATTTTGCGCTTTACGCCGCCAACGGATTCGAGAGCAACGCTTTCGAACGACTCAACGACGGGATATTGGGTCTTTTCTTCGTCAGTTAAGTCAGCATTTCCGGGACGCGAGACGAGGACAACGTTGAGTCCTGCTTCCTTGGCAGCTTCAGCCTCTGTTTGAAGGAAAATTAAAAAGAAAAATTAGTTTTTTGAATTTTTTTAAGAAATTAAAATTTTTAACGGTCATTTTTTGAATTGACATTTTAAAAATTTTTCATTCAAATTTATAACTTATAAAAAAATATAAAATTTTAAGTATTAAAGATTAAAAAACATCAAAAAATTAAAATTTTTCTTGAATTTAAAATGTTTAAATGAAAAGTTTTAAAAATTTCAAGTAAAAAAATAAATTAAAATTTTTAACGGTCATTTTTTGAATTGACATTTCTAAATTTTTTTTTTTTAAATGTCAAAATAAAGAAAAAATTATTTATTTTGTTGAAGAATCATTAAAAATTTAAAATTTTTCAATAATTCGACAGTTTTAATGAAAAATTTATAAAATTTCAATTCAAAAAATTAAATTGAAATTTATAACGGAAATTTTTTTGAATTGACATTTCACAAATTTTTCTTTAAAACTTTCAAATTATGGAAAAATATCAATTTTTTTAAGTCTTTTGTTAAAAAATCATTAAAAAATTAATTTTTTCCAAAAGTTTGACAAAATTTGAGAAATGTCAATTCAAAAAATTTTCCGTTAAAATTAAAAATTCAAATTTTTCAGCGTACCTTTGACGACATCAGTGAGGAAGACAACTTCTTCGGGTGCAAAGTCAATTTCCTTGGCAATGGCAGCATAACTCTTGCTTTCCTGCTTGGCGCCAACGGCAGTATCGAAATAGTTGGAAATGTGTGCCGACAAATCGCCGTGTTCGGTATGGGCGAACAACAATTTTTGCGCATCGACGCTTCCGCTCGAGTAAATGTAGATTTTGTGGCCCGAAGCAACCCAGCTTTCCATCGCTTTGGCGGCATCCTCGTACACTTGCGCCTTCAATTTGCCATCTTTGTACCCCTTGGGGTAGATCAGGCCTTGCAACGTCTTGAGGGCGGCCGTTTTGCGATCCAAACTCATTTGCCATTCGACGTTCTTGACAATGCTGGCAATTTGTTCCGCCTCGTCGGCCGTATCTTCGGCAATGGCAACTGCTCCATCAACTTCTGCCTTGACATCTTCGATCGCTTGTTCGCGCAATTGGGCAACAACGGCTTTTACGTCGTCCTGCTGGAAGTTTTCCTTCAAGAAACTCTCGACATTTTCCTTGACGTAGGGGAAGAGAACGTCCTGCAAACGAGAAAAAAAAAATTGAGAGAGAATTAATGGATGTTACTTTTTTTTGCTTTGCATGTCGTAGCGCAGCATGTGGCTAGCAACGAACGCATTGTACGACGAGACACGAAACGTACGAGAAATGCAAAGAAAGAAGACGTAGGTCGTCTGCTCGTCTTTTGAAAAGAACAACTAGGTAGGTAAGTGAGTGCATTAAAATCTATTTTTAGAATTGAAATATGGAGTGTAATGGAAATATGGACGATCGGTGTTGCAATTTTGCCTCGTTTTTGCATAAGAGAACGCCTGCTGTCGATTGTTTGCGAGCGGGAAAGTCATGAGTTGATCTAAAATCGATCGTCAGAATCAGAATTTGTCCTTTTAATGATCAAAAATTATCTTCAAAAGTGAAAAATTGAAAGTTTTAAAGTTAATAAGTTGAAATTTTTATTATTTTTTTATAAAAAATTAACATAATTCGACTGTTGCTTTTAAAAATTATCAAAATTTGTTAAGAAATTCTCATAGAAGAAACAAAATTTAATGTTTTAAGTTCTAAATATTTCAAAATTTAACGATTTTTTGTTAAAATTTCACTTTTGAGTCTCTTTTTAGAGTAATTTCTTATAAAAATCTTCAAAAAAAAAAATTATTATTATATATTTATATTTATTATTATTATTTAGAGACAATTTATTGAATTTTTAAGATTTAATTAAAAAAATTAATAGAAAAATTAATTTTTTTAAAACATTAAATGTATTTTTACACTTAAAATCAATCCTTTTACAATTTTAAAATTTTTAGATAAAAATTAAATTATTTTCACCAAATTTTTAAATTTTTTTAATTTAAATTTCCCAAAAACTAACTAAAATGCACAAAAAATTCATTTTTTTAAATTTTGAAAAAAAAAATATTCATTTAGAGGTCAAAAAATTTAAATTTTAATTCTCATTTGTCAAAAAATAAGCAAATCAGCCAAAATTTAATAAAAAAAATAAATAAATTTAAAAAAAATTTTTTTCATTAACGCAATTTTTTTTATTTTTGTTTTTTTTTATATACTTTGAGTTCATAAAATTATATAAAAATTTCACAAAAAATGTAAAACTGAGCAATTTTTGTCAAAAACAAAAGTTCCTTTATTCTAAAAATTGAGTATCAGAACAAAAATAACTTTAATTTGCAAAGAAATTTTCAAAAAAATTAATAAAACTTATATTTTTTAATATTAAAATAACATAAATTTTAATAAAAATTTCACTTTGTTGCTCTATAATTGACTTTTGGGTTGAAAATTTAATACAAAAATTCACTTTTTCACAAAATTTTAAGAAAAAAATAATTTATTAATTTTTTTTCAATTCTTCAATTTTTTCAATTTTTTTAATTCAACTTTAATTATTCTTATTTAATTTTTGATTTAATTTAATTATTTTGTATCAAAATCGTACATTTAATTGAAAAAAAAAATCAAAATAAATATTTTTTTAATTATTAAATTAAATTAATTTTTTTATAATTAATTAAATAATTATTTTTGAAATTGTTAAAATTTTTTAATTTTTTTTTATTTTTTAATTTTTTTTTATTTAGAATCAATCAATTTTTTTCAAGAATTAAATTTTAAGAATTTTTTTTTCACATAAAAAAAATATTTTTAATTTTTTAACGAAAATCCCTCAACCGGCTTTTACAAATCCGCCGACCTGTTGATTCGCGCGACTTCCTCAATAAAAAAAACTTTCTTTTTCACATCAAAAATCTTTTTTTTCTAATAAATTTTCAACTTTTGTAACAATAAAACGTTCAACAACTCCAATTTTTACCGTTAGATGTTTCTTTGTAATGCTTGAGGAAACTAATCGTCTTTTTTTATTCCAATTTTTTTTACATAGGAAAACACCGGTCGATCTCACACACACACACAGACAAACGAACAATACGAAGATACGGAAGAATTAAAGAGCCAGGTGTCCCAAAGTTGAAGAGCGACAGCTGAAAATCGAACCGAACCACGTTTTAAAATTTTTTTTACTGAAATTTACGCGAATTTTTGGCATTTCCTATTTTTTTCGAGTTTCGCATTGTTTTGCTGTTTGGGTTACATCGCGTAAAAAATTCAATGACCCCGTGCACGAGACGTACGAGAAACTAATCTTCGCACCACACAGCAAACGAACGAACGAAAAAAACCGTTTGCTGTAAAATTCAATGCAAAATTCTGGCTACGCTCGTAGAAAAATGGTTCTAAACTTGTTCTAACGTGTCGTTGCTCCTCCAACGACTAAAAAAAAACGCAGGCTGCACAGAATTATGCGTGAGGTAGATTCGCCATCGAGTATATGCAAAAATCGATAATTTGATACAAGGCCATTCCGTTTCGCACACACAGAGGAGCATCTTACGGATTTTTCGCAATTTTTTTGCTATTTACTGTGTTCCGGTACGACGATCTATGGCAAAACAGCTTCCATTTTGAATCGGCGCGTACCCATAGACGTCGTGCACGACGAACAAAAGATTTTTTGGAGAAAAAATCCGATGGAAGCCTACCGGTTAATCCAAATTTCTACAAAAAATCCTCCAAATTTCGCGAAAAAATTACGAAAAAACGATAAAAAAGTCTTTCGAGCACCGATTTTAACACAATTTTTCGGGATTTTCGGGGAATTTATGTGAAAAAAGGCAAATGACGCAGCCGCTTACCTTGACGAAGGAGATGGAAGTGGTTGTTCCCTCAATATCCAAAATTACGGCCTTGCTGGCGAGAGTTTTTGCGTTGATTTCGACTTTAGCACTCATGTTTAATAGTTTTTACGGGTTTTTGGTAATTTTTTCTGATTATTACTATTTTTTCAAGCACTAATTTTTCGCGAACGAGCTCTTTGCACCGCCAGAGAAAAGGAAGAAATGATGCGACCCGACCTCTCTCGCGTTTTCTTGCAACTCTTTTGGCGGTACGGTACGTACAGAAGGCATATAAACAGCACGAGATATACGAGTTATGGCTGTATGGAACATACGAGTGTTGGTTTTTTGCTAATTCAAAGAGATTTGAGGCGTATGGAAATGAGAAGCGGTATAATAGGGTTGCCAAGTGTACTTTTTGGAATTTTTTTTATTTTAAATAAGAATTTTTTTAAATATTTAATTTTTGAAAATGTTCGATTCTCAATGATACAAACTTAAAAATTTCTCTATTTTAGGAAAATTTTTACAAAGCTCATATTTTTTTTTCAATTTTTTATTTAAAAATTTTTAAATCGAAAATATATGTTTGGGTATGCAATGAATTTTACATATCATATATAGGAAGTTTTTCATAATTTTATACGAATTTTACCTTTAATTATCTTTATTTTTATTCTCCAAGCCATTTTCTTTAAGCTTATCTTGACTTAGAACAGAAAAAACTGAGAAGATTCGTGAAGTATAATTTTCATAATCTCATTTGGAAAGAATTGAGGTTAATTTTTTTTTCAAATAAAATAAATATTATATAAAATGATATTTTATATTATTATATATAGCAAATATGTATTTTATAAAACAAAATTAAAACAAAAGTCTCACTTTTAAAACATTTTTTCAAAATTTTTAATGTATCAGTTTAGTATTTGAATTTTGAAACTTTTAAGACCCTCACTATTAATAAAAGCTTTTATTTTCTTAATTTATAATTTTAGACTAAAAGTTACCTCTTTTGAATTTCGTTGAGATTTTCTATTTTAAAATTGATTTCATAAGATTGTGAAATAAAATAAATGAAAAAAAAAATAATCATAAGAAATAACTTTTTTTTTATATTTTTTTTTTAATTAATTTCAATTTTTAAGTAATTTTATGAAAAACATATTTAAGTTTATACAAATTTTATATTCAAAATTATTTAATTTGGAAGAAAAATTTTTTTAAATGAATATTTGTCAAAACGGGTCATTTTCATGAAATTTTTAACTTGGATTTCAAGTAATTAGAATATAGATTTTTCAAATGCGACAACTGACAAAAGTTTAAAGAAAAAAATAATAATGAAAAATTGAATTGAAATTTCACTAAATATTTAAAAAACAAATGTTGAGTTTTGGAAAATTTTTATCTCTTTTAAATAATTTTTTTTCTTGAAATTTGTCAAAAAGTTTTTGTTCAGATTTTAAAATTTATTTATATTTAAAATATAAATTTTTTTTAAATTTCCCAAAAATAATAATAATTTAATTTTGATATTAAATAATTTGATGGATATTTTAATTGATTATCAGATCTTCCAATCTAATCTCTCAAAAAATTACTAAAAAATTTAAATCGAATATTTTTTTTTCATTACTTAAAATTTGAAAACTAAAAATAATCATAATTTTAAAAAAATAAATTTTATATATTAAATAAATAAATTATATATTTTATTCAATTGAAATTTTGTTTAAATTATTTATAAATCATATTTTTTTTCAAAAATATAATTTTACACAAAACCCCCTTCAAAAGTATCCCCCTCATATTTTCAGCAATTTTTGAAATCCTCTAAATTCATGATATTTGGCAACCCTAATCTGATGAGACGAATGAAATTGATAAATTGTCTTAAAAAAAGAATCCCGCGGAACAGAACCGGGAAAATATTTTCATCCCAAATTAAGTTTTTTGCATTTTAGAGCCAATTCAAAGAACCATCACAGACAACATGATGACCTCCAAAGTAAGAATTTTAAGATTTCTCATCGTATCATTCAAAATTCTTCAAGAAAATGTTAAATTTCTGACATTAATCACATGTTCCTTTGTTTATTCTCTCCCTCAGGTAACCAAAATCTCAGCTCTCATGAATTTGGGACGAAGCCTTGTTCGAACATGTTCCTCTGATGCGCCGGCAAGAATGGAAAAATGTAAGAAATTTTCCAAAAATTTCTTTGATTTTAAAATTTTTAATTAATTTTTTAATTTTTTCTCAAAAAAGCCATCAACACAGTGACTCTTCTCGGGCGTGTGGGAGCTGAACCCCAAAAACGCGGCAACAACGAGCATCCAGCGGTTGTTTTTTCGCTTGCGACACACGATAATTATCGTTACGAGAACGGCGATTGGGGTCAACGCACAGATTGGCATCGCGTTGTCGTCTTTAAGCCGGCATTGCGCGATAATGTCTTGCAATACATGCAAAAAGGACAACGCGCAGTGGTTCAAGGAAGGATTAGTTACGGAGAGTTTACAGATGCCGAAGGACAGAAGAAACCAGCGACGAGTATCATTGCGGATGACGTGATTTTCCTGAAATGAGAAAAAGTTGGGGGATTTTTTTGAAGTATTTTTTTATGATTATTGAAGTAAGAAGAAGGAAAAAAGTTGTAGTTTCACCAAAAGTACTTTTAAAGTTAGTAGATATCGAATAAATAAAAGGAAAAAGTTCAAAATAAGAAATTTTTATATTTTTTTTTAATTTTACCTGATTCGAGTTTTTTAAATTTTTTTTTGGGCCTTCGATCTTTGATAAATTTTCCCAAATTTCGACGTTTTTTTACTCTTTTTTTTTTTGAAATTTAAAAAAATTTTTTTGATTTAATTTTTTCCCATTTTTTTAAATTTTTCAATGAATTTCAAAAAATTTCCAATTTCTTAAAAAATCTCACTTTTCTTACAAAATTTTAAATTATTTTCGAATTTTGTCTCATTTTATGATAAAATCAGGTTAAAAATATTTTTTTTTATTTTTTCTCATTTTCAAAAAATTTAAAACTTCAAATTTTTTTAACAAAATTTGCAAGTTTTTTTTTACTTTTTTTTTTAAATATTTTTATGTAAGTTAGTTTTATGAGAAATTTGAAAAAATGAATCGTATTTTCCAAAATTTTTAAATTATTCATAGATTAATTTTTTTCTAAATTTCACAAAAAAAAAAAATTTATTCGAAAAAAAATTTTTAAAAATTTTCTAAAAAAATTAGAGATCTCAAATCAATTTTTTTTTAATTTTAATTTTTAAATTTTTTTTAATATTTAAAAAAAAATATTTTCTTTGAGATTTTTTTGACAAAATTATTTAAAAAAAATAAAATATTTTATTTAAAAAAAAATAAAATAATTTTTAAATATTAAAAAAAATAAAAAAATATATATGTATTTTAAAAAATTAAAAAAATTTTTTTTTGGTCAAATTAAACTGAAAATTATTCAAAAAAATGACGCGAAAAAAAAACAAAATTTTATTATTTTTTTTTTCTTCTAGAAATAGTAGATTACGCATCTTTATATTTCTCCTTATATTCATACAATTTTCTTATTTTTCTTTTTATTTTTTATTAAACATATAGTTATATAACGTGGTTTCCTTAATTTTCTTATGTTTACATGTTTGCTTTTATATATATATCGATAGGATCATTCCGCTTTTTTGAAAAAATTTCATAATTTATGTGTTTTTTTTTTAATTTCTCCTGAGTCCTAACTCTCGTTTGCCTTCCTTCACAAAAAAAATGACTAAAAAATCTCTCTTCCTTCACAAAATTAAAACTAAAGTGCAATTTATTCCAAAATCCATCCGTGTGTTGTTTTTGTTGTTGATTGACGTGAAATGCCTTAAAAATTACTATGAAACAATCATGTCGTTGGCGTGCGATGCTCCCGTGCCGCTATTCAAGTTATTCGTTGAGGATTTCATCGATTCGTAAATGTCACGACGGAATAATGAAAGGTTTTGTGTGAACCTAAATGAAAATTTTTTGTTAAAAATTTTTTTTCAAAGAAATTTGGAGGAAAACACGAACTTATCACGATTGCGAGTCAATAAATTCCGTTCAACGCCATCCATGAGGGTCTCGAAGAGGAGTGCCATCGGTTGTTGTTTGTCAATTGGCTGCATGCGGATGATGTTTTCACGTAATTGGCTGGAAAATACAAAAAAATTATTTTATTTAATAATTTTATAAATTAAAAAAATTATTTTTTTATTTATTGAAATGAAAAAATAAAATTAAATTAATCAATCCAAAAATTTTTTAATTTTTTTTTTTCAAATTTCAAAAAATAAAAAAAAATATTAAAAATATATTTTCAAAATAAATTTAAATTAATTTTTTTTCTAATTTCATTTAAAAAATTTCTAAGAGATTTATTTTAAAAATTTTAATTAAAAAAAATAAAAAATTAAAATTAAAAAAAAATTTATTTTTTTAATTTATTTTTTTTTTCTTCAAAATTTCTATAAAAATAAAAAAAAAAAATTAATTCTAATTTTATTAAAATTTTTAAAATAAATCTTGTGATTTTTTTTTTTATAAAATTATTAAAAACAATTTAATTTTAATTGTTTTAATATAAAAATATTTAATTAAATTATTTAAAATAATTTAATTTTAAAATTAATTTAAATATTAATTTTGATTTTTTTTTTTTTTATTTTTTTATAATTTTTTTAAATATTAAATATTTTAAATAAATTTAATATTGAAATGCAAAAAAACTTACTTGAAATAATCCTCATACAGCAAAATGAGAACGAACAACGGGCGTGACATTGCCCACTGATTTTTGCAGTCCTCGAACATAATAATGTTCAACATCGTTGACAGAATATTTTGCAAAATCTCCGGATGCATCTCCATGACTTTGAGGAACATGTTATTTTCGGGCGGAACGCCTTGACGATTTAATTTTTTGGTTTGGAATGTGGCAACTAACGAGAAAAAAAATAAAAATCATAAAATTTTAATGAAAATCGACAAAAACTCACCTTTTAATTGTAACTGCTTGAAAATATAAGAAACAATAAAGTCCAATGTGGAACAACAACCAGAGCAAATCATCATATCTGTCGAAAAAAATTCATAAAAATCGAAAATTTTAACCGAAAATGGGCAAAATTCGTACCTAAGGCTGACAATCCTTCCGATATGCTCTCGAGAATGTACAAAAATACTTGCGGTTCTAACGTCGAAAGGTATGTGATGTGATCCTGAGCCAAACATTCCAACAAAATATAGTACGCTTGAGATAGTTTTGGGTATTCCTGTAAAAAAAAAATTTTTAAAGAATTTTGAAGAGATAAAAATGTCAAAAAATTTACCAATAAATCACTATGCGGTATCGAGAGAATCATTTTTGTGGTTGTATTGAGCACGTTGTCCAATGCATTGTCTCCGTACAACTTGAAAACGCCGAAATTCACGTAATTTCCACACAAAATGGCCTTTAACATCAAAAAGCACACAGCCATGCCCTTGAGTCGCATCGGGTACGCTTGCTCTTTCGGATAATCAATCGTTAAAATTCGATTTCCTAAAAAAAAAAATATTAAAATTAATTTTTTTAATGAAAAAATTTAAATTTTTTCTAAAAAAATTATTAAATATGTTTACATTAAATTAATGAAATAAATATTTTTTAAATTAAATTTAAAAAAAAATTAAATTAAAAAAAAAATTAAATAAATTTTAATTAAAAAAAAAAATTTAAATTTAAATAAATTTTTTTTTAAATTTAAATAATTTTTTTTAATTTTTAAAAAATTATTTTTAATTTTTAAAAAATTATTTTTTTATTTTTAACTTTAAATTATTTTTTAAATTTTTTAAATTTTTAAATTTTTTTTAAAATTTTTTAATTTTTTTTAATAATAATTTGAAAAATTTATTTTAATTAAAATTTCATCAAAATTAAATTTTTTATAAGTAAAAAATTCAAAACTTACCATAACAACAAATCAATTTCGAGGTTTCGCGGAACAACAAAATGCCATCGGGGCTCGAAACATCAAATTGCAAGCGTTGCGAACGATTTTGTACAAGTTCGGCGAAAAATTTCAACACTGGCGTCGTCACTGAAGGATCGTGAGCCCACAATTCGACGGCTCGAATTAAAATTGGAGTGTAATCCGGATAGCTAAAAAATTTTAAAAATTATTTTTCATCAAATTTTGCCAAAAAAAAATCTTACATCCAATCAAAAAACATCATATATGGCGGCTTGGCATTGAACGCATACGCAATTCCGCGCAAATCACGCGACAATCCAATGAGAGCTTTTCGTATCTCGTCATTCGGAAATTGGCTGGTATCCATCATAATTGAGCCGATGGAGTCAAAAGCATCTAAAAAATACAAAAAATTAATTTTTTAAAAAATTTTCGTTAAAATTTGATTTTTTTTACTTGTAAGAGGCGTCATGAAATTAATGAAACGTTCGACATCTTCGCCCAAATCGACCATCAAGAGGCGTCCCAAGCACGTATAGAACATGCTGCGACATCGAGAACCGCTTAGCACGCAATTTGATCCCAAAAATGAAAAGTGTTCGCTCTGAAAGTTTAAAAAAAAAATTAATTAAAATTTTTTTAAAGGGAAATTTGGAAAAATTAAATGACTTGCCGTGTGATTATTCAACATAAATTGAATTTCATCTAGTTTGATCAGTCGTCGCACTAAACTATAGGTGAGTGTGAGATCATTTAGCAAATTTAACGTACGGCGGATGATTTGTTCAGAGTGTCCCCAGTATTTGAGGTTCGTGATGCTACAATAAAAAAAAGAAGAAAATTTTATTAAGATTAAAGTTAAGTTAACGAAAAGTCGTCAAAATTTATGATTTTTTTTTTAATTTTTGCAAAACTAATTTTAGAATATTTTTTGGAAAATTAAATAATTTTAATAAATTTTTAAATCGCAATTTTAAAATTTTTTTTTACAAATTCATATATTTTTTTAAATAATTTTTTTCTAATATTTAAAAATTTTGCGAAAATTAGTTTTTTTTTAATTTTGAATAAAATTTAAACTTTATAATTTTCAAAATTTTATAAAAATATATAATTAATATTTTATTCATTATAAATTTAAATGATTTCATTAATTTTTAAAATTTTTGATAGGTACACAAGACAAAATAATTTTATAAATTTCTTTAAAATATTTTAAAATTATTATTAAATTTGAAATTTGATTTTATTCAATAATTTGAAAATTTTTTAACTCATTTTTTTAATTTTTGACATTATTTTTCATTTTAAGATTTAATTTTTTTAAATAAATTTAGTTAAAAACTTTTAAAAAAATCGAAAAATTTATTAATTTTTAATAAAATTTCGTCAAATTAAAAAAAAAAATATTTCTTCAGAATATTTTCAACAAAATTAAAATTATTTGATTTTTTTTTTAATTTAAATTTAATTCAAAATGTTTAAAATTTTTAAAATTTTTAAAAAAATTCGAAAAATTTATTAAATTTTTAAATTGAATTTCGTTTAAAAAAAAATTATTTAAAATATTTTTTAAAATAATTAAAATTTTTTTTTAAAATTTTTAAATTCAATATTTTAAAAATTTTATTTTTTTTAAAATAAAAATTTGTTTTAAAAATTTTCTAATTTTTTGTAAAATTTGTTAATTGAAATTTTTAAATTATAGTTTACAAAAATTATTAATTTTCGAAAAGTTCATGAATATTTTTAAATATTAAAATTCTTAACTTTTTTAATAAGTAAAAAAAATATTTATTTTTTTTAATAAAATTTTAGATTTTTAAATATTTTTTTTTGTAAAAATTTTATTTTTAAATTTAAAATAAAAGTTAAAAATTTTATTCATGATATTTTTTAAATTTTTAGATTTTTGGCTGATTTTTTAGTTTTTTTTTATTTTATTTAAATTGTTTTAATAAATTATTTTAAAAAATTATTTCTTCTCTATGAAAAAATAAATATTAAATTAATAAATTGTTAAAAAAAATAAAATATCATTAAGCTTAAAATTTTTAATATATAAAAAAAAAATGTTGAAGAAATTTATTTGAAATAATTTTAGATTTTCAAATTAAAAATTCTCAAATTTTTGGTACCTAATATAGATGAAATTTAAATTTTTTTTTTTATAAATTTATAATTTTATTTAAAATATTTAAAAAAATACATAAAATTCATGATTTTAAAGAATTTAAAAATTTAATAAAAATTAAATTAAATTAAAAAATGTAAAAAATAATATAAAAATTGATTGAATAAATTAATTAAATTAAATAAAAAAAACTAAAAATTAATAAAATCAAATAAAAATGAGCAAATTTATAGATTAATTAATTAAATAAAATTATAAAAAATTAAATTACTTACATTTTTCTACTAATAACACTCAACAGCATAATTTCATCGTTCAGCCCGAGCACCTCCGACAATCTCTTGTACACGACAAACTTTTGCGTGTGTTCACTAATGTACATTTTCCTCGCATGTTCCAAAAAGCTCAAAATCGCCAACTCCAACTTCTCACACCCACTTTGGGGCAATCTCGAATCTGTCAGTGTCATCAATTGCAGCACTCGAATAATCAAATCGCCATCCATCATATCCTGCTCGTCGCACATTTGGTACGACATCCTTCCATTTATCGCCGATCCAATGATGTAAACGAGCCACGTGAGTTGCCCTTCGACAATTTTCGTGTCTGCCGAATTATTCGCAGCGGGATTCGAAAGAAGTTCCTGATACCGGCCCGCAGTTTGATCGAAAAGTTGCACTATTATCGCCACGGTTTTCTCATATTCGCACCGCTCGATGGTCGAAAATTGATCAAGTTGCTGCTGAACCATCCCAAGGTCATCCAAGGGATCTTCCAAGCCATCACGAACGATAATCGGGACAGATTCAAGTTTCGACGTGATAAAAGCCTTTGTGACTTCGGGCGTGTATCTGTCGAGGTAATGCGGTTCGACGCTTTTCACGTATGGCAGTGACGCGACCATTCGTTGCCACAACGAAAGCAAGTAATGAACCGAATTTGGGGCGAATTGCCACATTTGCAACGATTGCACGGTGAATTTGGCGATAAGTTCGATCGCTTCCGGATAATTATCGACAACAACCAGTTCCCCGAGTTGATAATTCGTCTTCAATCGTGCCAACAAGCGACAAAATTCGTGATAATTGTCGGGATCGCTCAACCCATGAGAAGTTTTCAAAATTTCCGTTGCCCCATTTACGAGCCTCGTCAAAAATTTGACGCGTTCCGTGTTGCTGAACATCGAACGGCGTATCGAGGTGATTTGCACGAGGCACGAAAGCGCCAAACTCGCAAGACGTGTCGGCAGCACGTGATACAGATCGAAAAAGAGCTTCAACGAGTCGAGTTCGAGAAAGGCGGGACGCCAATTAGCCGGAATTTGAACGGTGCTCATATCGTCGGCACTTTCATCCGCTGAGGTCCCGATAAAATCGAACGTTAAGCAATTTCGAGCCAAATTAAGTAAATGTGTCATAAGTCCGTGCTGTGCTTCATCCATAAAATTCAAATTTTTGCTGTTGTCACGTGCCCGGCCCAGCAAATCGCACGCGAAAATGAAAATTTCGTACAATTTTGTGTCGCGGAAGGAACATGCGATTTTCCGGTGCTTCGTAAAAGTCAGATTTACATCAACTTCGGGGATTTGGTTCATTTCGCATGTCAGCTGGGACAACATTTGCACGCCGATCATGCCCAAAGTGACACTGCCGCTATCCAAAAGCTCTTTTACCTCCGAGACGATGTTCCGAAAGACGAAATCCTCCTTGTACAAGTCGAACCAGCCGTATTTCGTGAGTTTCGCGAGCAAAACGACGCACGCTTGTATCACGAAACTCTGCAAACCGGGTCGTACCGCCAAATAATTGAGGAGATAGTTCCGGATGTCGACCCGTTGCTGCAAACTGAGGCTTTGGACGTTGCGCGAAACGAGTTTTGTGAGCGTTGTTGCTGCCAAAAGTTGTGAGTAACTGCTGTCGCCGCGATCCAGCAACATTTGACACTTGACCAACGCTTCTGGGTCATCTTGGAATTGAAACAAAGCCTTTTCTGCCTAAAAATTTTATAAAAAAAATAATTAAAAAATTTTTTTTAGGAAAAAAAAATCAAAAAATTACCTGAGATCGATTTCCTGAATCTGTGGCCTCGTAAAGTTGCTTGCACAAGAGTTCGAGTCGCTGTATTTCCGCAAGCTGCAATTTATTTTTTAAAAAAATTAATTAAAATCATCAAAAAATTGTAAAAATTCGGATTTTTGTCGTATTTCGCAATGCTTGGAGCAAGTCTTTATCACAAGAAACGAAAACAATGCGTCTCAAGCGGCACGTAAAACACGCAAATCCCGGTAAAATAACAATTTTTTAAAGGAAATTTCGATGTTGCGACGTTTCGCGGGCATTTGAAGCACATTTTTAGCTCGAAATTGCGGTCAAAAAGTGAAGTTTTTATGTGAAAAGCAGGAAAAATTTGAAAAACTTACATTCTCCATTATTTTGACTTAAACGTACATGACGAGGGTTCTGTCGAAACACGCGATTCGGCACAATTTTCAGCCAATCACGAAAGTTTCGCTTGTTATTGTCAGCGAGACGGTCGAAAGTGATGAGATTTCATCGGGATTTCCGCGTGATTTCAGTTTGTTTTGGTTTGGCTGAAAGGCAAAAAAAAAATAAAATGGAATTGGAAAAATTGGTTGAAGCTGCGGAGGAAAAAATTAGTTTGGGAAAGAGTTTGATTGAGGAGCTGAAGGATTTGGCAAAAGTTGATGGCGTTAATAAGGTTGAGAGGAAAATTAGGCAGGAAATTAAGTTTCTTGAAAAGGTAAGAATTGAAAAAAAAATAATTTGCTGAGATTGCATAAAGTTTTGATCAAATTAATTTTTTATGCAAAAATTTCAAGGATTTCAAGTGAAATTTATCGAATTTTGTGATAAAATTTGAACAATTTTTTGATAAAAATTTAAATTATTCAAAAATTATTGAATGACTGTGAAAAATTAATGTTTCGCAAGTTTATTTATTTATTTGCAAGGCATTGCGAAACGATATGCGAATCATCAAAATTAAAAAAAATTTAATAGAAAATATTTTTAATAAATTTTTAAAAAATTCTAATTAAAAAAAAATAACTTTAAATTACAAAAATTAATTTAATGAATTTATTTTTTTCAATTTTAAAATTATTTAATTTTTTTATAATTTTTTTAAAACATTTATTTAAAAATTTAATTTGAATTTTTAAATTTTTAAATTTTAATTATTTTTCAATCAAATAAAATTTAATAAATTAAAAAGTTTTTTTTAATAATAAAAAAATATTTTATTTAATTTTTTTAATAAATTTAATAAAATTAAAATTCTTAAATTTAAACAAATTAATTTATAAATTAATTCTAATTTTTTTTCTAAATAAAATTTAATTTTTTTTTAAAACCAAAAATTTTTTTATTTAAATTTTAAAAAAATTTTAAAAATTTAAAAAATCAATAAATTTTTTAAATAATTTTAAAATTTAAATAAATTAATTTAAAAATTTATTCTAATTTTCATTCTAAATTAAATTATATATTTTTTAATATTCTTATTTTAATTTATTTTTTTTTTATTTAAATTTTAAATTTTATATTTTGAAAACTAATGAGATGAATATTATTTTGTACTGTAATTGAAGCATTTTTAATTAAAAATTGAAAAAAAATTAACTATTTATACGATTTTTGAAAATATTAAGTCTTTTTAATTTTTTTTATAAAAAAAGAAAATAAAATCGATAAATTCATTATATTTGTTCATTATTTTTTTTCCTTTGGAAATTTTTAAAAAATGTTCAATTAATAAAAAATAAAATTAATGTTCAAAAATTTAAGAATTTTTTTTTTTTAATTTTTGTGAATTAAAATTTAATAATTTTTTTTTCAAATTTTATCTAATAAATTTAATTTTAATTTAAAAAAATTAAAATTTATTTTAAAAAAAATTAATTAAAATTTTAATAAAAAATTTAAAAAAAAATTATTTTTTTATAAAGAATTTAATTATTTTTTTTGTTTATTTTTGGTTTAAATTTAATAAATTTATTAATTGAATTAAAAATCCTTCTTTAAAATCTTACCTTTTTTTTTCTCTTTTTTCAGGTGAAAAACAATGGAAAAATCCAAATCAGCAACATAATGTGTTCGAATCTCACGTACTTCAAATCTCTCGTTTTCGTCTTGCGCCAAGTTCGAGGCCTGAAAGCTGTCGATTACCCAATTCCCATAACGAATTGCGACAAAACTCTCCGAATTGACATTGTCTGTGATAACGGGGCGACTTGGATCAAAGTCATCGCTCGCAACTCCAAATCCATCAAAGACACTGTCGAGGGAAAAGGCAGCTACATGGCACGCAGCATCGTCGATCAAGCCGAAGACATTGTTGACGCCGCACAACTCAATCCGCACTTGTATCACGCTCCCAAAGTAATTTTCCAATTCGCGAACGAAATCGATGCCGAGCTCCAAGCAAATTTGGAAGAAATTGGCGTCGAAGTGCGAAGTTTGCATGAGTTACCGACGAAAAAAGAGGAAAACGTCACGCAAGAAATCGATATTTTGAACCTGGATGTGACCACGTTGATCGCTTATACCTCAAATTTGACAAACGGTTTCAGTTTTTGCGAGTTTGGCGATCACATTTTGAACCAACAAGCGGAAATGGAGCGAAAAAATCCCGTAAAGCCCGTTTTAGACGCGATTTTCAAGGATAAAAAGTTGATTTGTTGCGAGACGGCGGTAAAATCCTTCACTGACATCCTGAATTTTCTCGGAGGACCGCAGGAGAAGGAACGCGCGAAGCAATTTCTCGAGTCAATTTCAATACTGCCCGATACGGAAGAGACTCCCGAGGAATTTTGTGATGTTTTGATCACGGCACAGGTCAAAGAGCGGAGTTTGAAGATTTTTTCCTTTGGGATTGTGCACAAAGCGATCACTGTGACCTCAAATGAGGGCTTTTATCGTTCCGTGAAGATGCAAGGAGGACTCGATATTCCCGTTTTTCTGCATGAGGCACGAGCGTTGACTGAATTGAAAGAACTGAAGCACTAAAAATTGACTTTCTGTAAATAAATTAGAACAAAAAAAATTATTAAAAATTATTTTTGTTAAAAAAATCTGAAGTTTCAATCGAATTTTTTTTCGAAAAATCTTTTAATATTTAAAATAATTTTTTTAAATATTTTTTTTTACAAAAATTTTTTTATTTATTTATTTTAATTTAATCTGTTACCAAATTAAAAGAAAAAATTTATTAAAATTATTTTTCTTACAAAAAAAAAATTATTTTTGAAATATCAAACCAATTTTCTCAAAAAAAATAATTTATTTAAATCGTCAGAAAATAAAATATAATTTTTTTGAATTATTTAAATAATTTCAGAAAATAATTTTTAAGAAATATTTAATTTAATTTTTAATTTTTTAAATAAATATATTTAAATATTATTTTTAAATTTTTGTAAATAAAATTAAAAATTAAATTAAATTAAAATCTTTTTATTTAAGATTTTCGATTAAAATTATGGCACAAAAGTTCTTATATCAGTCGAGAAAATATTTTAATTTTTTTAAAATAATTTTTTTCAATTTTTTTTTATTTAATTTGAATTGTCAGAAATAAAAAAAAATTTTTTTTTTGTATTATCAGTCAATTATTTTTTAAAAATCTTTAATTTTTTTTTTAATTTTCATATTTTTTTAAATTACTTTTTAATTTTAATCAAAAAATTAAAAAAAAAATTTTATACAAAAAAAATTTAAATTTTTTGATTTTTCAATTAAATTTTCTCCAAAAATTTATTTTTCAAAGAAAAAGTATATTTTTTTATTAAAAATTAATTTAAAAAAAAAATTATTTTTTTTTAATTAAAAAAAAATATTTTAATTTATTCTCTCAATTTTTAAAAAAATATTTTTTATTCACTATATTATTTTTTTTCAGATTTTTTGTTAAATAGTAAATTAAAGCAAAAAAATTAAAATTATTTTTTTTTGAAACAAACTGAAATTATTTTTTTTTTTTTTTTTTTGAATTTAAAATGAAGCGTGGGACAATTTTAAACCCAATTAACATTCGCAAAAGACACAAAAACGGTTTTTTGTTTTGATTTTTCGCTCTGTTTTGAGAATTTCCTTCATTTTTCAGCCCAAAAATGGATTCCAACGCCTCAAAAACTGTCTCAAAGCAACGCGGAGTGACAAATTGTGTGATAAACTTGACAAAAACTTTCATAACTCCCACTCAAGCTGCCTTACTCGTAAATGCAACACTCGAAAATATCATGTTATTCTCCGGGCAGATTCCTTTTGGGTTTCCCGTGTTCAAGTAAGTCCTCAAAAATTAATTTTTCAAAGATTTTTAATAAAAATTTGTAATTTTTTGCAGGGAACGCGTTCGTCAAGCCACAAAAGATCAAGAAAATCAACCCAAAAATGCCCAAAATTGGAGTTCTTCGATGCAAAGTAAGCAACTTGAGGCAGCAAAAGGGATCGTTGATGCCATTTCCACAATTAAAGAAGTAAAAATTGTCTTTAATTACTCAAAAAATTAATTTTTAATGATTTTCTCCCGTAGAATGTGATAAAAGAGTTCAAAAAAACTGTGATAAAAGAAGTCGTCATCGGATTCGGCTCGACAATTTTCAGCTTGAAGCATGCCTTTGTGATTCGCTTACCCAAAGTCGACCAAAATCATTATTGCTCAAGTCACGAACGCGAAAATGTCTCTTTAATAATGAATTTTTCGCGTCAATTGGCTCTTTCGGAAGCAATTTCAACAGAAATCGATGGAAAAAGTCAAAAAATATTTCTGTTACTGCGGAAATCGGGCGAAAATCAAAGTGTTGAGGAGTTTTTTAGACCAATGCCGGGATTTCAGCTGCCAAAAAATTGTAAAACTGTCTGTTTGGAGGTTTTGTTGAAGGAAGCAGAGGAGAAAAAGGATGAAAATTGTTGTAAAATGATGAAAATTTGTTCGGAAGTGACGAATTTGAAGATTGAAAGTAGCGAAGTTGAAGCAGAGAGTGTTAAAGATGCATGTAATTGGTTCATTTCGTCACTTCCGATAACAGGAATGAAAAAATCTTTTTAGTTTTAGAATTTTTTTACGTGAATAAGTAGGTTTTGTTCAAATTTTATAGAAAAAAATAATAAATTTCAATCAAAAACGTCAGAAATTAAAATTATTATTTTATGAAATGAACAAAATTAATTCTTCAGGGTCTTAAAATGAACAAAATTAATTCTTCAGGGTCTTCAAATGAACAAAATTAATTCTTCAGGGTCTTAAAATGAACAAAATTAATTCTTCAGGGTCTTAAAATGAACAAAATTATTTCTTCAGGGTCTTAAAATGAACAAAATTAATTCTTCAGGGTCTTAAAATGAACAAAATGAATTCTTCAGGGTCTTAAAATGAACAAAATTAATTTTTCAGGGTCTTAAAATGAACAAAATGAATTCTTCAGGGTCTTAAAATGAACAAAATTATTTCTTAAAATGAACAAAATTTCTTGAACAAAATTTTCTTCATCTTTATTTCTTCAGGGTCTTAGGGTCTTAAAATGAAACAAAATTATTTCTTCAAAAATGAATTCTTCAGGGTCTTAAAATGAACAAAATGAATTCTTCAGGGTCTTAAAATGAACAAAATTAATTCTTCAGGGTCTTAAAATGAACAAAATTAATTCTTCAGGGTCTTAAAATGAACAAAATAAATTCTTCAGGGTCTTAAAATGAACAAAATAAATTCTTTAGGGTCTTAAAATGAACAAAATTAATTCTTCAGGGTCTTAAAATGAACAAAATTATTTCTTTAGGGTCTTAAAATGAACAAAATTATTTCTTTAGGGTCTTAAAATGAACAAAATTAATTCTTCAGGGTCTTAAAATGAACAAAATTAATTCTTCAGGGTCTTAAAATGAACAAAATTAATTTTTCAGGGTCTTAAATGAACAAAATGAATTCGTCAGGGTCTTAAAATGAACAAAATTAATTCTTCAGGGTCTTAAAATGAACAAAATGAATTCTTCAGGGTCTTAAAATGAACAAATTAATTCTTCAGGGTCTTAAAATAAACAAAATAAATTCTTCAGGGTCTTAAAATGAACAAAATTAATTCTTCAGGGTCTTAAAATGTTCAAAATTAATTCTTTAGGGTCTTAAAATGAACAAAATTAATTCTTCAGGATCTTAAAGTTAAAAAAAAATTCTTCAGGGTCTTAAAATGAACAAAATTATTTCTGCAGGGTCTTAAAATGAACAAAATTAATTCTTTAGGGTCTTAAAATGAACAAAATTAATTCTTTAGGGTCTTAAAATGAACAAAATGAATTCTTCAGGGTCTTTAAATGAACAAAATTAATTAAAAATGAACTTTTTCTCCTTGCAAAAAAAAAAAGAATTTATTAAAATTCTTTACAAAAAATCAAATTCAATCAAAAACTTTACTTGGTCTCGACACAACACTTGCCCCGCTCACAGTTTCTTCATTTTCACCCTCATTTTCGCTATTTTCCGGCGAATTCAAGTCATCTTCAATCTCTTGCTCCTCCTCTTCTTGCCCATTTTCGATCTGCTGCGAAAGCTGCGACAAAATTTTCTCCCCATAAACATCTTTGTTCGCCAAATTCGAGACCCAAAACCCACTTAACGCGTGATTTCCCGCAACTGCCGACTTCACTTCAAGCACCAACTTCTCCATTAACTCTCGAACTTTCGGAACTTGCTTCAACGCCCGACTATTCGACTTTGCCTTCGAATCAACGGACAAACTGTGCAAAAATCGCGTCGTTTTTTGCATGGCTTTCAGCAAATCTTGCACCGACTGCTGATTCCGATGAACCATTTTTTCGATACTTTTGACGCCGGAACTGCGAAAAATCCGCATTATCGAGTGAGAAACGCGCAAAAATGTCGAAGTATTTGTCAAAATGGGATTTTCCTCGTTGATCATCAGCAAGACTTGGAGCACGTTGAAACATCGCATCCAGCACTCGAGGAGATCTTTTGTGCGAACGACTGTGGCGACGCAATGCTTCATCGCTTGTTCGCACGTCACTGCCATCACGCGGTAAAAAATTGTGCAATTTTGTCGGTTGAAATTCGGATAAATTCGCATCCAATCGGTTTTTTGTTTGAGTCCGATGATCTCGGAAGCGGCGAAATTCAGGATTTCTTCGAGTTTCGGGAGTTCCATATCGCGAGTGAAACACTTGAGGATCTCGGTGAGCAAAATATCCGAATTTTTGGTGCATTCTTTGGTGCCATCTAACGCAAACCACTCACGTTTGAGCAATTTTTCCGCCAAATCGACAATTAACGAGTCTTTTTCCTCAGCAAAATGGGCCAGAGCTTTCACTAAATGCAATAAATGAACCGCCGAACGCAAATCCATGACACTTGGCTCATCGCCGATCACTTTTTCTAAAGTTTTTTCCGCTAATTCTTCAATCAGGACCTCTTCCAACGAGTCACATGAACTTTTTTCGTCATTTTTCTCCAAAACTGCATTCATCGCAGTCCTCAAAAGCTCTTGATAATCATCAATAACGAAATTCGGCCATGAAAAAATTCCCGCCAACAGATGGAAGCACGATCCAAGACAGATTTTTGCGTGATTCAGCAAGTCGCTGAACCGTTCAGCGCTGCTGTCGGAGTTCATTTCGCGAATTTTGTCCAAAACAAAGGCGGAAAGTTGATTTTTGAAGCGAATCACGTGCTTCAAGGACATCACAAGGTCATGCATGTACGCCTGAACGCATGCAATGCGCTGAATTTGTTGATCCCCGCGGAATTTTTTGACGCCAGCGAGAGATTCCGTCTTGGAAATTAAGTCAGCGAGGACGAATTTGAGTTCTTGTAGTGTTAAATTGTTTCCGACTTCGTTTTCGGGTACGGGATAGACGATTTCCAGCGGTTCTTCGAGCAAAATCATGATATCGATGTCGAGTTGGCGATATTTTTCCTGTTTTCCGTAGCTGAACCAATATTTGGCGCGATGTTTGACGACTTCGGGTGCTTGGGTGCCTTGCGTGGCGATATTAAATTGCGTACGGACGTTTAAATTTCCTGTGGTTTCGTTCAAATTCAAGTTAAGGGATTCTTCGTCGAATTCTGTGATGGGATCTTCGTCGGTTTTTTGCTTTTTCCTTGATTTTTTTGATTTTTTCTTTGAATTTTCGGGATTTTCCGGGTTTTCTTCATCTTCCTCGTCGTCACTTTCGTCCTTTTTGCGTTTTGGAAGCCCGAAAGGTTTGGCAAAGGCGAAATCGTCGCGCAGTTGGAACGTTGTGGGCGGCGCTTCGTATCCGGGATCGACTTTTTGCAACAAATACTTGATAGAAGCTTCGATTTCGATTAGTTGGTTGATTCTTTTGAGCACTTTTCGCTTTGTGGCTTCCGAATTTTGCGTTATAAAGGCAGAAATGACGCATCTGAACCAATTTGCGACATGAAAGTACATGTCAATGGCCATAATTTGATGTTCTTCCAAGAATTTTTCTTCGTCGTTGAAATTTTTCGGCAGCACGAGCGAACATCCAAGCAGCGCGTTGATCGTTTCGAGGCTCGTGTTGTACCGACGATACGTAATTGCCGCCAAAGCAGTGAAATTTGGGCACATCAGTTGAATTGCAGTCGTTGCTGACGAAGAATCGCTTCGATTTAAGAGAACGCCAGCAATATTCACCCCGATATCCAAGGCATCTTCGTTAATTGTGTCGCCTTCGTCGTTGACGTCGTTTATGTTGAAAAAATAATCAACTTCGGTTTCGCCCACGCTTTCGGGACATCCCGTGACAACGAAGCCCTCCTGAAATGTGTTCAGAATTTGATCCGTTAGCCATTTTACGAATTTGTAGTTAACGCCGAATGATGGGCTTTTGTTCCGTGGCGAGAAAATTGTCGCTAATTCGTCGTGGAATAACATGAGGGCGTCGATCATTTGCTCGGAGGACTTTAAAGTGAGTTTGATGAGACGCGCGTTCGATAAATCGGCGTCATTGGGGATTTGGCTCAGTGAAATTGTGCTGTTGCTGTCATGGCTCATCTGGAGACTTTCGTCTGTGTCGGGATTTTCGGTCCACATTGTTCGATTTAAGATTTGGAAGACGACGATGATGCCTTGTAACTTTACGCTGAAAGAAAAAAAATGATTATTAAAAATTTAAAAGAAATTTATTAATTTAAAACAATTAAAAAAATTATTTATTTAAAACAATAAAAAAAATATTTAAAAAAAATTATTAAAAAAAAATTAATTTTATTTTAAATATTTTTTTAAAATATAATTTTTAATTATTTTTCTTAAAAAAAATAATTTAAAATATTTAAAAAAGAAATAATGAAAAGTAAAATTTTTTGTAAAAATTAATTTTAAATATTTTTTTCTAAATATTTTTTTCAAAAGATTTTTAAAAATTTTTTAAAATTATTCAAATAATTTTTAAATATTTAATTTTTTTTTTTTGAAAATTAATTTTTAATACTTTATTTTTAAAAATAATTCCGGGTTTAAAGAAAATTTTTATTTTTAATTGAAAAAAATTTTAAAACCAATTCTAAAGCTGAAATTTTCTTTAATTTAGTATTTAAAATTAAAAAAAAAATAAAGTCTCAATTTAAAAAATTTTCGTTAAAAATTTGAAAATCGCATTTAGCTAATTCAAGTTGAAATTTTCTGAAAATTATTTAAAAACAATTAAAAACCTAAATTCTAAAAATTAAAATTATCTGAAATTTTAAAAAATAAATTAAAATAATAAATTATATTGAATTAAAATAAATTTAGTTTATGAAAAAAAAATTAAAAATATTAACAATTTTTTTTAATTACATATTTAACATTAAAATTAATTTAATTTATTTTTTTAATTAATTATTTTAAATTTTATAAAATTTTAATTTTTTTTATTTTAATTTTTTCAATTTTTTTAAAGATTTCTGATAAATAAATTAAAAATTTTATAAAGTTATTATGATCTTTTATAATTTTAAAATTAAATTTAATTTACTTCACTCATTTTCTTGAAATTAAAAAAAAAATAAAAATTCGGTTTTCTTAAATTTTTTTTAAGTTTTTATTTAAATTTATCAATATTTCTAAAAATTTTCTAAAAAAAATGCAAAATTTGAAAAAATAATTTAAGTTTGTAAATTTTTAATATTTTAAATTTTTTTATCAATTTCTTTTGTTAATTTTGTTTGTTTTAGCAAATTAAAATATTTAATTTAAAAAAAAATAAATAAAAAATTAAATTCTTATAATTTTAAAAAAAATGACAAAATCCGTAAAAAAATTTAAGAAAAATTAAAATTTATTTTTTTAATTTTTTTTTCTTTATAAAATTTAGAAATACCTATTTGAATAATTTGAAAATTATTTTTTTATTATTTTAAAAATAATAAATAAAATAAAAACTCACCGTAAATGCATATTCGTGACATATTTGGGCGCCATCAGATCCAAATCCCCCTTTAAATGCTCATTTCCTGTCCCGTCATACGCCAAACTGCACAAAAGTTTGATCACAATGCGAAATTGATCGATACTCAAAACAGCGCTGCGATCCAAAATCCTCTCAACTTGCGCAAATCCGCCATCTGCTTGATTTTTCAAGCGTCTTTTAATCTCGAGCAGCAATTCCAGCGAATTCGTTCGCACATCGTTGTCTCCGGAGAACGGCAAATCACTGGATTTCATGCAAGCGAGTCGAATTAACGTCTGCAACGGATACCGATGATCGAACTGCGTGATATTCATCTTGAACAAAATCCGAAAGCCAATTGCGCCGAAAAACGACACAATTTTATCGCGTTCAATGAAGCAACTTCGAAAGAGATCCGTCATGATCGTGATGTAATCCGGCAAAATTTCGATCGCATGTCGCGACATTTGCTGCAGCAGCTCAATTGTGAAGAATTTCTCGCGAACGCGTTTCTTGAAGAACGTCTCGATCATCGTGAAGTCATCTTCGCTCCGGCCAATCATGAAACAGACCACGGGATCGATAATTTTGTGATCGCGCGCATTGGTGACGTACAAAATTGACTTGAGCCAGTTGCGACGCGAGATATCGCAGCGATTTACGATGCGACGAACGAGATTGAAGAGCGAAATTTTCGTTTCCGAGTCTTCCATGCACCAATTTACGGCGTCGCGGATCTCAGTGACGACTTCGTGATACGTTTCGGTCTCGTCGGGATTTAATTTTGCCATGAAACTGACCAAATCGTACAAAAGTTGCTTCGGGGCGCCGTTTTTGATGTAGGCGATGACTTTTTCACGGACTTTGTTGAGCGTTTCCGTGGAAAGTAATAAATTTGCGAATGTTGCGAGATGTTTCGGAGTGAAAAGTTCATCTGGAGATGCAATGTTTTCCCTGAAAAAAATATAAATTTTAATAAAAAAAATAAATTTAAAATTATAAAAATTATTTAAATAAATTTTATGAAAAAAAAAAATAAAAAATTTTTTCCTTGACGGGTTTTAACGGGCTTGACTTAGTTTTTTCTTCAAAATTGTGTCAAAGCAATTTTTGTCAAATTTTGCTCCAAATGGATAAAAATTTGTCAGAGGGCTCTAATTTATCATTTTTAATCATTTTATAACTCAAAACTGCCAAAAAATTGAATCTGAAAAAAAATTTTTCCTTTGACATAGTTTTGTTTTAAAAACTAAATCAAGAGCAAAAAAACTGTGTCAAAAACTGTGTCAAAGCATTTTTTGTCAAATTTTGCTCCAAATGGATAAAAATTTGTCAGAGGGCTCTAATTTATCATTTTTAATCATTTTCTAACTCAAAACTGCCAAAAAATTGAAACTGAAAAAAAATTTTTCCTTTGACATAGTTTTGTTTTAAAAACTAAATCAAGAGCAAAAAAACTGTGTCAAAAACTGTGTCAAAGCAATTTTTGTCAAATTTTGCTCCAAATGGATAAAAATTTGTCAGAGGGCTCTAATTTATCATTTTTAATCATTTTCTAACTCAAAACTGCCAAAAAATTGAAACTGAAAAAAAATTTTTCCTTTGACATAGTTTTGTTTTAAAAACTAAATCAAGAGCAAAAAAACTGTGTCAAAAACTGTGTCAAAGCATTTTTTGTCAAATTTTGCTCCAAATGGATAAAAATTTGTCAGAGGGCTCTAATTTATCATTTTTAATCATTTTCTAACTCAAAACTGCCAAAAAATTGAAACTGAAAAAAAATTTTTCCTTTGACATAGTTTTGTTTTAAAAACTAAATCAAGAGCAAAAAAACTGTGTCAAAAACTGTGTCATTTTTTTTTGTCAAATTTTGCTCCAAATCATTTTCTAACTCAAAACTGCCAAAAAATTGAAAAAAAAATTTTTCCTTTGACATAGTGTGTCAAAAACTGTGTCAAAGCATTTTTTGTCAAATTTTGCTCCAAATGGATAAAAATTTGTCAGAGAGCTCTAATTTATCATTTTTAATCATTTTCTAACTCAAAACTGCCAAAAAATTGAAACTGAAAAAAAATTTTTCCTTTGACATAGTTTTGTTTTAAAAACTAAATCAAGAGCAAAAAAACTGTGTCAAAAACTGTGTCAAAGCAATTTTTGTCAAATTTTGCTCCAAATGGATAAAAATTTGTCAGAGGGCTCTAATTTATCATTTTTAATCATTTTCTAACTCAAAACTGCCAAAAAATTGATAAAAAAAATTTTTCCTTTGACATAGTTTTGTTTTAAAAACTAAATCAAGAGCAAAAAAACTGTGTCAAAAACTAAAGCATTTTAAATCATTAAAAATTTGTCAGAGGGCTCTAATTTATCATTTTTAATCATTTTATAACTCAAAACTGCCAAAAAATTGAAACTGAAAAAAAATTTTTCCTTTGACATAGTTTTGTTTTAAAAACTAAATCAAGAGCAAAAAAACTGTGTCAAAAACTGTGTCAAAGCATTTTTTGTCAAATTTTGCTCCAAATGGATAAAAATTTGTCAGAGGGCTCTAATTTATCATTTTTAATCATTTTCTAACTCAAAACTGCCAAAAAATTGAAACTGAAAAAAAATATTTTCTTTGACACAGTTTTGTTTTAAAAACTAAATCAAGAGCAAAACTGTGTCAAAAACTGTGTCAAAGCATTTTTTGTCAAATTTTGCTCCAAATGGATAAAAATTTGTCAGAGGGCTCTAATTTATCATTTTTAATCATTTTCTAACTCAAAACTGCCAAAAAATTGAAACTGAAAAAAAATTTTTCCTTTGACATAGTTTTGTTTTAAAAACTAAATCAAGAGCAAAAAAACTGTGTCAAAAACTGTGTCAAAGCATTTTTTGTCAAATTTTGCTCCAAATGGATAAAAATTTGTCAGAGGGCTCTAATTTATCATTTTTAATCATTTTCTAACTCAAAACTGCCAAAAAATTGAAACTGAAAAAAAATTTTTCCTTTGACATAGTTTTGTTTTAAAAACTAAATCAAGAGCAAAAAAACTGTGTCAAAAACTGTGTCAAAGCATTTTTTGTCAAATTTTGCTCCAAATGGATAAAAATTTGTCAGAGGGCTCTAATTTATCATTTTTAATCATTTTCTAACTCAAAACTGCCAAAAAATTGAAACTGAAAAAAAATTTTTCCTTTGACATAGTTTTGTTTTAAAAACTAAATCAAGAGCAAAAAAACTGTGTCAAAAACTGTGTCAAAGCATTTTTTGTCAAATTTTGCTCCAAATGGATAAAAATTTATCAGAGGGCTCTAATTTATCATTTTTAATCATTTTATAACTCAAAACTGCCAAAAAATTGAAACTGAAAAAAAATTTTTCCTTTGACATAGTTTTGTTTTAAAAACTAAATCAAGAGCAAAAAAACTGTGTCAAAAACTGTGTCAAAGCATTTTTTGTCAAATTTTGCTCCAAATGGATAAAAATTTGTCAGAGGGCTCTAATTTATCATTTTTAATCATTTTCTAACTCAAAACTGCCAAAAAATTGAAACTGAAAAAAAATTTTTCCTTTGACATAGTTTTGTTTTAAAAACTAAATCAAGAGCAAAAAAACTGTGTCAAAAACTGTGTCAAAGCATTTTTTGTCAAATTTTGCTCCAAATGGATAAAAATTTGTCAGAGGGCTCTAATTTATCATTTTTAATCATTTTCTAACTCAAAACTGCCAAAAAATTGAAACTGAAAAAAAATTTTTCCTTTGACATAGTTTTGTTTTAAAAACTAAATCAAGAGCAAAAAAACTGTGTCAAAAACTGTGTCAAAGCATTTTTTGTCAAATTTTGCTCCAAATGGATAAAAATTTGTCAGAGAGCTCTAATTTATCATTTTTAATCATTTTATAACTCAAAACTGCCAAAAAATTGAAACTGAAAAAAAATTTTTCCTTTGACATAGTTTTGTTTTAAAAACTAAATCAAGAGCAAAAAAACTGTGTCAAAAACTGTGTCAAAGCATTTTTTGTCAAATTTTGCTCCAAATGGATAAAAATCTGTCAGAGAGCTCTAATTTATCATTTTTAATCATTTTCTAACTCAAAACTGCTAAAAAATTGAAACTGAAAAAAAAATTTTTACTGAAAGTAAAAATTAAAAAAAAAAATAATTTTAAATAAGAAAGAAATAATTTTTAAAAATTTATGTATTAAAAAAATAAAAGAAAATAAAATTTAATTAAAAATTAAATAAAATTATAAAAAAATAAATTTAAAGAAAAATAAAATTTGAAAAATAAAAAATAATTATTTTACATGTTTTAAAAATTTAATTTTAAATTTAGTTTTAAAATAATAATTAATTTTAAAAACTTAGAAAGCTTTTGAAAAAAAAAATTTCAAATTACCTGATAAAATTTTAAATACAAAAAAAAAAAAAAAATAGAAAAATTTCATCGAACAATTGATGAAAAAATTACTTTTATAAAATAAATTAATCACTTACATAATTTGTTCCATCGCAGCTGTATGCTTTCTTTGCTCCACAAAATCAATAATGCCACAAATCAACGTTTCTCGTGCCCTCACATTGCATTCCGCGAGTATTTCAAAGTATTTCGCATAAATAAAATCCGAATTTTCGCGAAAGTTCACCATTCGCATCTGTTCAACGATCACCGCAAACTCCCGAAATTCCGCTTCATTCGTGGGTTTTGCCCTTTTTGCGACTTCTCGAAAGTAAACTGTGAACATTTGCTTCTGAAGCCTCAAATTTTGCAACAAAAACTTTAACATGCTGTTTCCGATGCTTTCGTGCACCACTGGCTCGGGATTTTCCTCCGAATAGGGATATTTGAAGTGCACTGTTGCCATTAATTTTCGCCGTTCTTCATCTCCGGGCATGGCGAAGATCGTTTTGATGTCTTCAACGATGATGGCGACGTTTTGTGGGTAGTTGTCGGCTTTTGTGATGGCATCGTCGAGCAGAGATTGGAAACGGAAGACGTCACAGTCGAGCAAATAGACGTCGTTTTCGTACGAAACGCCCGTTTGTGTGAGAATTTGCTCAAAATAAGTCTTCGGGATGCGTTTTGAGGTCAAATTTCCTTGAGATTGGCTCAAAGTGAAACGAGCTTGACTTCGTTGAGACAAGAAACTGCAAGAAAAAGGCATTAAAACGATTAAAATTGGGTTAAAAATGAAAAAAATTACCGTCTTCTGTCGTTTCTTTGGGATCTCATGTCATGAAATGACAAACTAACTTCCTGACTTGGGGCGATAAATAAATCTTCATCATCTTTTGAGGTCTAAAAAAGGTTTTTAATGAATTTTCAGTAAGATTTTGATGAAAAACTTACCACTTGCTGTCCCAAAGGAATGTTTTCACTCTCATTTTCCGTGTTTGAAGACTGCGACGCCCCAATTTGACTCTTTTGGCTGAGCAAAGGTCGCGATTTTTTCGCTTTGAACATCTCAAAGCTGCGTTTTTGCCCGAAATTCAATTAAAAATTATCAAAAATTGAAGAATTTCACAAGACCGCCTTTTGTTATTGTCAATTTTTAACCCAGTTGCACGTCCCAAAGCACATTTCCGGCATTCTTTCATCAGTTTTGCGCCCTTTTCAAATCAAAACATTTAATTTTTGTGTGTGAAAATGACCGGAAGACGCACTTCTCGTCGCCTTTCCTCGCAAATTAGCGATATTGTGGAAAATGTCTTGGAAGAAAAGGAAAATTCGAGAAAAAGTACGCGTCGCAGCGTCAAACCCGCTTACACGATCGACGAGGAAGACGACGAAGCAACTCCCGAGAAGAAACCTCGTCGTGAACGGGCTCTCAGTACAAAAGCTTTGGAAAATGCAGCACTTGATGTGTCAGATATTCTCGCCGAAAGTCCCGTGCGGAAGTCGACAAGGGGACGAAAGTCGAAAAAACTCGACGAAGGATTTGTTTACGAGTCGCCGTCGCGTAAAAAACGCACAAAAAAGCCCTTGGACGATGAAGAAAGTGACAAAGATGAGCCGGAAAGCGATTTGGAAGAGCTAGATGCTGCAGAAAAGCCGGAAAATTTGTTCACTGAAGAGATAGATGTCGCCGGAAGTCAAATGTTTGGCTTTAAAACCCCCAAAAAACGTGATGGGATGTCGTTGTTGGCTTATAACACGCCAAAAACGCCTCAGAATTTGCAAAATACTCCGAAGTCGGCTGCTAAAAGGAATGTGATGAAGACTCCGAGTCATGTGAGGAGTAAAATTAAAGAAAGTAAGTTAAATTTTTTGATGAGAAAGTTTGAAAATATAATTTATACAGATGAATTTTTGAAATTTAAGTCAAATATTGAGGAATTTTTTGATTTTTAAGTTAAAAATTTTTAAAAATTATTAAATTTGACAAAAATTTACGTTATAGAAAATTTTTTGACAGCTGTCAAAATTTTCTTATGTTAAAAATGATAAATTTTTTTAAGTTTCCCAAAATTTTAATTTTAGAAAATTTTCGAAATTTACAGTTTAAATTTTGACAGGTGTCAAATTTTTTAAATGTCAAAAAAATTAAATTTGGGAAAAATATTGTTGAAAATTCAATTTTTGAACAGTTTCGAAGCTCTTCAAATATAAAATTAGTTTTAAAAGGCAAAAAAATACCCTCAAAATGGTAAAAAATTGATTTTTAGCAAATAAATTTGACAGCTGTCAAAATTTTCTTACGTCAAAAATAATAAATTTTTATAAAAGTTTCCAAAATTTGAATTTTAGAAAATTTTAACATAAATTTTGTTAAAAATGACAAACTATACCCTTAAAAAGTTCCAAAAATGAATTTTAACAAAATTTTGACAGCTGTCAAATTTTTTAAATGTCAAAAAAATTAAATTTTTATAAAATATAATTAAAAAATTATTTTTTGAAGAATTTTGAAGCTTTTTAAATAAAAATTTGTTAAAATGGCAAGAAATATCTAAAAATTTTTCAAAAATTTAATTTTAGCTAACATTTTGACAGCTGTCAAATTTTACTTACGTCAAAACACGAAGTTTATATTTATAAAATTTGGAAAAAAAAAAATTTTTGAATTCTAAATAATTGAAGAATGTAAATTTAGTCAAAAATATTTTTAAAAAATTCAAAATTTGACATTTTGAAAAAAATTTTGACATCTGTCAAAAAGTTAGCTGTCAAAAAAATTTAAAATTATTGAAATTTCGTTCATTAATTCAGTTTTAAGTAATTTTTTTATATTTTATGTTAATTTTTAACAAAAATCTCACTTTTAGAGCTCGAAAAATCAAAAATTATTTTTGAAATGTCAAATTTTTACCTGTCAAAATTTTTTTCAAACTCTTTAAAAAAAAATTAATTAATTTTTTCTTATAGAATTAACAAAAATCGCCCTCGCCAACGATTCAGAAGACGATTTCAGCTCCGATCACAGCGATTACAACCCCGATTCGAGCACTTCTTCCTCCGAAAATGACGAAGACGATGCCGCCAGTGACAATTCCGACACTTCTGAAGTACAAAAAGCACCAAAGAAACCAACTGCCATTCAATTCCCGATGACACCTTCCGCTTCAGGACGCGGGCGAAATCGCAAAGATGTCCAATACGTGCTCGAAAGTGATACTTACTTCAATTCTCATGCCAGTTCGAAGGTTACGACGTCAAATCACACCTTGGATCGCCTGAAAAATCCCCGTTTAGAGCACGACAAACTTTTTAAACTTTTATCTGAGATGTCGCTCACAAATGCGCACGAAAAATCGATAAAAGCCATGAACGAGGAGTACCGAACGCAATTCGCAAAGTGGATTTTCCTCTTTAACGAGGGATTTAACATCGTGATGCACGGATTGGGGTCGAAAAGGAACCTTTTGAGTCAATTTCACAAGGAAATTTTAGCGGAAAAGCCCGTAATTGTGATTAATGGATTTTTTCCGTCACTCACGTTGAAGGAAATTCTCGATGCGATCATCGTTGATGTCTTGGAAGTGTCGCCGACGGGCACTCCCGAACTTCTTGTCGACCAAATCGAGTCAGAATTCAAGAAAATTCCCGAAACGCATCTTTTTTTGCTCGTTCACAACTTGGATGGCGTCATGTTGAGGAATGATCGTGCCCAAAGTGTTCTCAGTCGACTCGCTTCTGTGCCAAATATTCATTTAATCGCGACAATTGATCACATTAACACGCCCCTGCTCTGGGATTATTCGAAACTCACGAGTTACAACTTTATTTGGTGGGATTGCACGACAATGTTGCCGTATAAAGACGAAACCGCGTACGAAAATTCGATGTTGATACAGAATTCGGGCGCGTTGGCTCTGAGTTCGATGAAAAACGTTTTCTTGTCGCTCACGACGAACGGCAGAGGCATTTACATGATTATCGTAAGGAGTCAGTTGAATAACAAGGGAAATCCGAATTATCAAGGCATGGCGTTTAAGGATTTGTATTCGAGTTGTCGCGAAAATTTCCTCGTGAGCAGCGATTTGGCACTCAGGGCGCAGCTTACGGAATTTTTGGATCATAAAATGGTGAAAATAAAAAGAGCGGGCGACGGCACGGAGTATTTGAACATTCCGATTGAGTATGGATTGCTTACGCAGTTCACGGAGGAGCAGGAAAAATTATAAAAAAAATCTCAAATTTTTCTTTTTGTTTGTTAAGTTTTATTTAATAGGCGTCTTAAAATTATTTTTATTTATTTTTTCAGAAATTTTCAAAGAAATTTATTAAAAAAAATTAATTTCGAAGATTTTTCTTTCCAAAATATATAATTTTTAAAGTTTAAAAAAAAATAAAATAAAAAAAAAATTCATTGTTATTCTTAATTGTTTTTTTATTTTCTGAAATTAATTTTTGAGCAAAAAGTTTCAATTGTTTTTTTTTTATTTTTTTTTTTTTATTTTCAAAAATTTTGGAAATTAAAAGTTTTGAGCAAAAAGATAAAATCGTACTTTTTTTTATTTCATCAAAAAAATTTGACTTGAGGAAAAAAGTACATTTAGAATTATTTTTTTTTAAAACCCATCAAAAATTGACTTTACGATTTTTGCTCCTCATATTTTAAAATCGTACTTTTTTTTATTTCATCAAAAATCGATCAGATAGCAATGGAAATCGACTTTAGAATGAATATTTATTCAATTTTAGCTTTGAAACCCATCAAAAATTGACTTGAGGAAAAAAGTACGATTTTTGCTCCTCATATGATAAAATCGTACTTTTTTTTATTTCATCAAAAATCGATCAGATAGCAATGGAAATCGACTTTAGAATGAATATTTATTAAATTTTAGCTTTGAACCCATCAAAAGTTGGTTGAAAATTGACTTGAGAAAAAAAGTACGATTTTTGCTCCTCATATGATAAAATCGTACTTTTTTTTATTTCATCAAAAATCGATCAGATAGCAATGGAAATCGACTTTAGAATGAATATTTATTCAATTTTAGCTTTGAAACCCATCAAAAATTGACTTGAGGAAAAAAGTACGATTTTTGCTCCTCATATGATAAAATCGTACTTTTTTTTATTTCATCAAAAATCGATCAGATAGCAATGGAAATCGACTTTAGAATGAATATTTATTCAATTTTAGCTTTGAAACCCATCAAAAATTGACTTGAGGAAAAAAGTACGATTTTTGCTCCTCATATGATAAAATCGTACTTTTTTTTATTTCATCAAAAATCGATCAGATAGCAATGGAAATCGACTTTAGAATGAATATTTATTCAATTTTAGCTTTGAAACCCATCAAAAATTGACTTGAGGAAAAAAGTACGATTTTTGCTCCTCATATGATAAAATCGTACTTTTTTTTATTTCATCAAAAATCGATCAGATATCAATGGAAATCGACTTTAAATAGAATGAATATTTATTCAATTTTAGCTTTGAAACCCATCAAAAATTGACTTGAGGAAAAAAGTACGATTTTTGCTCCTCATATGATAAAATCGTACTTTTTTTTATTTCATCAAAAATCGATCAGATATCAATGGAAATCAACTTTAGAATGAATATTTATTCAATTTTAGCTTTGAAACCCATCAAAAATTGACTTGAGGAAAAAAGTACGATTTTTGCTCCTCATATGATAAAATCGTACTTTTTTTTATTTCATCAAAAATCGATCAGATAGCAATGGAAATCGACTTTAGAATGAATATTTATTCAATTTTAGCTTTGAAACCCATCAAAAATTGACTTGAGGAAAAAAGTACGATTTTTGCTCCTCATATGATAAAATCGTACTTTTTTTTATTTCATCAAAAATCGATCAGATATCAATGGAAATCGACTTTAGAATGAATTTATTCAATTTTAGCTTTGAAACCCATCAAAAATTGACTTGAGGAAAAAAGTACGATTTTTGCTCCTCATATGATAAAATCGTACTTTTTTTTATTTCATCAAAAATCGATCAGATATCAATGGAAATCGACTTTAAATAGAATGAATATTTATTCAATTTTAGCTTTGAAACCCATCAAAAATTGACTTGAGGAAAAAAGTACGATTTTTGCTCCTCATATGATAAAATCGTACTTTTTTTTATTTCATCAAAAATCGATCAGATAGCAATGGAAATCGACTTTAGAATGAATATTTATTCAATTTTAGCTTTGAAACCCATCAAAAATTGACTTGAGGAAAAAAGTACGATTTTTGCTCCTCATATGATAAAATCGTACTTTTTTTTATTTCATCAAAAATCGATCAGATATCAATGGAAATCAACTTTAGAATGAATATTTATTCAATTTTAGCTTTGAAACCCATCAAAAATTGACTTGAGGAAAAAAGTACGATTTTTGCTCCTCATATGATAAAATCGTACTTTTTTTTATTTCATCAAAAATCGATCAGATATCAATGGAAATCAACTTTAGAATGAATATTTATTCAATTTTAGCTTTGAAACCCATCAAAAATTGACTTGAGGAAAAAAGTACGATTTTTGCTCCTCATATGATAAAATCGTACTTTTTTTTATTTCATCAAAAATCGATCAGATATCAATAGAAATCAACTTTAGAATGAATATTTATTCAATTTTAGCTTTGAAACCCATCAAAAATTGACTTGAGGAAAAAAGTACGATTTTTGCTCCTCATATGATAAAATCGTACTTTTTTTTATTTCATCAAAAATCGATCAGATAGCAATGGAAATCAACTTTAGAATGAATATTTATTCAATTTTAGCTTTGAAACCCATCAAAAATTGACTTGAGGAAAAAAGTACGATTTTTGCTCCTCATATGATAAAATCGTACTTTTTTTTATTTCATCAAAAATCGATCAGATATCAATGGAAATCGACTTTAGAATGAATATTTATTCAATTTTAGCTTTGAAACCCATCAAAAATTGACTTGAGGAAAAAAGTACGATTTTTGCTCCTCATATGATAAAATCGTACTTTTTTTTATTTCATCAAAAATCGATCAGATATCAATGGAAATCAACTTTAGAATGAATATTTATTCAATTTTAGCTTTGAAACCCATCAAAAATTGACTTGAGGAAAAAAGTACGATTTTTGCTCCTCATATGATAAAATCGTACTTTTTTTTATTTCATCAAAAATCGATCAGATATTAATAGAAATCAACTTTAGAATGAATATTTATTCAATTTTGGCTTTGAAACCCATCAAAAATTGACTTGAGGAAAAAAGTACGATTTTTGCTCCTCATATGATAAAATCGTACTTTTTTTTATTTCATCAAAAATCGATCAGATATCAATGGAAATCAACTTTAGAATGAATATTTATTCAATTTTAGCTTTGAAACCCATCAAAAATTGACTTGAGGAAAAAAGTACGATTTTTGCTCCTCATATGATAAAATCGTACTTTTTTTTATTTCATCAAAAATCGATCAGATATCAATGGAAATCAACTTTAGAATGAATATTTATTCAATTTTAGCTTTGAAACCCATCAAAAATTGACTTGAGGAAAAAAGTACGATTTTTGCTCCTCATATGATAAAATCGTACTTTTTTTTATTTCATCAAAAATCGATCAGATATCAATGGAAATCGACTTTAGAATGAATATTTATTCAATTTTAGCTTTGAAACCCATCAAAAATTGACTTGAGGAAAAAAGTACGATTTTTGCTCCTCATATGATAAAATCGTACTTTTTTTTATTTCATCAAAAATCGATCAGATATCAATGGAAATCAACTTTAGAATGAATATTTATTCAATTTTAGCTTTGAAACCCATCAAAAATTGACTTGAGGAAAAAAGTACGATTTTTGCTCCTCATATGATAAAATCGTACTTTTTTTTATTTCATCAAAAATCGATCAGATATCAATGGAAATCATCTGTAGAATGAATATTTATTCAATTTTAGCTTTGAAACCCATCAAAAATTGACTTGAGGAAAAAAGTACGATTTTTGCTCCTCATATGATAAAATCGTACTTTTTTTTATTTCATCAAAAATCGATCAGATATCAATGGAAATCGACTTTAGAATGAATATTTATTCAATTTTAGCTTTGAAACCCATCAAAAATTGACTTGAGGAAAAAAGTACGATTTTTGCTCCTCATATGATAAAATCGTACTTTTTTTTATTTCATCAAAAATCGATCAGATATCAATAGAAATCAACTTTAGAATGAATATTTATTCAATTTTAGCTTTGAAACCCATCAAAAATTGACTTGAGGAAAAAAGTACGATTTTTGCTCCTCATATGATAAAATCGTACTTTTTTTTATTTCATCAAAAATCGATCAGATATCAATGGAAATCAACTTTAGAATGAATATTTATTCAATTTTAGCTTTGAAACCCATCAAAAATTGACTTGAGGAAAAAAGTACGATTTTTGCTCCTCATATGATAAAATCGTACTTTTTTTTATTTCATCAAAAATCGATCAGATATCAATGGAAATCAACTTTAGAATGAATATTTATTCAATTTTAGCTTTGAAACCCATCAAAAATTGACTTGAGGAAAAAAGTACGATTTTTGCTCCTCATATGATAAAATCGTACTTTTTTTTATTTCATCAAAAATCGATCAGATATCAATGGAAATCGACTTTAGAATGAATATTTATTCAATTTTAGCTTTGAAACCCATCAAAAATTGACTTGAGGAAAAAAGTACGATTTTTGCTCCTCATATGATAAAATCGTACTTTTTTTTATTTCATCAAAAATCGATCAGATATCAATAGAAATCAACTTTAGAATGAATATTTATTCAATTTTAGCTTTGAAACCCATCAAAAATTGACTTGAGGAAAAAAGTACGATTTTTGCTCCTCATATGATAAAATCGTACTTTTTTTTATTTCATCAAAAATCGATCAGATATCAATGGAAATCAACTTTAGAATGAATATTTATTCAATTTTAGCTTTGAAACCCATCAAAAATTGACTTGAGGAAAAAAGTACGATTTTTGCTCCTCATATGATAAAATCGTACTTTTTTTTATTTCATCAAAAATCGATCAGATAGCAATAGAAATCAACTTTAGAATGAATATTTATTCAATTTTAGCTTTGAAACCCATCAAAAATTGACTTGAGGAAAAAAGTACGATTTTTGCTCCTCATATGATAAAATCGTACTTTTTTTTTATTTCATCAAAAATCGATCAGATAGCAATGGAAATCAACTTTAGAATGAATATTTATTCAATTTTAGCTTTGAAACCCATCAAAAATTGACTTGAGGAAAAAAGTACGATTTTTGCTCCTCATATGATAAAATCGTACTTTTTTTTATTTCATCAAAAATCGATCAGATATCAATGGAAATGAACTTTAGAATGAATATTTATTCAATTTTAGCTTTGAAACCCATCAAAAATTGACTTGAGGAAAAAAGTACGATTTTTGCTCCTCATATGATAAAATCGTACTTTTTTTTATTTCATCAAAAATCGATCAGATATCAATAGAAATCAACTTTAGAATGAATATTTATTCAATTTTAGCTTTGAAACCCATCAAAAATTGACTTGAGGAAAAAAGTACGATTTTTGCTCCTCATATGATAAAATCGTACTTTTTTTTATTTCATCAAAAATCGATCAGATATCAATAGAAATGAACTTTAGAATGAATATTTATTCAATTTTAGCTTTGAAACCCATCAAAAATTGACTTGAGGAAAAAAGTACGATTTTTGCTCCTCATATGATAAAATCGTACTTTTTTTTATTTCATCAAAAATCGATCAGATATCAATGGAAATTAACTTTAGAATGAATATTTATTAATTTTTAGCTTTGAAACCCATCAAAAATTGACTTGAGGAAAAAAGTACGATTTTTGCTCCTCATATGATAAAATCGTACTTTTTTTTATTTCATCAAAAATCGATCAGATATTAATGGAAATCAACTTTAGAATGAATATTTATTCAATTTTAGCTTTGAAACCCATCAAAAATTGACTTGAGGAAAAAAGTACGATTTTTGCTCCTCATATGATAAAATCGTACTTTTTTTTATTTCATCAAAAATCGATCAGATATCAATGGAAATCAACTTTAGAATGAATATTTATTCAATTTTAGCTTTGAAACCCATCAAAAATTGACTTGAGGAAAAAAGTACGATTTTTGCTCCTCATATGATAAAATCGTACTTTTTTTTATTTCATCAAAAATCGATCAGATATCAATGGAAATCAACTTTAGAATGAATATTTATTCAATTTTAGCTTTGAAACCCATCAAAAATTGACTTGAGGAAAAAAGTACGATTTTTGCTCCTCATATGATAAAATCGTACTTTTTTTTATTTCATCAAAAATCGATCAGATATCAATGGAAATCAACTTTAGAATGAATATTTATTCAATTTTAGCTTTGAAACCCATCAAAAATTGACTTGAGGAAAAAAGTACGATTTTTGCTCCTCATATGATAAAATCGTACTTTTTTTTATTTCATCAAAAATCGATCAGATATCAATGGAAATCAACTTTAGAATGAATATTTATTCAATTTTAGCTTTGAAACCCATCAAAAATTGACTTGAGGAAAAAAGTACGATTTTTGCTCCTCATATGATAAAATCGTACTTTTTTTTATTTCATCAAAAATCGATCAGATATCAATGGAAATCAACTTTAGAATGAATATTTATTCAATTTTAGCTTTGAAACCCATCAAAAATTGACTTGAGGAAAAAAGTACGATTTTTGCTCCTCATATGATAAAATCGTACTTTTTTTTATTTCATCAAAAATCGATCAGATATCAATGGAAATCAACTTTAGAATGAATATTTATTCAATTTTAGCTTTGAAACCCATCAAAAATTGACTTGAGGAAAAAAGTACGATTTTTGCTCCTCATATGATAAAATCGTACTTTTTTTTATTTCATCAAAAATCGATCAGATATCAATGGAAATCAACTTTAGAATGAATATTTATTCAATTTTAGCTTTGAAACCCATCAAAAATTGACTTGAGGAAAAAAGTACGATTTTTGCTCCTCATATGATAAAATCGTACTTTTTTTTATTTCATCAAAAATCGATCAGATATCAATGGAAATCGACTTTAGAATGAATATTTATTCAATTTTAGCTTTGAAACCCATCAAAAATTGACTTGAGGAAAAAAGTACGATTTTTGCTCCTCATATGATAAAATCGTACTTTTTTTTATTTCATCAAAAATCGATCAGATATCAATGGAAATCGACTTTAGAATGAATATTTATTCAATTTTAGCTTTGAAACCCATCAAAAATTGACTTGAGGAAAAAAGTACGATTTTTGCTCCTCATATGATAAAATCGTACTTTTTTTTATTTCATCAAAAATCGATCAATGAAAATCATCTTTAGAATGAATATTTATTCAATTTTAGCTTTGAAACCCATCAAAAATTGACTTGAGGAAAAAAGTACGATTTTTGCTCCTCATATGATAAAATCGTACTTTTTTTTATTTCATCAAAAATCGATCAGATAGCAATGGAAATCAACTTTAGAATGAATATTTATTCAATTTTAGCTTTGAAACCCATCAAAAATTGACTTGAGAAAAAAAGTACGATTTTTGCTCCTCATATGATAAAATCGTACTTTTTTTTAATTTCAATTTGGAAATAAAAATTTTAAATTTTAGCTTTGAAACCCATCAAAAATTGAAAAATTAATTCAAAAAATTTTATTTTTTTATCAATGGAAATGAACTTTAGAATGAATATTTATTCAATTTTAGCTTTGAAACCCATTTGAAGGAAAAAAGTATTTTAAAATCGTACTTTTTTTTATTTCATCAAAAATCGACAGATGAAATCAGAAAGAATAAACCCATCGTACAACAAATAATTAATTCATTAAAAATTTTAATTTTTTTCGAAAAATGAGTTAAATTTATAACTTTTTAATATTACATGAGAAATAAAAAAATTTTGAAAAATATTGTAAAAATTTATATATCAAGAAAAATTAAAATAAAAAAATTGGAAATAAATTAGAATTTTTTTTAATTGAAAAAAATATAAAATTTTGATGAAAATTTATTTTAAAAATTTTTATCAATAATTAAAAAAATAAATAAAAAATTAAAAAAACTTTTCAATTAGAAAAAAATTATTAATAAAAAAACATTTTTGAATAAAAATTAAAATAAATAAATTAATTAATTTAAATAAAAATCTTAAAAATATTATTTTTTTAATTTTTTATCAAAAATAATTAAATAAAAAATTAAAAAACTCATAAAAAATAAAAAAAATAATTAAAATAATTTTTCATAAAATTTTAAGAAAATATGAAATTTTTATTTTTTTTTTATAAAAATTTAAAAAAATTTTTTTTTTTTGAAACTCAAAAATGCATTTTTTTTAAATATTTAAATAAAATGTTTTAAAATTCCTTAAATTGAAACAAAAAAAAAATTCATTAAATATCTTTTATTTATTCGTCTCTCTTATAAAAAGTACATTTCATGATTAAATAATAATATTTCTCGGATAATTGTAAGTTGGAGTGCTTGTCAAAGTAAAAATTGTGTGCGTCTTAAGTAAATGGAGTGCGTATCCCAGAAGTCACTTGCTGCTGGCCTGACTCGAAGGCGGATCAATTCCCAAGATTTTTTCCGCAAACGTGCGATTTTTCTTCTTTTTGCTCACCTCATGTTGCAAATGCTCAATTAATTTTTTGCACTGCGCAATTGTCGACGTCGACTTGATCTCCATTTGGGTCTGACAATTTTTCTGCTCCATCAGAATGCCTTCCTTGACATTCAGTTCCTGCATCAAATTGTTCATTTCCAAGTTGTAATCGTCCAGCTGGCATTTCAGGTCTTGGATTTCCTCGCGTGCAAGGAAGAGATCGCTGAGAATTTTCGTGTTGTCCTCTTTCAGGAACATAATTTGCTTTTCGTTCGCCGAATTTGTCGATTTCAAGGACTGCAGCTGATCGATGAGGGTTTTTATGCGATGTTCATGTTCCATCGCCTGATTCGTGATATCCTTAATACCTTTGCTCAGCTCCAAGGCTTGTTCGGTTTGTTGTTCGCGGATTTTTCGTGCTTCTTGCAACTCTTCTTTGAGTTTTTCCGCGGAACTTTCGGCTCGTTGCCGCGCATCGCGTTCCTCGGTGAGTTCGCGTCGCATCGAATGCAGTTCCGTGTTGCGTTTCGACACAATTTCCTGCAATTCTTTGATTTTTTTCGCGTCGATACGACGTGCGGCATCTTCTGCCTTGAGTTTTGACTCGAGTTCGGAGATTTGTTTGTCGGTGATGGCGCAGGCTTTGCGCAAAACGTCGTAATTCCGTTGCAAAGTCACCAATTCGCGATTTTTGTCGGCAGTTATTGTGTTGGCAAGACTGCAAGTGCTCATTTTTTGCTCCAACTCGTACTTGAGTTTGTCCTGAACGGCAATTAAATCGTCATTTTTCTGCTGAACCTCGTTCAACATGCGCGTATTTGACTCTAACATCTCCTCCAACGACTTAATTTTCGCCTGATGCTCCAAAATTTCGGATTTTTGACGAACGCACTCCTTTTCGTAGTTAATTCGGAGATTTCTTTCGAGTTGCCGGTCGTGTTTCAGCTCCCGAATTGTGTGATTCAGGTCTTTGATGACATTTTCCTTCACCGCAACGAGCTCTTTTGTGTTCTCCAGCTTCAGTTGAAAGCCATCCGCTTCTTCTTTCATGGCCTTGACCTTGTCATTGGCATATTCAACACGTCTGGCGATCGTTTTTTTCTCATTTTCTAATTCGCTTATTTGTTTTTCGAGTTTCCAGAGTTGCAAATGTGCCTGACGCGCTGATTGACGATCGACAATGCTCTGTTCGCGCGATGCCGCGAGTTCCTTTTCGAGTTTTGTGATTTGTTTCTCGTACGCGTTCACGCTAAATTCCGTATTTCCCGAATTTATGAGTTTATCGATCTTTTCAATCAATTCGTTGATGTCATGGGGCTCTTCTTCGGGCAGCACGGAGTGAAAACTCGCATTTGCGGTTCGAAATCCTGCGTTTTCTTCATTTTCGGATGATTTGCGACTCAAATCTCCGTTATCTAAGCTTTTTTTGAGCGCTTGGAGCTTTCGAACGAGCTCAAATCCGGTGTCGGAGCCCGAATCTGAGGATTTTCTCTCGGAATTTTTTGTTTTTAACTGCTCCTCGAGATCTTCTATCTTTCGTTCGTAGCGACGACGGAGCCTTTCTTTGTCCTGTTCCGCTGAAGAACGTTCCTCGGCGATTTTTTGTTGCGTTTCTGACAATTTTTCTTTGTATCCCTTGAGAACGCGCTCCATTTCCTTGCATTGTTCGACTTTTTCGGAAGTTTCCTTCTCGAGTTTTTTCAGTTTTTCCTCCATTTCGCGTTTTGTGTCGAAAATTCGTTTTTCGTAGCCGACGCTTGTCTTGAAAAAGTTATCTGATGAGCGTTTGTTGCAGCCAGAGACGTATTTTGTGATTTCATCTTCCATTACAATTTGTTGTGAACGCATCTTGGGTCGTGTGGGCCAAGGGCGGAAAGTTATTTCCTAAAAAAAATGTGAAATTTCGTTAAAATTTGAACAATTTTCAATTAAATTCGAAAATTTACCTTTTAAATTGTTGATTTTTCGTGAATTAATGAATTAATTTGAGGATTTGACGCAAAAAATGAATAAAAATAAAGAAATTTCACGTAAATAATGGCGGTGAATAACGAACTTTTGCTCGAATTTGTACTCCTCACGGAACGTAACCTCGACGTAACCTCAAATATTGTTGTCGGACGATCCACAAACCACACCCCGAGTTTATTTTTCGCCGGATCACAGTACTTGTAAAATTTGAGACGAATGAAAGTGATAAATGAGCGCCAGATGGCGCTGTAGGTCTTGTCAATATCCTGTTTGGAGCCACCAAAGCGGATGTGCGGCATGAATTGGAACTAATTTTGACAGATAACAACTTCGCGAACGAGAATATAAAAGTGATAGAGAATTTTCCTTTTTCTTGTCGAATTTTCGCGTAAATCCCGTAACCCACGGAAGCCATTGTCTCCGGAAAGTGTGCCGTGCCGTCGAGTAATTGTCAATTTTCGTGCAGGACCCCAACGAAAAAGGTAAGTGCGAGCCAAAACAATTAATCGATTGCCCTTTTTCCCCCTGTCTGGGTGAAGGTTATTCGAAAAAAGTGATTTTTTGGCAGAAATGAGGCAAAATTCGATGGGAAAAGTGTGAAAAAGTGTCGAAAGAAGCACCTGGAACGGTTCAAAGTTCAGAAAAATTCGCGAAAACGCAATTTGGAATAAATTTCGTCGAGTCGTACGTCATATTTATTTACATTCTGCCATTACGGGTGCTCGGTTTTTCTGTAAAATCATCATTTGGAGACAATTTCGAGGGGGGATTTCTCCTTGAACTTTGACTGAAAGAGACAAATTCTTGTGATTTTTTTCGAAATCGTATCCGGGTGACTTCGGAATTTATGCAAAAGAATGCAGTCGGTGTCGCGGAGTTAAAAATAAACTAAGAGTTCATCACTCTGCGAAGAAAGGCAAAGAAACAAAATATTCAAAATTTCTCAAAAAATATTTCGAAAGTTTCTTTTGATTGATTGACCTTTCACTGTTTGTTCAGGAAAAGATGAGTTTTTCAGGTTTTTAGCTGATTTTTAAGGATTTGTGAGAAAAAGGGTCGAGAGAGATAATTTTTTATGATGACTTGTTGTCTCTGAGGCAATTTTGTTCATACAAAGTTGTTGAGAAATTTTAACCGCATTTCAAAAGTTTTTGATAAAATGTGGTTTTTAGTCAGGAATGTCGTCTCTGTTTGATATTTTTGAATAAAATTTCGTATTTAAGTCGTTTTTTAGTGAAATACTTCAAGAAATTTTAGAAAAAAATTAAAAATATCATAGAATATTCGGAAAAATTTAGAAAATTTGTGGAAATTCTTTAAAAAATATGAGAAAACTTAAAAAATTTTTCAAATTCTTTTAAATTTGTGACCAACTTAATTTAAAAAAAATTAAAATAAAATAATTAAATTAAAAAAAAATTAATTAAAAAATAAATTTCAAGAAAATTCGGAAACATTTTTTAAATTAATTTTTTTTTTAATTTTATTTTCTTATTTGATTTTTTTTTAATTTTCTTATTTGATAAATCTTAAAAAAAATTTTAATAAAAAATTAGAAAATTTAGAAAAACTACAAAAATTAAAAAAATAATTATTTAAAAATTTAATAAAAAATTATTTTAGAATTTAAGTATAGAATTTTTGCCAAAGAAATATAAGAAAAAAATTTTTAAAAATAATTAATAAAAATTTTTAATTATGAAAATTAAGAAAAATAAAAAAAAATTGTCGAAACTTTAGAAAAATAAATTAAATTAAATAAATTTTGAGAAAAATAAATAAATAAAAATTAATTCTTATAAAAATAATTAATAATTAATTTTTATGAAATAAAATAAATAAAAAAAAAAATAATAAAATAAATAATAATAAAAATAAATTAAAAAATTAATAAATAATTAAATAAATAATTAAAAATTTAAGAAAGAAAATTGTAATTTACAATTCTAATTTTTTTTTTTATTTTTTTTAAATTAGAATATTGGAGAGAAAATTAACAAAAATCTTGAAAAATAAAAAAAAAATAAATTTGTTAAAAAAATAGAAAAATTATAAGAAAAAAATTCAAGAAAGAAAAAAATATAATTTTTTAAAATTTTTATAATATTGAAGAAAAATTGAATAAAAAAAAATATTTAAATATTTAAAAAAAAAAAATTATAGAAAAATTACAAAAGATTGAATTTAAGATTTTTACTTTTTTATTTGGAAAAAATTATTAATTATTTAATAATTTATTTTATTAATTATTTTTTTTGTATTTTATTTATTATTATTTATTTTTTTAAAAAAATAAAATTTTAAAAATTTCATTAAAATACGCTCAAATAATTCATCTCATTCTTCTATCTCATTGAATTTTTTTTTACCAAATAATTTTCGTATGTTGCATTTAAATACAACAACAACAAAATATAAATAAATACACCAAGCAACAACAATGCAATACATTATATTAAGTTAATCGCGTTGAAAATGGCCCCGGTTTGTACGATTTTTCGTTGTTGTTGTTGTTGTGTTGATCTCTCTCATAGTATGAAATTTTTACAAAATATCTACGAAATACGAAAAAAAAAACTTTCGATTTCGTTGACCTGATTACATCGCGGTCGAGTGTAGAGAGGCTCATAAGAGATACAGCGGCGAATTGGATCTCACTTGAAAATTCTCACATGCATTAATTTTTTTTTTTTTTTCGAGTTACTCGAATTTTGATTATTTATGAGAAAAAAAAGCCTCACGTTTGAAAAAGTTTTCATTTTTTTTTTATTAAGTTGTTGTCTGATTATTGAGTTCAAGATTTATTTTTTAATTTTTTATGTTGTTCATTGATTTTCATAACTACTTCGAGCCGTAAGTCGCGTACAGCGAAAAATTGAGAGAGAAATAAACATGTTGTACCCACAAACAATTGAATCGAGTTGAGAGGTGATTATGAAATTTATGTTGACCGAATTTTTGTTTTGAAATTGTTACAACAACTCATGCGTTTGTGTAAAAGGCTGGCTAAAGTAGTCAATGTATGTGTGTTAAATATTTAAATAGTAATTTGTTTCTTTTCAAATTCTTGTCGAGAGACATGCGTTTGTTGCGTTATTATTTGTTGTTAGAGTTGAAGAAAAAAAAAAAAGAAATTTTACGTTTTGGGTGTTTTTTTTTCGAGGTTTTGAATTGAGTTAAGTACATAGTTAGTTAGGGAACGAATGTAGGTTATTAGTTCATTAAAAAGTCAATATGTGAGAATTTTGGTAACGGAATTAAAATGTAAGAAAGGGAAATTTAAATGTTTTTTGTACTACTTTTGGGAAATACTCTTAATTAACTTCATTAAAAAAAATTAATGAAAGTTTATAAATTTTCATTTTAATTTTTTTTTTAAATAGAAAAATTTTTTTAGATAATATGTTGATCAAAATTATTGAAAAAAATAAGGAATTAAATTTTTCAAATAAATGTTAATATTGAAAATAATTAATTTTTGAAAAATAAAATCAATTTATTGATTTATTTTTAATTTAATTTATTTTTATTTTCTTTTTTTTAATTATTTAATTTATTTTAATTAAAATAAAAAAATTATGAAAAAAATAAATAAAAAATTAAGATAAATTAAATTATTTAATTAAATTAATTATAAATTATAAAATAAAATAAATGGAAAATTTAGAGATGATGAATAAATTTATTTGAAATTAAAAAGGCTTTAAAACAATAAATATTAATATTTTTTCAATTAATTAATTATTTTCTTGCAAAAATTTTACTGATCAATTAATTTATTAATTTTTTTAAATTAAAACTTTTAATATAAGTTTTTTTTTATTTTTTTTTTGTTATTATTTTTATTCATTTTATTTTTTTAAGCAAAAAAGATTTGAATAAAATTAAAAAAATAATTTTTTAATGAAGATTTTCTTCTAAAAAAATTATTTAATAATGATAAAATTTAATGAAATGTTTTTTCTTCACAATTAAATTATTTTCTTTCAAAATTAATTTTTAAATAAATTTTTAAAAAATTAATTAATTTTAAGTTTAATTAATTAATTTGAATTTTTTATTAATTTAACTATTAATTAATTAAATAAAATTGAAAATTCTTAAAAGGTGAAATTTTATTTAAAAAATTTTTTTGAAGTTAATATTCGCTAATTTTAATAGAAAAAATAATTTAAACAAAAATAAATATTAATTTTAATTAATTAATTTAAAATAAATATTTATTATAAAAACTTAAGTTAATTTATTAATTTTAATTTAATTTATTTTTTTCATTTTTTATTTCTTCAAAAAAATAAAATAAATAAAAAAAATAATTAATAAATAATAATTTAATAAAAAAATAATTTTTTTTATCAAATTAAATAAACAAAAAAAAAATTAATTTATAATAAAAAATTTCATAAATTTTTAATAAAATATTTTTTTTTATCAAATAATTAAATAAATTAAAAGTAAAAATAAAAAATTCCTCAAAAGTTACAAATTCCGTAAATATTTTAAAAAATATTTTTTTTCCTTATAAACCTTATATGAAAAAAAATTTCAAATATTGAAAAAATTCTCTCAAACAATTTGTTGCACATTTCTTCTTCTTCTCTCATTTCATCATTCATGCAGCGCACGACACCAATCTAACAAAATCATACCGCGTCAACATTGGAGTATTTCAAAACATAAAATATCATAATAATAATAATAAATAGTGTGAAACTTTCGATTTCTAAAAAATATGTTGCTCCATTCGTTCACATGAAATCACGTGTGAACAATTTTTTTTTCATGTGCAGAAATTATTTTTTAGATAAAATTCAGGATTACAGAAAGTTTTTTTTCTTTAATTTTCACTCAAAAGAGATTTTTTCAACCAGATTTTTGTATTTCTTAAATTGATTATTTTTTTGCATTTATTTTAATGAAACTCATTGAACAACATAGTTTTCTTGCTGTTGTTGCGGCAATCCACACAAGATAGTTACTAACTGTGAGTAGTTTCAAAATACTACAAAAACGCCGTGCACGAAGCCGAGAGATACGGAGCGTCGAGTAACGTACGAAACACACACATATTACGTCCTAGATTTTGTTTATGCGACCGGCCTAGTTTACTTTTTTATTTTTTTTTTCGTCGTCGTCGTCGTCGTTTTCGTAGCAATTGACAACATACGCGCGAGAGGCAGCTGACTGTGCAGCAAGCGACAAAAATTGAGAGATAGTTTCGTGTGTTTGTCGCACGAATTCTGCACACGGAATGTAGAATGGAGCGGGAAAAAAGAAAGAAAATGTTTTTGTCATGAAATATGACGGCAAATCAAGTAAAAGGAGGTGACACGCGAAACAGTGTCAGCCGAGTCAGTCGAGTTATTAATTTTATCACTGCTGTTTGGTGTCCTGATTACTTTTATTATTTATCAACTTATCCGAAGGGAAACTTTGCCAACATGGATTTTCCGATTGGCGTTCGCAGTAACGTGTGTTGGAAAAATAATTGGTCGATTAGTGAGGGAAGGAAAAAAAGTAGATTACGCTATCAATGTCGCACAATCGGTGACTTCAGAAAAGTATTTTTATTATTAATTTGTCTGAACAGTTGATGTGAACTTTTTTTTTTGTGGAGAAGTTGTGTTTTGCAACTTGAGAAATTTTTGCGATAAGATAAAAATAATTATTTAAAAATTTTCGATTTTCTTATTTTTAAATTTTTTAAATTTTAATTTAATTTCTTTTATTAATCCAATTATTTTTAAAATATAAAAAAAATCAAAAAGAAAAAAGTTGAAAAATAATTCTTCTACTTTTAAAAAATTTTTATGAAAAATTAGCAATTTTAATAATTTTTGTAAAGTAAAATTTTTATCTATTTTAATTTTTAAAAAATTATGTACCTACCTACAGAATTTTGAAAATTATTTAGATAATTATTTGAAAATAATAATTTTTGATATGTAAAAATTATATGAAATACTTTTAATTTTTAAAAATTAATTTAAAAAAATTTTCTTCAAAAAGTTCAATTTTTTTTACTTTTTAACTTTTTTTTTTTTTTAAAAATGATCAATTTTTAAAATTTCATTAAGTTGAAAATTTTTTATTAAAATTTGAAAATTTATTTAAAAATTTTTTAAAAATTTATTTTTTATTTTAAAATTTTTTTTTTTTAAAATTGATGAAAAAAATTCCGAAAAATTTTATGAAAATAAATAGAAAAACTCAATATTCAAGAAAATTAAAAAAATCAAAATTATTTTTATTTTATTTATTTTATTATTTTTGATTTACTTCAAAAAGTAAGAAAAGCAAGAAGAAAAAATTTAATAAAAATTCAAAAATAATAAAGAAATAATTAAATTTTTTCAAATGCTTACTCTTGAAACTTTTGAGAATAAATATTAGAGTACTAAAGAATTTTTTTTCAGTTCAATTAAAAATTTTAAATTAATTAATTCTTGAGAATTTATACTAAAGTAACGCTGCTGACACAATGCCAAAATTTACTGAATTTACAGAATTTACTGAGCTAAACGAAATATTATGAATCAAAACTTGAAGATTTTATCCTTATTTTTTTTCGAACATCTCAATTTAAAGTTTCTACTTTAAAAAATTTAATCAAAAATGCCAAATAAAAGTTTTAAAAAAATATCTTAGAATGTAAAAATTTAGAATTTTTTAATTTTTCTTATTATTTTTTCAATTTTTTTAATTTTCAATTTTTTTCAGTTTTTCAGAAATAAAATTTTTATTTTTGATCAATTTTGAATTTTTAACAGCTCTCCTAAATAAATAATAAAAAAATTAAATGTCATCAAAAATGCCTCAAATTTATATCATTAGTTTAAAAATGCGGTAAAAATATTTATTTTTAAATTAGTTTTATAAATTTCAAGCTAAAAATCTAATTTTAGAATTTTCAAAGTTAAACTTTAAATAAAAGAATCTCAAAGTCAATTGAAAAAAATTAAAATTTAGATTTAAGTCTCAAAGTTTAATGTAAAAAAATAAATAATTAATTAAAATTTTTAAAAAAATAATTCAAAAATCAATAGAAAAATTCAATTTTAATAATCTCGCCCATGTCTCTTAAACTCTAATTGAAACTACAAGACACAAAATTTCCACAGCGTCAACTATAATGATCATAATCATAATAATAATGGATAAAGTCATTATTTTCTACATGCACGTATGCCATAAGTTACACAGGGTGTCCTTAATAACGAAATAGAATAAAAATAAAAAGGAAAAAATGTGGAGCATATGAAATTGATAGCAAAATGGAGGTCGTAACACTTTTTTTTTCGTCGTTGGTCTATTATATTTATCCGATAAACGTTTCCCATCAACAAGTTTTTTTCTTTCTTTACTTTTCAAAAAAAAAAAAACGAACCTGAGCATAAAGCATTGAAAAAAAAACTAACATTACAAACAACTCAAATTAACCCAAATATTTTAGGCAAGGCAAGATATTTTTTTTATTTTCAACATACCATGAAAATATGCGATTATCGTAACTTTTTTGTCGTCTAAGCTACGCGTCATAACTGCTAAAAAATTTTCCAGAGTAAATTAAATTTTGTAACTTTTTCCATTGTTTAAGTTTTTTTTTCACAAATAAAATTTTTTATTATTTTTTTTTATACAAAGGGAAATCGAAATTTGGTCAATATTTGCTTTCAAATAAAAAACATTAAAAAGTAATAAAAAATCGTTTGATCGAATAGTTTGATAACGCTTGAGAATGTAAGATGTTTCAAAATAACACCTTCGAGTCTTCGGTAACATATGCTCTCGTAATTGTGTCATAAGTGAGAGTTGTAAAGATGATGAGCAATCATTAACTAGTTAGTAAAGTGACTAAAAACGGCAGGTGATATTTTTTATGAGTCGCTCGTGGGCAGGAATTGTATTAAACTGAAGCTTCGATCATCAATTTTGAAGTTTTGTAACCCAAATTCTGAGCAGGCGAACGAGTTTTGAATGTCATAAAAGAAAAAAAAGAGAAAAATTGATGATAATTTGATTACGTGATGAGTTTTTACATTGGGAAAGGGCCTTAATGAGGTTTAAATGTCTAAATTTGGTTTGAAAATTAATTTTTAATTTTTTTAGCTTTAAAAGTTAAATAATTAATTAAATTAATTTTTTTTATTTAATTTTAATTAAAAAAAAAATATTTAAAATTTTATTTTGATTTAATTTTAATTAAGATATTTTTTTTTTAAATATTAATTTTTGTTTTCTCCCACAATTTTTTTTATCTTTAGAAGTCCTTGTTCGCCTACAGAATTTATATCAATGAAAATCAAAAATTAAATGAAATTGACAATTTTTTGACATTTTTACTACTTTTACCTTCAATTTTATTGATTTCGAAAATAAATTGCAAAAATATCAAATATCATCCCAAAATATAAAAAAATATTTTTTTTTTAAATTCAAAAAATAAATAATTATTTAAAATTTTAAATAAATAATTTTAATTAATTAAATTTTAGAATTCAAAAAAAAAAATTGAAAGCAAAATAAAAATTTTTAAACAAGTCGAAAAATTAATAAAAAAAATATATACCTAAAATAAAAGAAAATAAATTAAAAAATTTAAATTTTAAAAAATAAAAAAATAATTTTAATTTTAATTTTAAGAAAAATTAAATAAATTAAAAATAATTTTAATTACAAAATTTTTTAATTCATGCCAAAATAAAAAAAAAATATTTCAAAAAATAAATAAATAATTAAAAATTCAAATAAATAATTTTAATTATAATTAAAAAATTAAAAAAAAATTAAAAGCAAAATAAATTTTTTTAAATAATTCGAAAAATTCATAAATAAAAAAATTAATTTTCAAAATTTAAATAAAAAAATACTTTTAATTTTAAATAAATTATTTTTTAAAAAATTTAAATAAATCAAAAAATTATTTTAATTAAAAAATATTTAATTTAAATTAATTTAAAAAAATTTTTTAAAAATATTAAAATTTATTTAAAAAAAAATAAAAAAATAATAAAAAATTTAATAACTAGTCGCCTCCTTTATCCTTAAAAAAATCCCGTTATCCAGTTCAATGACCTCGATCTTCTCTTCTCTTGTCTCATTAACAGTAATCTCAACAATTGCATTCAAAAAATTCTTTTAAAATTTACTTCAATTCGTGCTACCGTTTTTTTCTCTCTTTTCACATTGTGTTAAATTTATTATTTTGATGCATCATTATCATCATTATTGGATCTTCTTACGAACGAAAAAAAATAAATTTCATCAAAGAAGAACTAACCCACATTTTTCGAGAACAACTTCACCTTTAATTCAGTTTACACTTTTTTTTTTGCGAGAAGTGAGAAGAGAAGCGAAGAGAAAGAGACTAATTTAAAAGACGTCGACGATAAATAAAATAAAATGCTGAATGGAAAGGCAAACATCGCAGTATAATTGCATGTTCCAATTACCATATTTGACAAACTGTTGAATATAATTTTTGTAAATTTTTTTTTGTTTGATATGTTGTTATACAAGACGACGTCGAGCCTCGCCAGCGCTTTGTGAGACACGTACAAGTAACAAAATGTGCTCATTTAATCACACCAAATTAACGAACGATCGCAAAAACGACGACGACATCGACGAAAGAGGAACAGAGAGAAAGAAACTGTGAGTTAAAAGTGTGGCAGATGTGCGCATCCGCTTATTACAGTTCATATACTTGTCATACTCTGTTTGGCTTTTGATTGAAATTGAATGGTTTTGTTGTAAAACTGCCTTTTAAAGAACTTGTGACCGAAACTTTCCGTTGATATACTCAGAGTCGTGCGTTGTTGACAAGAAACAACAAACAAACGCGTTTCCGGCTTTTTTATTGTAAATAATACGAATTGTGCGTTAACGACTTTTTTTGTTAAGGAATATCCAAATTTTTGGAGATTTCATAAAAAATCGAACAAAAAAGGGAAGATTTGTAAAAGTTGAGAATGATTTATGGTTTTTTAAAGGCTTTTAGACAATAAAATGTGGATATTGCCATTTTTTTTTATTTTAGGAAAAAAAATTTTTTCACAAGTTTAATTTTTTTTAAATTGCTTTCAACAAAAACTTACAAAAAATTTATTTTTACTAACTGACGAGTTAAAAAAAATCTTTAAAAAATTTTTTTGAAAAAGTTTATACAATAACATTTTTTTATTAAAAAAAATAATAATTTAAATGTTTAAAAAATTTTTTTTAATTAAATAAAATCATTTTAATTAACTTTTATTTATTTTGAATTTTTTAAATTATTTTTTATTTTTTACTTAATTTTTTTTTAAATTTTTAAATAAAAATAAATTTTTATCGTTATTTTACTTTTTTAATTAACTATAATTTTTTTAATTATTTTTTAAATTTTAATAATTAAATTTTAAATAATTTTTTAATTTTTTTAAAAATTTATTTTTATTAAAAATTTTTTAAATTTGAAAAAATCTTGAAAGAATTTTTAAAAATTTTTTAGGAAAATTTTCAATTTTCATATTTTCCAAAAATTTAATTAAAATTAATTTAATTAATTAATTTATTAAATTTAAATTAAATTTTATTACCTAATTTAAATTTATTTATTTAATTTTAATTTAAATTTATTTAAAATTTTTAAAATTAAATTTAGAATTTTAAAATTAATTTTTAATATTTTATAATTTAAAAATTCATAATTTATAAATTAAAAAAAAAATATTTTTAATTACATATTATTTTATTAAATGAGTTTTATTATATTTTTCAAAATAATTTTAATTTTATTTTTAATTTTAATTTTTAAGCATAACTTTTTTGATCTCATAACTTCTAATTATCTAACTCAAACATAACATTTTTCGGTAAATTTCCATCTTTTAACTATCAAAATTAACAATTTTCCGGTCATTCACAACCATAATGACCTAAAAAATTAGCAATCTTCAGCCAATTAACTCATCATCATCATCAAACAAACATTCAAAAAAATAATTCGGCATAATTGGATCTAATTTAATGAGTGACCTACCATTTCGAGTACTTTTGTGCAAAAGCATTCCATCGAGATTGAGGTCAAAAGGTACATCGTATATGACACGAATGGCAGCCAAGCAAACCAGAAATATATTTTACAAAAAAATGTGTAAAAATTATTTTTTTGCGTTACGCCCCAACTATTTAAATGATTCATTTTTTACTCGGTTCCGCGTACATGCGTTGATATGACAAGCAGCCCTGCACACAATTAACACGCACAATTGTTACGAGTTCTCTTGAATGAGTATTTTTTTGCTCTACTTTTCCTCCTACTTTTTTCAAAACGACGACGGCTTTTATTCTGACTCAGCCATCCATTAATTCTTCTTTTCGTGTGTTATGATGAGTGCAGCACGTAAAATTTTAATTATGAAGGACATGTTTATGATAGAACAGACAATTGACATACAAAAGCATAATTAGCGATATATTTTATATCTGATTAAATTTCAATGGAAGGGAATCTCCTGACACAAAAAGAATTATTAAAACTAATGATGATGATGATATATTTATTATGTAAATATTACTGCTCAGTAAATCCATAAAGCATAAAATTAATTAGAACATCGTCGACTCATCGTATTATAATTACTTCGTCCTCGAATATCAGGTCATGTTTACTTTAGGAATTTTTATCTCTTTCTTTAATAATTTCATGAGTTTGCCAAATATCCTACATTAATTATTAAATATTTTTCGCAAATCAGTTCTATAAATAGTTTTTATGAAAAAACCGCATTTTTGCGCTCGAAATGCGTGTGACCCCTCTAGCTAATAAACCATATAAGAATGAAACAATAAAAGTCAAATAATTTAATCCAAAACACATTGACACGCTTACAATGCAAGTTGTGTATAAAGCTCTAACAATGCCGCAGCGCGCAATATGCACAATAGTAGATATCGAGTCAGTAACACTCATAAACGTGTGGGTGACTGGTAAAAAAACAATTAGGTTGGAACGATATGTACTTTTAATAGGTACGACGCGCTCGCAGACAAAGTTTTAGTTTAAATAGTCAATAATAAAATGTGGATTTAGCATGAGTTTTTATGAGATTTGCTTTTTGCAAAAATGTACAGGGTGTTTAATGTGATTTGGTACAAGAGTTTTTATTTGGATATTTAAAACTATTTTTATTATTTTGAAAAATTGTTGCAAAAATTTGTAAATTATTTCGAAAATGTTTAGATTCTTCAAAGATTTTTTGTTGTTTAAAAATTTCAATTCAATATCAATAATTTGACCATAAATTTTAGTAAGAAGACTGAACAACGTGAGCTGTTAGACTTTAAATTGAAATGATTTCTAATGATAATGTTTTAAAGCCCACGACTCCAAAATGAAATTGAATGTCGGTTTATATCAAGCTTTTGACCTATAATTGAAGTATTTTTTATCATATTCTAATCTTTTGAGACGTATAATTGAGCACTGCCAGATCCAAAAAACATTTTTATATTCTAATAGGATTTTTTGCTTCTATAGATCTTTAGGAAACATTTCTGCTAAAGAAACCGCCTGGTATTAATGGAAGGCTTTTTTTTTCGAAGACTCAATGCTCTGCTGTGAACTTTAGATAATCCTCCATGAAGGTTATTTTTGTATAACGATCGTCGATGGTTTTACGTTTAGGCTCCGTTTTTAATCGTTGTATTTAAAATATTTAAGGTTTCAGGCTCTAACGACGAATAGCCTGTAATACTTCCTCCTGCAGAATCATAGATGAATCGTTGTCCTCTGTTAGGTTGACTTTACCTCGTGTGATGTTCCTTCCCATTTTGAATAACAGTTAATCCCGAGTTGATATTTTATATAAGATTCTTACCCAAATTGGTTGGGAATGTTTCTGTTACCGAAATCTTTAATCGATTGTCATCTTCTGTTATCTCCTCCAACATTCCTTTAAGAATTTAAAATACCTAAAATTAAAAAAAAAATAATATTTTTATTCAAAATATACATGTTAAAAAATGTTACAAAAATACAAAAAAAAAAAATTTAAGAACTTTTTTTTAATTAAGAAATAAATTAAAAAATAAATAAACTAAAAAAAGTTGAACGCCCTGTACCTGTAAAATAAATCATGTTAAAAACAAGGGCTTTCAGTGTTAATAATATTTAATTATTATCACATTTATTAAATGAAAAATACTTTTCATGCTCAAATTATATAAACACACTGAGCAATATAATAATAATATTTAAGATAAATTGTTTCGCTCAAAATAAGGATTAATTTATTATGAGCTTTAGAAACATTTCAGCACACGTTGCTCGCTTACTTACTCAATCAATTTTAATGCCGAGTACATGAGCTTATGCACTTAATCTTTTTCAGTCAAAAAAAAAAAAAAAAAACTTCACAAGTCAAAAACGGAAAAAATGAATTGTTTTATAATAATACATGTTTACGATATTTGACTTAATTATGAATAAATGAAAATTATGAAATATTACTCGAATAAATAAAATAAAATGAAATTTTTATGACAAAATGAATGACGACCGTTTTATGCCCCGTTTTCCGTGTGATGTGATTCAGATCGAATCGAATCGCATTTCGTCACTTCTTTCTCGATTCACGTGTCGATGCGAGAAAAAGATTATCGGTATATACATTTCGATGCAATATAAATAAATGAACTGTAAATTTTACGACAACTCACAAAAATGAAAAAAAAAGTTTTTTGCGAGAAAGATGAAGACGACGTGAAATTGGTTCGTAACTGTTTATTGTCCATTTGTGACTTAAATTTCATCATGTCACAAGCTGCATATCGACTTCATGTAGAGAAAGTCTCATTTTTTTCGCGCGCTATTAACATAACAAGGTAAACATGTAGCACTGTGAGCCGAGTAGAGAGTAATAATCAAACCGCAGTAATTCAATCTTAAACAATAACTCCTACATGTTTTAAATTAGCGCAAACTCAATTATTATTATTGTGGTTTGTGTCTTATGCTATATGTGGAATTGTGCACTAATGCCACTTAATCTACTTTTTTTTTTAGTGTAACATGTTACATGTTTTGCTTGGTTTGAATGCAATTGATAATAATTTGAAGTAAATGGAAACTTTTGTGAAAATGCTTGGCTTGGATTAAATGGATTTTTATGAAATTTTTGTAAATATTATTTTTTAAAAAAATTATTTAATTTAAAAATCACGTGACTTAAGGATTAAAGAATTTTTTAATAAATAAGTAAAAAAAATTAAAAAATTTTTTTTGAAGAAGTTCATCAAATTTGATATTTTATATAAAAAAAATTAATCGACTTTTACCAAAAAAAATTTTTTAAATTAATTTTAAAAAAATAACAAAAAAATATTAAAATAATTTTGAAAAATTATAAAAATTAAAAAAAAAATATTAATAAAAAAATTAATAAAAAATTAAAAAAAAAATATTTGAAAAAATTTAAAAAATATATTTGAAGAAATTAAAAAAATATTTTAAAAAAAATTATTAAAATAATTTAAAAAAATAATAAAAATTAAAAAAAAATTAATAGAAAATTAAAAAAATTAAAAAATTATTTTAAAGTTAAAAAAAAAATTATTTAAAAAAACAAGTTTTTATTTACTTACCTTTTCTCTCTCCTGCCTTCCCGAAGGTTCCCATGAACATATTTTAACATGTCACAATGAAAGGCACGAAAGTGTATCACCTCTCCCAACATTTGCCAACTTCCTGCCAACGTTCCAACGTTCGTTTTTCCTTTTCAACGTCACTCCATATTTATTATTACATTTCGAGTTACACTCCTTATTTTTTTTTTATTTAGTTTATTTTAAACAAAAACTTATGAATAAACTCACATGGTTTTTTATTGCGACACACACTCACACGTTGTAATAGTTGCCTTCACGCTTTCCTATATTTATTTTTACGTTACAGCAACGAAAAAAAATAAAAAAAAAACTTTTGGTTAATATGTCAGAGAGTAAAATGTACAAAGTGGTGCGGCTTTTGCAAGTTGTTAAAATTATTATTATTATTTTCCAGCCGACTTCATGCACTACTTATTTTATGTTTTCTGTCTGTTGCTCAAAATTTATGTATATGGCCAATGTTTTGCTTTTTGTGGATTGGATACGAATTGCATACATAAGCACAATAAGTCAGAATTGTGAGACAGACTGAGGAATAAAAAAATTTCGTGTTTTTTTCTGTTTGAATTGTTTTTTTTTTATTATTGTTAAAGAGCATTTATGATTGTCTATAAAATGAACTTTTTCCCTTTTAATGTGCTTTTCATTGAAATTTTAAATATTTATTTTCGAAATTATTATTCAAAAAATTAAATTTCGAAGATCCTTCGAAAACTTTTTCGAAAATTTGTTAAGAAATATTTTTAATTTCGAAAAATTTCGAAATTTCTTCAATTTTCATTTTCTTCATAAAATTGAATAAAAGGTTTGAAGAAATTGAAAATTGAAGAAATTTGCGAAATTAAAAATATTTCTTAAAAAAATTTCGATTGATTTTCGAAAATTTGAAAAATATTTTTAAATTTTTCGAAAATCACCCAAAATTTTCGAAGATACTTTTTAAAAAGAAGATTTCCAAATAAAGTAAATAATTAAAAAATCTTCGAATTTTCAAATATAAAAAAATTTTTAAACGACAAATTAAAATGCTTTTCGAAAATTTGTAAAAATGATCTTCGAATTTCTAAAATTTGTAAAATTCATCTTCGAATTTAAAAAAAAAATTAAAATTCATTTTCGAGTTTTAAAATATTTTCGAAAATCAATCTTCGAATTTTCGAAAATTTAAATATTTCTACAATTTTTTTTATTAATAATTTTTAAATTAATTTTTTATTTAATTTCCTATTGAAACCTTCAAATAACGAAATAATTTATTGCTTCATTCAAACCAAACCAAAAAAATTCAATTCAAAAACCTCGCAACTTTAGAAAGTTACAAAAAGGGCTCGCATGATGCAAGATGCTACCAAGAGCAGCGGTTAATGCTTAATGATGACAAAAATGAAATCGTATCACAGTGAAAAAAAAATTACAATAATGTTAAAAAGGTTTGACCTACTGAGAGACATCCAATGTAGATCATGGTCGGATATGCAATATTGTGTATCGTGCGCGCCGTCGCTACAATTACTACCGTATACCGTACAGCTTCATAGATTAATTCATTCATTGAGTCACTATTTACTATTTTTTTTTTCGTCGTCATCGTTGTTAAACAAATGTATGCTGCGAGTTCTATATAGAAAAAAATTATTGAATTATCGGCGAAGGTGTGAATCTTGAAGGCATAAGCGATTCATTGAAAAAGCTGAAAAAAATTATTAATAAAGTGCATTGTAATGTGCTTTAATTGATTATTTGTTTTGAGTGACCGCAATTGTGTATGGCACAGGGCACAAAGCATATGTTAATAAATAATCATGTAACACCTCAACTCGACGCAGTTCTATTGTTATATTTTGTAATGTACTGAATTTATTGCATTGATCATAAACCCAGTTGTTGTTGTAAAAATGGAACAAATGTAATACAATGAAAATCCTTCCTATGTAACATTGGATTGGATGCTCTATATGTCAGATCAATGCAAACTCTCACGAGTGTCGAGATAGACGAGTGTTTGTTAATCATGCGGTGACCTTTTTTGTGTCGTTATGAGTATTGAAACTCTCCTCTTGGGTAAACATGGATAAATTTACCTTTTCCGGATTAAGGCAGGTATTTTTGGGGATTCACGAATTGATTGAAAATAATGGAAAATATGGAAGGGAATTTTTAATAATAAATTTTTGGGTTGAAATGAGATTTTTTATGGATAGGAATTGAATGAGAATTTGATGAAAAATTTTTTTGAGTTCTTTGAAAAAAATTATCAGAAACAGAAATATTTGAATTTTGATTTTTTTTTATTTTTAACTATTTCTCGATAATTTTTTTTTATAAATTTTTTTTTATTTTTTAATTAATAAATTTTATTCAATTAATTAAGAAAAAAATTTATAAATAAAAAAAATTAAAATAAAATTTAATACATTAAAAAAAAATTAAATTAATAAATAAAAATAATAATAAATATTTAAATTAATTTATTTATATATTTTAATTTTTTTTATAAATAAAATAAATAAAAAAATTCTAAAATTAATTAAATTAATTTAAAAAAAAAATAATAAAAAAATTTAATTTAATTTAAAGTTAAAAAAAAATTAAAAAATAAAAATTTCCAAAATTTATAAAAAAAATTATTTAAATCCTTTTTAATTTATTTTTATAATAAAAAAAAAATAATAAAAATAAATGAATATAAAATAAAAAAAAAAAAATAAAAAATAAATTAAATAAATAAAAATAAATGTTTAAATAAATTTTTATGAATAATAAAATAATAAATAAATAAAATAATAAATAAATAAAAATATTCCAAAATTTATTAATTTCTTTTTAATTTATTTTTAAAATTTTTGTAATAAATAAAAAAAAACGATTAAAAACAAAATATTAAAAAAATTGAAAATAATTCTTTTTTAAAATAAAATAAACAAAATTTAAATTGAAAAAAAATTCACTATTATTAAAAGCTTAAAAAATAAAATTATTTTTAAATTTTTTTAAAAAATTCGTTGAAATGCTATTTAAAAATAATTTAAAAAAATTTCATAAATTAAAATAAAAAAAAATTTTAAAAAAAAAAAACATTTTAAAATTTTTTAAAAATAATTTTGTAAGCTTTTAATAATTTTTTACATTTTTTTTATTTTATTTTATTATTTGAGAATTATTTAAATATTTTTAATTTTCTTTAATTTTTAATTTAGAAAAAATAATCAAAAATTAACAAAAAAAAAATAAATTATTAAAAAAATTAAAACTTTAAAAATTTTCCACAAATTCTCTAAAAAAATAAAATATTCGATAATTTTCCATCAAACTCATTCCAAAAGAGTCTCTCAATCAAAAAATTTTTCAACTTATTAAACCCTCATTACCTGTTAATACGTTTGCTCATGACACAAATCCCTTCTCAAAGACTCTTCAGGGAAATTCTTTCTTCATAAAAAAAACTTTTCCCATTAACTCAATTCCGCAAATTACTAAAAAGTTCCCATTATTTTTTGTGAACAAAAGAAGTCCTCCGTTAAATAAAATACAAATGGAGCAAAAATAGGACAAAAGTTTCCTTTTCATAGTTTTTTTACGAGTCGGGTACGTTCTTCGGAACGAAACATAATCTACGCAATATTGTACGCATCATTTGCCAAGCAAACTGTTTCGTCGAAGAGAGACTCCCTTCATCAAAGTATCTCTACCGTGTGTGTGTGTGTGCGAAAGGCCGAGAGTACAAAAGTAGAACAGAGAGCTGTGTAGCGGGTATGTCGCATGTAAGGCTTAAACTGGGTCAAGTATTAGGTCATGACTGCTCGTTATGTGTGAATAGCGTCTCTCTCTGTGTGTTGATATCCTATTTTATATAAATTTTATTTGTTGTAACGATGTTAAACTCATCATTGTTTCGAGTATTTGTTTATGCCACACAACGACGACGACGATGAAAAGGAGAATTTTTAATATGAACTTCCGCACACACGACTTTATGAGAGTAATAAAAACCTGGATAACTGGATCATTATAAATTTTTAGTAATAAAATATGATGCGAAGATTTTTTTTTTCTGTAAGGTGAAGCCATAAATTTACTCGGCAAGAAAATTTTTCCTTGAGGCACTTTCGTTCATCTGGCGAATGAACCCTTTCAATTTAACGAAAATTTACCTGAATGTCGATGACAATACTTGACAATGTTTGGCAACAGCTCGAGTCGATGAGAAACGAAAAGAAGAAGAGAAAGCAACATCCTTTTGCGTAATAAAAAAAAGTAACAATGTGAATAAAAAGTACATTAAACGAGGAAAAGGATGTGAAACCTCAATAAAAAGTGACAATCTTCCCAAATGTCTTAAATTACAATTTGTCATCGGATGTTTTGTTTCGCCTTCGCATTTTTTTTTCGTGTAATGAGATATTTTTTTTAATGGGTTATTTAACATTTTTTTTTTATTTTTTAAAAATTGTTTCTTTGATAAATTTTTTTATTTAAAAAAATTAATTTTTTTTATTTAAAAAATTAAATTTTATTTTTTTTTATTTAAAAATTAAATTTTTATTTTTAATTTAAAAAATTAAATTTTATTTATTTTTTTTAATTTAAAAAATTAAATTAATTTTTTTTAATTTTAAAAAATTTTTTAATTTAAAAACAAATAAATTTTAATTTTAATTTTAAAAATTAAATTTAAAAAAAATTTAAATTTTATTTTTTTTAATTTAATATTTTGATTTATAATTTTAATATTTAAAAAAATAATTTTTTATTATTAAAAAAAATATTATTTTTGTTTGTTTTTATTTAAAATAAAAATTATTTCACAACTTTTCGTCAAATTTTTTTTTAACTTTTTAATTTTTAAAAAGTTAAATTTCAAATTAAATTTATTTTCTTTAAATATTTTTTATAGAATTTCCTCGAAAATGTTTAAAAAAATATTTAGAATTGTTTTTAAAAAAATAAAAAAAAATATTTTAAAATTTTTTGGAGTAATTATAATATTTTTTTTAAATTAAAATATGTAATTTTTTTTAATAAATAAAAAAAAATTATTTTAAAAAATTTTATTAAAAATTCTCAAATTATTTAAAATTCTTTTTGATTTTTCATAATTTTTTAAATAAATTTATTTAAATAATTTAAAATATATTTTTTTAAAAAATAAATAAATTAAAATATCATTTTTATATAATAAATAAATTGAAAAAAAAAATTTTATTTTAAATAAAAAATAAAAAAAAAATAATTAATAAATTAAAATTATATTTTTTTTAACAATTTTTCATTATTAAATACTTTTATCTGTAAAAAATATTTTTTATGACAAATTACAAAAATTTTCCGTGTGCGTGCAAAATTTTCTCCGAAACGCCGCATGCCAAGAATGCGTCCTTGACGGAAAAAACATCAAATCAATCAAAAATTGACAAAAAAAATCGTTCCATTACTTACGCGTACAGATATTTATTTATGAACATAATAAAATTCAGAGCAAAAGTTGTCTTCACAACGATTTTTTCGGGGAACTAGGTCAAGGATAAATTATGTTTTCTCCTACAAACGTCTTTCTATATACATGTTGCGTTTGTGCGTAGCGACGACTTTTACGCACTTTTCTCTTTTCTACGAATTTCCATTTTTGTGGCAATTCGAAAGAAATCTGGAACGCACAATCGAAAGTTAATCACCGACGCCCCACAAAAAGTCGTAAAATACGAGATTCCATGATGTTTTTTGCGAGAATTAGATAAAAATTCGGCATTTAAAGAGAATCTCTATGGAGGTACGTGCGTGCACGGCGTATGGAGAGACATTTGACCTGATTAAAAAAATGAATGTTTTTTTTTTGGATAACATTCGCCGGATAGTTGATGACCTGATTAATATTTTATGGCTATTGTATTTCAAAATGAACAATTTTTCGGCAACGAAAATCTCCTCTAACGAAAAATTAATAAGAGTTACTTGAGATTTTTAAGAGAATGTTTCAAGGTTTCCTATTAACCTAATATCAAGGCTCGCATTGACACATATTTTTATTTCGTTTGCTCGTTTGTTTGTTTGTTTTGAAGGAACATGACATACCAACAACATGTTTGTTCTCCATTTTTGGTTCAAGCAAAAAAATCTCCTTGAAAGTTTTGCTTCCGATTTGATGATGCATCATGGAAAGACATTCAATAAAGTGAGATAAAATTTGGTTTTGAGAAGAAAGTTTTTTTTTTTAATGGAAATATTGAACGTTTTGGGATAGATAAGAAAGTTTTTAAGAGAATGAATGAAGTTTTATCGAAGGGAGAAATTGTTATTTTAAAAGAATTTCTTGCAATTAAGTTTTTTTTTTAAATATCTTTAATTTTTTTAAACAATTTAAAATATTTTTTTTAATATTTAAAAAATATTCAATTTAATTTTAATTAATTTAAAAATTGATTAAAAATAATTTTATACTTTATTTTAAAATTAAATTAAATTTATTTTTATAAAAAATAATTTTTTATTTAAAAAATTTAAATAAAAAATTAAAAAAAGCATAAATTGATTTAAAAATGATTTAAAAAAATTAATAATTTATTAAAAATCATTTGAAAATTTATTTATTTATTTAATCTTTAATTTATTTAAATTTTTAAAATAAAATTAATTATAAAAAATTAAAATTCATTAAAATTTTGAATTAAAAAAATTAATTTGAATTAAAAATTTAATTAAAATTTAATTTTTTTAATTGAAAATTAAAAAAAATAATTAATTAATTTTTTTAGTTAAATTTTATTGATGAATTAAATTAAGTTTTTATTTTTTATAAAAATTATTTAAAAAAATAATGAAAAAAAAATTTTACAATTAATTTTATTTTAAAAATAATTAAAAATATTTTAAAAAATAAAATATTTTTTTTTTAAATTAATTTTTTTTAAAAAATTTTAAAAAAATTTTTTTAAAATATTTATATTTTTTTTGTCAAAAATTTTAAACAAAATTAAATATTCAAGAATTAAAAAAAAAAATAAAAATTAGTCATAATAAAAAAAATTAAACACCTTCAAGAACTGCACCTGCCTCTTTAAAATAAAAAAAAAAATCAACAACTTGCAAAACCTCCTCCGCCATTAAATTAATTAATCACTTTTATCGATCTGTTCAACTTTTGTTCCTCAATAAATTTCCGCTTCATCAGAGGAAAAATTCAAATCTGGGGTAATGACACCCTTTTTCCCATATCAATTCCTCAATAAATAAATGCACATTGCCCAAATAAAATTATGCATGTCGCAACGCCGCATGTTAAATGAAGATGAATGACGAATCTTTCATCAATAAAAATCATAAACTAAACCTATAATTTATGCGTGGATTCGGTCTGTTGCAATCCTCCAGACGTTTTTTAAAATTTATCGTAACATTGACACACAGCTCTCGCACGAGAGACACAAAATTATATTTTTTGTTGACACAAAAGAAACAAAAAAAAAAAAATTAACAAAATTGGTGTTTGTACGACGCGCGTATGGAGCAACTAAAACCGAAAATTCGAAGGTGCACACATTCAATGAATAACATAATTTTTTTTTTGTAGTAAAGAGAAAAGTAGGTCAAGTAATACATTTTGTACGTATGTTTTTTATTTCGTACGCGATCTTTTATTATTATTTAAAAAAAAGTTCGGTTGCTTCAAAAAAATAGAGAGAACATGAGAGAGAGCGAGAAACATAAAAAAAAGTACACCTTGGAACCCTTTGCCCTTGTGTCACTTTATGCCTTTTTTCGCCGGAGAATTATGATGTCTCACCGAAAAACATCACGAGTCGACAATAAAATTGGGAATTGAACGGAGAATGAGGTCATAAAGTGTCCTTTCGCTTCGTTTTCCGTTCAACTTCAATTTTTTTTCATCATCGCAGTTTCAATGCGATATTAACATAAAATAAATAAAAATCATGCTCTGACATGACATTCACACACATGTGAGTCTGTGTTTGTGTATGATTCAACAGGAAGTAGGTCACTAACTTAACACTTGTTTGTCCTTCTTAGTGCAAGGCGAGAGAGAGAGAGATACACGAATTATTTCAAACTTTTCAAAAAAAAAACCGAAGACAAGTGATTGTTTACATTTTTTTTTCATTGGTGTCAAATATTGAAAGATCTTTATGGTTTATGTGCAATATGTGATATTGAAAGTTGAAAAAAAAATAATTACCAATCGTAAAATTTTTGGATTTTTGGTCTACGTGATGTTTTACGCGCGCGAAGGGAAAATGACACCTGCTGATAGTTCTTGTCAATGAAAACCGGTTTAAACTCTTTTTTTGGGCGCGATAAAGAGTTGAGAAATGCAATGTGTGGAGAATTTTTTAATAATTTCAATTTATTTAAAAATTAATATTTTTTTTAACAATTTTTAATAAAAAAAAAAATTATACAATATTTTAAATATTAAATTTTTTTTTTTTAATTTAGTTAAAAAATTTATTTACTAAAAAAAAAATTTAAACTTAAATTAATAAAAAAATTTTTATAAAAAAAAAAATAAATTTAATTAAAATAATTAATTTATTATTTAATATTAAATAAATTTAATTAAGTTTCTATTAATTGTTAAAAAAATATTTTAAATGATTTTAAATATTTTTTTTTATAAATAAATATTTTTTTAATTAATTTATTTCTTTATTTTTTTAAATTTTAAATATTGATTAATTTTTTTTTTTCATTAAAAATTGGTAAAAAAATATATAAACTTTTAAATATATTGAAGTTATTAAAAAATTCTCTATACATTGCATTCAAAGTCGCAAACAAATATCAATTTTTAATAAAAAATAAAATATAAACTATATAAACTAAAATATAAAAAATTAAAATATAAACTTAAAAAAATTGTTAAAAATTTACTTATTTAAATTTTAAAAAAAAAAATAAATATTTTTAAATTTTTTGTTTGACATTTTTTTTTAACCTTTTTTAGATGTTAAATAAAAAATTATAAAAAAAATATTTTAAACTTAATTTAATTTTAATTTTTATAATAAATTTAATTTAAAAAAATTATTAAAATATTACTTTAAATAATTTTAATAAAAAATTAATTTATTTAATTCAACTATTTAAAATTAATTTTATTTTAAAAATAAATTTAATTAAAATTAAATTTTTAAAAACAAAATATTTTATGATTAAAAAAAATAAATAAATATTTTTTTTAAATTAATTTATTTAATACTTTTTTTTTAAATATTTTAAATATTGAATATATTTTTTTTTACTAAAAATTGGTAAATAAACAAATTTAATTATTTAAATTTTTTAAAATATTAAAATAAAATATTTAAAATTATTAAAAAAAATAACGATTAAATGCAGTATTTTTTTGATACGATAAGAAATAATTAAATATCAAAAAATAAGAAATAAAAAAATAAATTATTTAAATATTTTTTCTATTTTTCAAAAAAATTTCCAAATCAACAAAACATAAGCGCCACAAGTAAACTCACATAAAAAGTGAAGGGAAATACTCACACAGCCATCAAATTCAAACAATAGCACCAAAACCTCCTACACAAATCTACACACACTGCTCAAGATAATTATCATGTTGCAAAATAATATTAATAAAATTATAGACATAAACCTATTTTTTCCATTTTTCGATTCAAATCGATATTTTTCGGCGGCATGCACGACAAATACTTGACCTCTTGCATTGACAAAAATTGCTCGGTTTGAATTAAAAAGAATTTGTTGAAAAAAAAAATGGAAGTTGAACAACAGACTAAAAATTTAAATACGTGACCTTTAACGACTTTAAATGCACATAATATTGCATCCAATTATCCAATTTGTATTAAATCTGTTTTTTTCTCGAGATTTTTTTTTTGTTTGAATAATTGAAGTGGACAGTAATCAGTAGTTAGTTGCATTTTGATTGACTCGACGAGAGCATTTTTTCGCATTTCGTGTCTATTGTTAAAGGCGTAATTTGAAAAATCCTTCAATTTTTGCATTTTTTGAATTTATGTCACGAAATCTAAAGTATAACGGAATACGAGGAAGAATCCTTGTATAAGTCGATTCCTGTTTCTCGTCGTCGTCGTTTGTTCACCTCGAAGCGCTTTTCAAGGAAAGTCACATATTCCCCTTGTTTCGCATTGCTCGCGCTTAATTCATGAACGTCCATCCAATTAACTTAAAAGTCAAGTTGCTGCATGTAAATGTGCAATTTTATAGAAAGACTTCCATCCTACGACTTCGTATACACAGCTTCATGGACTAAATTTGATTTTTGCTACGGCAAAGTACGAAGCCAAGGGAATCAATTAAATATCAGATAATTTGTTGTTCTTGATGCGATGTGAGCGACGCGCAGACCTACAACAACCGCATCACTGCCTGCCTCGCACCATAAGTTACCGTACATCATCGCTACAATGTAACATTTAATAAATTGCGTTTGCAATGATTTTATTTAGCAAAAAATTGTTCCGAGAGCGGAGATGTTGCTTGTAACTGGAAAATGTTAAGGCGTTATTTATTGTTTTGTTTTGTAGTTTAATTGTCTCTCTCGAACAATTCTCGTTTTCTCGATTGTCCTAAATACATAAGTTTAAGATTTTTTTTTTTAAAAAAAGTAAAACAATGTTAAGACGTTTAATTAATGATTCAATGTACGATTGTTCGTTCTCGTTTCTTGTCTTGTCTTGTCTCGGCTTGATTTGCGGTTAAATACTCATAATTGGAACACTTGAACTTCAAGAGATGAAAACTGATCGATTATTGAGTTTTTGTATTTCGCGAAAATTGCCCGAGATTTCAAGTTCACGTTTGTCTTTCATGGCACGGAGATAGTTTAACTGAAATTTGAAAAGAAAATTTAAAAAAAAAAATTTAATAAAGATCAAAGAAAACTTGTTAAAAATTAAGATCTTTAAAAAACATAACCTCAAAATTTGTTAAAAATTAAGATCTTAACAAAACATAACCTCAAAATTTGTTAAAAAATTAAGATCTTAACAAAACATAACCTCAAAATTTGTTAAAAATTAAGATCTTTAAAAAACATAACCTCAAAATTTGTTAAAAATTAAGATATTTAAAAAACATAACCTCAAAATTTGTTAAAAATTAAGATCTTTGAAAAACATAACCTCAAAATTTGTTAAAAATTAAGATCTTTAAAAAACATAACCTCAAAATTTGTTAAAAATTAAGATCTTTAAAAAACATAACCTCAAAATTTGTTAAAAATTAAGATCTTAACAAAACATAACCTCAAAATTTTTTTAAAATTAAGATCTTTACTAAACATAACCTCAAAATTTGTTTAAAATTGAGATCTTAACAAAACATAACCTCAAAATTTAAAAAATTGAAATTTCTTAAAAATTTGCAAAGAAAGAATTTTTTTGTTTAAATCTTAAAGAAAAAAATACTTACTTGAGAGCAATTCATTGGTATTAAATTCAAATTCACAATCCATTGAACACTTTCAGAACATGGAGGAGTTGTTAATCCGCCATGATAGAAAGCATAATGGAAATCAGGAGATCCAATTAACTCAGTTAAGGGAACTGTATCTGGATAGAAACTCTTTGCTGTATCGCCCCATTTTGAAACAAGACGAACTCCTTCGAGAAGATTGAATGGAGGAGCAGTTGGATCACACTAAAAATATGAAAAATTATCTGAAGATCTTTTAAAGGTTCAAAAAGGGTATAAGAATCTCGACTTTCCCTGAAATGGAAATTCAGAAGCTCAAAATTACCTTAAACCGACAAGCAAAAACAGTCAATCCATCATTATGATCCAACGCCTTCTCCTTCGACTCATACCTCTCATTCTTAAAGATCATATGAGCTTCCATAGCGCCATGTTGCCCATCAACGGAATGTTCTGTTCCGCTCTTGTCATCCGTACCCCAATGAAAATGCAATCCAACAAATTCATAAACATCCGTTAAGGGTCCTCCATAAATCTTCGGCGGGCAACAAGGCCAAAAATATTTAACCAACGCCGTATATCCGTTATTCCTGATTTCAATTTCCAAAGGTTTCGTATCAATATTCGTCGTACGAAGATTTGTCGGAAAATCTCCCGGTTTGACTTGCTTCAAGTCGATATCAATCGGACTTTGATTGTTCAAACCGCATTTCGGATAATGAGTTCGCCAATTTCGTTGCCCGAACCGCCCGAGAGTTCGGTAATTGTAAGGTTGTAACGTTACTGCTTCTCTCTTTGAGCGATTCCAACTTTGATTCGCATCATTGAGACCTGTAAAGAGATTCAAAAAGCAAAAGTAAATCCACAGAGGCATTGTTCGATACTGACCTTAAACGACAATTTGCAGCGAAAAAAGTCGAAAGTCTTATCACAAAAATGCACGTCGAACGTGAAATCGTGAATCAAGCCGTGAATAGGGCGATAAAAAAAAAGTTACTGAGGGCCGCAAATCAACAAAAATTCAATTGAAATGTAAACACAGGAAAAAAGCAAATGTTTTTTAGGTGATTTATGTCTATTTGCCTCGAGGTCGACCTCAATTCGAATACAAAACGTTGTTTGATTTTTTTTTCTGTGTTTCGTACCAGCATTAATTCATAATAATAATAAATATTTAGATGAAGGATATCGCAACTCACACACTCGATTGACTTGCGAGCTGCGCCAAAGTAAATAAATCAATGCATTGTGGGACTCGAGCGATGCGTGCAAAAATAGATTCACAGCTGATTAAATTGTCTGATGTGAAAAGTGTTCGTGAAAAACTCCATTAGTGACGTAATTCAGTAGACTTTCTATGCAGCAAAAAAAAATTAGCATATTCTAACAAACAATGTGTGAGAATGTAAACAAACCATGATGCAAAATAAACGAGCCGCTTATTTGTTTTTTTTTTGCACACATGTATGAAGTTACATTAGAGACACTTACTACAATGCAATTGATTCTTCATTATTTTTTGTCGCTGTACGTTTTGTTGGTATTACTCAATTATGTTTGGAGTTGTAGAAGCGACACACGGCAAATACTATCGGCAATAGTCAATTCCGGACAAGGTCATTGTCATAGATATGCGAGATTCAATGAGTCAATATTGGCATTCTTATCGGCGGTAGGTTCTGTCGAAGGTGTTTTAGTAGAATTTTTGTGCAGTTGAATTGAGATAATTGGTTTAGAATTGGAAAATTTAAATTTCTTTTAGTACTAAAATTTTAGTAAAAAATTTTTTTTGAAATTTTTTTATCAGAAATTGATAAATTTTCTAATTTTCTGTACTAAAATTTTAGTAAAGATGAAAAAATTTTTTCTCTGAATTGAAGGTAAACTTTGTAAGATTTAGTTCTAAAAATGTTTTCCCTTATCAAATTTTAGTACAGAAAATTTTCAAATTTTAAACATATTAATTTTTGATAAAAAATTTAGAACTTGACGATATTTTAATCATAAAGTTTTAAAAACAACTTTTTGTACTAAAATTTGAAATTTTAAGAAAATTTTAGTATAAAGATTTTAAATTGACAAAATTTCATCATTTTTTTTTAATTTTAGTACAAATATCAAACAAATATTTTTTCCTAATTGAAAATTTGTTTTAGTACAAATTTTGGAATATTTTTTCCAAACTTATCAAATTTTTGTACAGAAGGTTTTTAAAATTAAAAAAAAATTCTGATAAAAATTTCAAAAAATCAAATCACATTTTTTTATCAAAAAATCTTCAGCTTTCTGTACTAAAATTTTAAAAATTTCAAAAATTTGAACTAAAATTTAAAGAACTTAAAAAATTTTGTTCCAAAAAATCTTCAGAAGAATTTTTTTTCTTGATTTTTTTCTTTTTAATTAAAAGCAACAATTCTACTGAATTTTAATTAAGTTGCTCCTGCTCCAATTTCTAACTACTGCTCTTTTTACTTTTTCACCGCAATTTCCTTCCCGCATCAAAAAAATCGTGTAATTACTTTCCGCCATCTCGTAAGTTACTTGACCCAATTATAAAACGCGCATGATGTGCCGTTAATCTCCAAGGACTTGTTTTGTAGATTGAGCTCCCGTTATGCGTCTGAGGTTACATATTAAAAAAAATAAATAATTGCTATTCTACACTTTTCAAGCTCTCTCTATGAAATCATAAATAATTTAATGACATCATAAAGTGCCTCGATTCTGCTCAAAGCTTCTCTCTAATGATTTTTTTTTCAAGTTTATTGTATTGTTTAAAATTGAAAATGATAAAAAAAAATTGTATTTAGTCAAATAATAGACTGAACATGAACATGAACGCACATACCTTGTAAAGCAAGCAAATTCTAATTGAGCAGTCATATGCTTCGGAATATTTACTGCATGCGGTTAGACGTGTAGGTAGTATGTGTGCTCATATTTTTTCAAGTTCAATTTAAATTGAGAGTTATTAGTCTTGACATAATGACACAGTTATTCGATACCTTTATACGGTCTCGATATTTGGTTTTTTTTTCAATAGCATCTTTGTGCGAAAATTGTGTTTCGTATCCGGAAAATTTTTTTGGTAAGCTGAATATGAGCCTACAAAGAACACATATTGAAATGCAGCTGAGAAATCGCAACAAAATGACGGAAAAATATTCTGGAAGATGACATAATTGAAATTAATGATGGAAATTCAAACAAAGGAGATGATACCTTCATGGAAAAATTGCAACTTGGAACTTTCGAGGAAAAAGAAAATTGCAAATTTTTTTCATTTTGCGAAATAAAAAAAAACTATTGATGACGTTTAACTCAAAGTTGAAAAATAAATAAATTATAGCTTAAAATTTTTTAGGAAAACGAAACGATAAAAAAAAGTTTGAAGCTTGAAGATTGAATCTTCTTGTTCTGAGAAGACGAAACGGATTTTTTTAAAATTTGTACAAAAGCAATTATTATGATTCTATCTCGTTTAAAGACCTCGCTTCAAACTGCCTCATTACGTTCAAAAATCGAGGATCGAATTTTGAGTAAAAAATTTAAATTAGCACGTGAAAGTTGCATCATATCTTATACAATTGAAGTTCGACTTAAGAGCCAAAATGTTTAAATTAGCACGTGAAAGATGCATCAAATCTACTTTTCACAGTTCCAAGTCTTCAATTCTTGCACAGGAGTCCCCCCAATTCTGAAACGATATAAAAAGTAATTTAAAATAGCGACAAAGGGGATTATTTTGTCCTTAACTTGTTACTCCATTTTTTGTCAAATCGCTACAAATGTAAAGGGGAGCTGCAAAAAATTAGTACATTTCAAACTTTCTCTTGTTTGCGGTTTCTGAAAAGAGAAAAAGAAAGGATGTTAAAATTGTCAAAAAAAGCATTTAAATTGAGTTTTTTTGCTATTTATAGCTCAAGCTTCTATTTGGCTACACATGTCAACCACAATAAAGAGGATAAAGTTCATCAACATACCTTTTTATGAAAGCCAAAAAAAAAAAGGATTGAATCATCACACATTTGATTTGGAACAGAGATATGAAAAATGGGGGGAGAGGGAAACGTGGAGATAATATCGTCGTCGCTGTCAGACACGGAGAGAACACAACAAAAAAGGTCGAATTATTTATTTATCATATTCAGGGTAATTTGAACATTCATTGGCTTGGCATGTCATGCCACTGAGTAACATTATCATCATCTACCATAGACACTTTGTCTACGGAGGACTTGAAGGTGAATTGCCTCGTGCCATGTATAGCGCGAAAAACAGGAGGATGAGTAAGACGCATTTCCACAGCAGAGTTCAAGGCAAGATTTTTCTTTTGCGTGCACGGAATTCCGAGTAATTGTTATTTTTCCAATAGAAAAAGACGTAGAAAAATCTTCAGCCTAACTTTTTATAGTTTATGATTTCAATCAAGGACAAGAAACAAAGCCGTCAAATATTGATTGAAATGCTATTGAAACAACATTGGCGTCAATCAGAGTTCAATACGAGGTTAAAAGTTGTACTTTACTGCCAAAGGGAAAAAGAGGTCATATTTAGATGACCTTGTTGTCTAATTACTCCCTTTCCCGTCGTCGTCTTTGTCGCCGATTTCGTCACAAAATCAACAAATTTCATTATTATAGTTCTAACGTACTTACGTGATATTTTCCTCTTTGCATACAGATGCCATCGGATAAACAATGCGGAAGAGTAGCGCCGCCGTATAGCGAATGAACGAACGACAGAGAGAGAGGTGTTTGTTCTGTAAATGCTCCGTACATGATAGTTGTAAATCTACATGTAACTATATTTAGGTTATAATATGGCTCAGGGTTGTTTTCGTTAATAAAAGTGTACGTACTGGCATTCAAGGGCTCGTCATTCGCTCTTTCTCTCGCTCGTAGTTCTCTATCTCCAAACAGCGTCTATTGTTATTTTTTTTCGGTACAGCGAGTAAATAATTGTTGTTAGGTCGAGGTTCTTTATCCAATTCTCTCATTCCAAAAAGCTTGACAAAAAAAATTGTGAATGTGTTCAGTCCCTGAAGCCTCTTGTGTTGTTCGAGCAATTAACGACCTATTTCGATGAACCTTGTTAAACAAAGTTTATGAGGTCATCGTAGTCGTCAATCTATTTCCGTTAGTTTTTAACACGCGGCATAATTAAAATTAATAAATAACGGAGTCCTTCCTCGTTTGCTCGCATTCAACAAATGTCGACGACTGGTAGTTTGTTTTGGTTTCTGTGACACACCTTGTCGCACGCACTTTTGCCAAGTCTGTACATGCGACGCTTTGGAGAGTGGGTTGACAGTAATAAGCCCACATAATTATGCATGAAAAGGTAAAACCTTTTCGGAACAAAAGTTTTCGGTACAAATCGTGTACAAAAGAAATACAAAAAAAAATTGGTTCAACTTACTCTCATTTTTGTTCGTTTCAATCATAATGACCATAGTTAATTGTTTTAATGGAATTGTCCCCGAAAATGTTTTCGGAACGTTCGGTAGTAAATGCTGTAGTAGTAGAAGCAATGTTAGTAATTTGTCATAGCATTTTACGATTATTATGAAATTAGCATAGAAAATTATTGTTTTGAGTATAATTTATGTTCAATTTTCGGAGTGTTTGCTTAACGCGACGAATTTTTATTTATATGAAAAGTGGCGACGAGGTTATGAGGAAAAATTTTTATGACCTTCCGAAAGAGGTTAGATTAAGGATTCAGAGAAAATGATTAATTGTAAAAATATTTTTTTTTAGTTCTATTGAAATTTAATTGATTCAAAGAAGGTCAAAATTTTTAAGAAATTTTCCATAATTTGACCTTTTTTTCATGAAATTAAATTAAATTATTAAAATGCGATTTTTATAAATTTATTTTTATTTTCACAAAATAAAAATCTAAAAAAAATAAAAAAATTATTTAAAAAAAAATATAAAGAAAATAATTCAAAAAAAATTATAAAAAAAAATTAATTTGTGAAAATAAAAAAAAATTTCTTAAAAATTTAAAATTCATTTAAAATTATAAAATTAAAAAATAAATTAAAAATTAGTAATATAAAATTAAAAAAAAAAGCTTTAAAAATTTTATTTCTGAAAAAAAAATTATTTAAATATTAAAATTTAATTAAAATTTACGTAAAAAATCATAATTTTAAAAATTTTTTTTTAAAAACTTAAAAAATTAAATTAAATAAAATTAAAAAAAATTATATTAAAAAAAAAAAATAATTTAAAAAAAAAATTGACTAGGTAGAATAAAAAAAATAATTTAAAAAAAATAAAAATAAAATTTAAATAAAAAAAAAAAAAAATAATTAGAATAAAATGTAAAAAAAATAATTTAAAAAAAATTAGTTTGTGAAAATAAATAAGTACAAAAAAAAGAAAACTTTAAAAAATTTTAGTTTGTGAAAATAAAAAGAAATTTATAAAAAAAGACAGGAAAATAAAAGAGATCAATGTGCTTCTTCTAAAAATTTTAAAAGAAATTGGCGAACGAGAAATCATGGAAACGAATTTGATAAAAACTTCAACAAAAAAAATATTTTAAAAATTTTCATCAAATCCGCCTTTTTCCATCGATTTCTCGACCGCCAATTTCTCCTCACACAAAAAATCTCTCACATTGATCTCTTTTCTCTTCCTGCCTTTTACTTTACACCAATTTCTTTCAACAAACCGAGAGTTTCACCATAACTTTTCCTCATCACAACAACATCTGCCGGTTTTCTCCTTTCCTTGATGCCTCGCATTGACAACAAACATCTTCCCCTTTCACTTCCATCCATTCATTCATCCAAATCATCATTAAAGAAATTTCGTGTTACTGCACTTTTGTGCAGTTTTTTCGTTGTTTTCTACACAGCGAGATGATAATCTCCATTAACAACATTTTAAAATCGATATAATTATTGGTTTTGAATTGAAAAATTGAATACAAGAAGCAAGAAAGTGTGCGCAGTATAAAGTGAAATTAATATACTTTCAACAAAACCGGCGATGTAATATTTTTTATTTCATTTTTTTTTTTGCAATTTAAAAAAAAATGAAATAAAAAGAAAATCGTCTATTTCGCACGCGGCAAGTTTATTATTATTTTATGATTATTATATAAAGATAAATGTTTATTTTTTTTTTCGCTGTACGAGAAATACGCAGAGGAAAGTACCGAAAGAAATGCACATTGTTCAAGCGGTGAAAAGAAAACAGAAAGTTAAAGTTGAAAATGAAGTACTAGATATTATTACAACATCGCGCGTCTCTATTCAGCAACTCTCGAAAGTTTCCCTCAAATTATGTTAAAACGCGCGCTGTGAATTATGAGTGAAACTGCACAATGTAGTAATGAACTACCTACACTTTCGATATTTTTTTTTATTATTTTTTTTTAATAAATAAAAAAAAATAATGGCATATAATTCAATAAAATATTTTAAATTGATTTACAAGTCTATAATATGCATAATAAAAATTAAAAAAAAAAAAAAAAAAAATGAATGCACAATTTAATGCAATTAATTAAAAGTTCAGTAGACCCTTATTTTTTTTTTTTTTTTTTTTTTTTGTAAAAATAAAAAAAAAAATTATGGGACACCAAAAATTAAACAATTCACGAGTACATTAATAATAATTGAGTAACTTGACTCGTTTTAAAATTTTTTTTTTCGGTCGTTATTATTACTTGCTCTATTTATTCAGATCAATTCACACACAATATATTATTTTATTATTATATTTTTTTTTCGCATAGATACATTTATTCAATTTTTAGGTGTACTGTCATGCCACGACATACTTCTTATATCACCATTTTATATAAAGAAAAAAAGTGTCTGTGTAAATGTTCAGGTTCTTACGAAATAAATATATAAGTTTTCGTTGGTTTGTGTGTGAACAAAAATGCTTATTATTAAGTATTAAATGGGTGCAAACTTTTTTTTTCTCTTTTTTTTCGTGAAGATGTTGAAATAATGTCTGCTGAAATAACATAAAATATTTTTTTTTTCGCAAATTGGTCTAATTTTGAGCTGGACTTGAGTGAAAGGATGGTTATCTTAATTTTTTGTGATTAAAATGTCAACGGAGTGATTTATTGGTTTTTTTATGAATTTCGTGGGAGATAAACTGATTATTACTATTGTTGTTAGGTTTTAAGTATTTTTGTTAGATATTTGTTTGTTTTTAGATTTATGACAATTTAGCTAATTTTCTCTTTTTCTTTTTTTTCTTTACAGAGGTATGTACAACTTTGGAAGGCTTTATTGGATTTTAATGAACTTATTGTTGTAAGAAAGTTGCTGTATATTATAAGAGGAAGAGCTGAAAGTGAAAAGTTATAAAGAATTAGATAAGGTCGAGATCGAATTTTTAAACGATCTCGACTCCATTGAAATTTTTGTCCTGAAAGTTTGAATGAAAGAATTTAAAAATCGTTTAGCAAAAGGTAAATTTTAAATTTTAATTAATTTAAAAAAAATCAATTCGAGATCGAAATTTTTGGTTTTCGATTTGGTTAAAATTTTTTATTTTATTTTTTTTTTTGAACAAAAAATTCTTAAAATCAAATGCAAGAAAAAAATTTTCTTCATTCGTAAAAAATCTTAAAAAAAAAATTAAAAAATTTGTGATTCGAGATCGAAATTCTTTTTAAAATTTTAAACGATCTCGATTTATTTGAAATTTTTTTCCTGAAATTTTAATTGGATATTGGAGATTTTTTTTTCTGAAAGTCAAACTTAAACTTCAAATGTAAAAAGATATTCGTTCGTAAAAATAAACTTAAAAAAATTTGAATTCGAGATCGAAATTTTAATCGTTCTCGACTCAGTTGAAATTTTGTTCAAAAAACTTAAAATTAAATTGAAATTATTCTTAAATAGTTTCAAAAATAAGTTTTAACCAACATTCTTTTCAAAATAAACATTACTTTAATAAAAAAATATTTTTATGAAAAAAGCAAATTCGAGATCGAAATTTCATTAATTAAAAAAAAAAAAAAAAAATTAAAAAATTGGTATTTAAATAAACTTATAAAAAAAATTAAAAAATATTAAAATTAAAAAAAATTAATATTAAATTTTTTTCTTGATTTAAAAATCTTAAATGATAAAAAAAACTTTTCCAAATATTTTTCTTTTCAAACTTTTAATTCAAAATTCACTGAAAAAAACTTTAAACTTTCAATCACGAAACTGCTCTAAATTACAACTTAAATTCAAAATAAAATAAAAAGTTATTTTATCGCCTGCATGAAATCTCACATTCATAATTTTTCACTTTCATGCTTTCTTTCATCACTTTTGCAAATATATTTATTATAAGTATTAATATTAATTCCACAATGATCATCGTGTAATCGCGATCGCGAGTGTTTGCTCACTTCCACACGATATTTTATTGTTTTTTGCAATTCATACATGACGTATGGAGCAAAGAGAAAAGTCATAACCTTTAAAGTCACGTAATACAATTTTTCAACTGTTTAATCGACGTCGAGTCGAAATTTCCCTTCTTTTCTTCTTCTGCTGACGTTAAGAGACGCGCTGATCGGTCACGAAAAAGCATAAATTTTGTGTTAAAAAAAATTATGAATGATTTTAATCGAGCGAGTAGCAAAGATTGCGCTATGTTGATTTCAATATGTCACGATCAACGAGGTGAAATCGATTTACAAAACAACATTTTACATTTATTATACATAAAAAAAAAATTTCAAAATATCAACTTTGTGTATGGAGTTCGTATGGCAATCCATAAAGTACCCCGTCACTTATTTATTTTACGAAAAAAAAAACTAAAGTAGTGAAATGTTTATTATTTGTGTGTCGTTCGAATCGAATTTAAATGCAGCTTATGAATGATCTCTTGTAAGATGCATTGTTTTATTTTGAAAGTGTATCTTCGTAGTTTATTTTTTTTTCGTTGTTGCAACATTTAAACAACAAAAAAAAAAGAGAAATTGATTTTTTTTTTTCGGAAATTTTTATTGTTGTGGTACTTGCTTTCTTTTTTTTGTCTCTGCATTGTTTCATTTTTTTGCCATTTTACGAGAAATGAGATCTGCTGACATTTCTAAAGCAATTCGTGTCTTCACGACTTTTTTTTAAATAGTTTATGAGACAAAATGTATCAATATAAACAACTTTAAAAAATATCCGCACCATATTCAACGCAAAAAGGACATTGAACATGTGGGTCATGGATTTCATTGACTGTCGACAACTACAACTTTGGTCGCAAGATTAAAACCTTTTTTTGCTTTTTTGAATGTATTTATTTATTTATTCATTCATTCGGTGCGAGAGACAGAGATGAAGCTCGAAATTGATGTATCAAAAAATTTTTTTATTGGAGTTTTATCGAAAAAAGGTACTAAAAAGTAAAAAATAAGAAAAAAAAGAATTTTAAAAAATATAAATTTTAAAATAGTTTTAGAAAAAAATTTAATAATTAATTAAAATAAAAATAATTAAAATTTTATTCTTCTTTATTTAATTCAGAAAAAAATAAATTTATTAAAGAAATTATTAAATAATTAAATTTAAAAATTTTATAATTTATAAAAATTGATTAATTTTAATTTTTTCAATTAAAAAATTATTTAATAAATTTATTTAAAAATTAAAAAAAAATAATATAATTTTAAAATAAAATTTGATTAATTAAATTACTTAAATAATTTTAAATAATAATAAATTAAATTTTAATCTAATATTTAAATTAAATTTATTAATTTTTTTTTAAATTAAATTTTAATCTAATATTTAAATGAAAATTATTAAATTTTTTTGAATCAAATTTTCAAAGAAAAAATTAATTAAATAAAAATTATTAAGTTAAAAAAAATAATTTAATCAATTAATTTTATTAAAAAATATATATAGAAAAAAAATTAATAATTAAAAAAAAATAAATAATTGAATTAAATGATATTTTAAAAATTATTTTTTTTTAATTAAATTTATTTTTTATTTGTTTGAAAACATTTTTTTTATTAATTAAATAATTAATTTAATTTATTTTTAAATTAATTCTTTAAAATTTTTTTAATGTAAAATAATAAAATTAATTAAATTTATTTTATTTAAAAGATTATTAAATTTAATTAAAAAAAATTGAGATAATAAAATTAAATTTCTAAAATAAGAAAATATTTCTGAATTTTTTTTAAAATAATTTTTTTTTATTTTTATCAAATAGTTCTAAAAAAAATTTTTAAACCAAATTTCATTAAAAATCATCTTCAAAAGAGTCATATTATCATCTCACGTTGTTCGCTTGATCGAACGTATATGTGAGAAAAAAAATGTATGAATGGCACTTGATTGGAATGGAAAAGCCATGACACGATAAAATAATAAAATCGAGAGATAAATGGAGTGCATGTCGGAGTTGTCGAAGAGGAGTCAATGATAGTAATCAATTCAATTTTTTTTTTTCACAAACTCTTGAATTGATTTGTTTATATATCGCGCCGCGTTGTTGACATTTACCGCCCGCTCGCCTGCTTTCACATATCATATCACGCGACAACATTTAATCGCTCAACAACGAGGTTTGCTACGTGAGTTTAAGCTAATTATGCAATGAACCACGTGGTTACGCACTTTTTAATAATAATTGCTAACTCTTTTTTTTTCTTTTCTTTTCGTTCGAATATTTCACGACGACGCGAGTAAGTAATGCAATATGTTGAAAAAAAAATTGCTTAATGCCGTCTTTTTGTTTGTACACGAAAAATTAGGCCAGTTTATACGCAGCAGCACGCACGTAGAGAGTAATCAATATGTGTATGGAGCGGAGCGAGTAGCAGTTAGTAGTAAAAGATGTCATTATTATTAATTGCCTCTTGTTCCAAATTGATATTTTTTTTTTGTTTCTGTCGCTTTTGTGTGCAACTGTGTCTCATTCCATGGATGGATGGATGGATGAAAGATGATGACAGAATATATGAATGAATTTGTTGCGGGATTAACGAGATCGTTATGTGAAAATTTTCAATAGGCGAGGATTTTTTTGTTTTGAAGAAATCCTGAAAAATTGTTTTAATTTTTTTTTGGGAAATTTTTCTTTGAATTAATTCATTTTAAGCTTTTAATCTTATTTGCGTGATTTTTAATAGAATTTTTAAAAATTAGAAAAAAATATATTTTAAAGGCTTCTAAAATTTGTTGATAAATTAAGGAAAATTTTTAAATAAAGAATTTTGTATAAAATCTGATTCTTTGTAGATTCAAGAATTAAAATTCTTTGAAAAAAAAAGTAAAACTAAATTTGGCCTAACTTACATTTAGAAAATCCAAAACCTCTCAGTTTTTAAATTTTTAATTAAATTTGTTCATTAATTTTATAAAATCACTTTGAAAATGATTAAAATGCCTTGTTATATAAAAGTTAGGCCAGCTTTTAAAACTATGAATTCATAAAGAAGACCTGAAATTGGTTTTAAAAAAATTTAAGAAGTTCAGCAAATTTTCAATTTTTAATAAAAATTAATTTTTGAAGAGACTGAAATTTTTTTTTTAGTTTAACTAATGAATCTTAAGCTTGAAAAATGTTAAAATACGTAAAAAAATCCGTAATTTTTATTTTGAAAGTTTATTTTGATTGAATATTTGTTTTGATCGAAGAAAATAAATTAAATATTTTTTTTTATAAAAAAAATAAATTTAGGAAAAAAAATAAAATTAATTATTTTCTTAATTTATTATATAAAAATTATCTTTAATTAAATTATTTTTTTTTTAATTAATTCCTTAAATTTTTTTTTTAATGTTTAATTAATAAAATAATTTTTTTTAAATATTTAAAATTTTTTTATTTAAAAGAGTTAGCGTTGAAAATATTCTTAAGCTTAAAAATTAATAAACATAAAAATTCTTGAAAATTATTCATTAATTTAAATTGAACCATATTAGCATATTATCCATCAAAACAAAATCTGTTCATCTTCCTTATACAATTACTTACAATTGAATCCATAACAAGGAAGCATTTCAACTCTTATCCAATCCAAACTTACTTAAGACCTATCGTAATGACATAATCTCAGACATAACTCAGAATGACTCGCTAAAATATTAATAATATGTCAAAGTACCTGATCGGCTAAAAACAATTCAATTACTCAACCATCAGGTGTTCCTCTCATTAAAAAACATTTATTTTGAATTATCATTGTTTGCTTTTAATATTTTTTTTTGTTAAGGAGACAAAAACCATAGGAGTCGTTAAGAATTAGTTTGCGTAGGCCCGAAAACAATTAAATTAAAATTTATGCAAGGAATTCCAAAAATATTTTTTGTTCTATGATTTATTGAGATTATCTCACGTTTTCAAATTTTATTCGCAATATTTAATAAAAAGTGTTGCAAAATTAGTTTCGTTGCAATTTTACTTTCATATTTTTATTTTTTTTTGTGGGACTTGGAGTGATATATAATGACAATTTTTGCAGTTAAACGACACGCATGGCAAGTACAAAGTGAAAAGTATCGAATTATGTAATGTCGGCGGCTACGACGAAGAGAGATCACTCTTTTCACCATAATGAACGAATATATGTATATCGGAATAGTTTGAATTGTGCTTTCACAAAAATATTTTTTTTTACGTATCGAAGAAAGTACTTTCGGATTTTTTCCCCATTTCTCCAATTGTAGTGAAGAGACCCGAATGATGCAGAAAAAAGCGCTTTTTTCGTACAAAAATCAATTTGCACGGTACAGCAGCTAAGTGTGTAAAATTGTAATTGTAAAAGTCTACATAATCATGAAAGTTGATCATTCAATTTTCACTAAAAAAAAAAAATTACTATAAATAAAGTGTCTCTGTATAGCTTCGTACAGCAAATCGGGGTACGGGTGAGATGGTACTATACATTAAATTGTGAATAAAAGAGAAAGCCTGAGCAACTTTATATTTCATTTCATGCAATCACTCAATTTGAACGTACGCTAATAGCTACAAATATGGTGTAAATGTGCGTCAAAAATGCAGATGAACGACGCTTGTGTCGTTTCTTGTTGCTTTATTGTTGGCTCTTGATATGTAATTGTTTTGTGACATAAGATGAAAGGCAGCAGCAGAAAAAAAAGAAAGAGAGAGAAATCGCAGTGGGTAGAAGAAGAAAAATTTCTCCAAATAAGATGATTATATGGCTTAAACTTCACGAGAAGCCACGTTTCTTTGTTATTGTGACAGTCTGCAATACGTTTAGTGCCTTTCACGGAAGAAGTTTTTAAAATGTTGCTTGAATCAATATTTTGCTTGGTTTGGATTATTGTTTGGAATAATGCCAAATTGATGGAGTTTTATTGATGACATTTGCCGGTTAAATGTTTTTTTTTTACTTGATCTTTTATTATAAAAAAAATCTTAAAGTTGTCAGATTTTTAAAATCCCTAAAAATAGAAGAAAAAAAAAAAAATTTAGAAAAGAATTTTAAAAAAAAAATTCTTACGTCAAAAAATTTGTATTAAAAAATTCTTCAGTATTGATCAGTTTAAAAATGTTGAAGATCTTAAGCACGTGGTTATAAAAACCTAACCTCAAAATTATGAGAAAAAATTTTTTTGTACAATTTTTGAATAATTTATGATTTTCATACAAATCTTTTAATAAATTTACCAAAGGTTGATAAATTTGAATAATTTTTGTTTTAATATAATTAAATTTATAAAAAAATAAATAAATGCTTTTAATAATACAAAACATAACCTCAAACTAATAAAAATGAATCATTAAAATTTAAATTAAATTTATTTATTTTTTTTAATTGATTTTTTTTAATAATTTAATTTTTAATTAATTTAAATATTTAAAAAATAATTTTTAATTTTTTTTTTATTTTTTTAATTTTTTTAATTTATTTTTTTAATAATAAAAATAATTATATTTTTTAATTTAATTTAATTTAAAAAATAAAAAAACTTATTTAAATTTTTTTTAAATTTATTATTTTAAATTAATTTTTTTTCTTATTTTTTTAATTTTTTTTTAATTAATTTTTTTAATTTAATAAAAAAAAAAATTTTTCAATTTTTTTTTTTATTATTTCAAATTAATTTTTTTCTTATTTTTTTTTTTATTTTTTTTAATTAATTAATTTTTAATTTAATTTAAATAATAAAAAAAATTATTTTTAAAAAAATTTTTTTTTTTTTTATTTTTTTAAATTTTATTTTTCTTTTAATATAAAAGATAACCTCATAAATGAAAATTAGTAATAAAAAATTTGAAATAAATTTAATTAATTAAAAAAAATACAAAGAAAAGTTAAAATTTTTATTTTTATTATTTTTTTATTAAGAAAAAAATAAATAAATTGATCAATAGATTCAAATAACCTCAAAATTAAAAAAAAAATTAATTAATTCTATGAAAAATTATAAAAATAGAAAAATTAATTAATTAAATTTAATTTAAATTTTTATTAAAATTAATTAATATTTATTTTCTTTATTTTTAAATTTTAATTTTTTTTTTTTTTTTTTTTTAATTTTATTTTTTATTATTTTTTTCAATTTAAATACGTTTAATTTTGTTCAAATTAAAATCAATAAAAAATTTCCAATTTTCACAATTTCACTTTTTGATTTCCTCAAACTCCATTAAATATCTCCAGAAAGTTATCAACAACAAAAACAACAAGAAACAGCAATTACTCGCGATTTTCTATTGCAACATTGCTCAATGCAGTTGGTGAAAATAGGAAATGATCGCGTTCAAAATTTCACGTTATCTACATAAATACAGAGCTACACGTGATTTATATTTACTCTCACTCACAATTACTTTCAAAATAATCACGAAAAAGTAAAATAAAAAGTTTATTGATAAAAGATTAGAAAGAAAATTATGAGAGAAAGTCCCTTTAATGCAAAAAAAGAAAATTTTCAAAATTATTTTAAAAATTACCAAAATAAAATTATTCAAACGCCTACAAAAAGTTATGATGACACTTTGGCAATAATTTACAAAACTCGAAAAAAATTATAATAAAAAAGGGAAAAGTGAATGGCTCAATTTTATGCCGCGCCGACGACGACGAAGTATTGCTCGCCTTTCAATTTTCGTTGTTTTATTTATATTTATTCATGATTATTAGCTCTTATACATGTTATATGTTATGAAAAGGTGAAATCGAGTGATATTTTAAATAAAATAAAATTTTCCATTTTTTTCATCATCTTCTCTCTTTAAATAAAAAAAAAAACAAAAGTAGTACCCAAATTGGTTACATTTACAAAATTTAACGTAATTTTTGCCATTTAACACTTTTTTTCATGGTAAAGCAACCAGCCGTCAAATTATGGAAACCTTTTATCTCGCAAATTGATCTTTGTTTGTTAAAAGTTTTATTTGAGTTTCTTAATGTTGCTATTTAACGAAAAAAAAAAATAAAAAAAAGAGAGCATTAAAATTTAACATAAAAGTTATGTTGATGAAATTGAATGAAATTTACATATAATACAAATTGGAATAAAATTGTTTCACTTTTTAGTTTTCTTTTTTTTTCGAGTCATATCACACTTTCACATTAAATGTCGCTCGTTTTTTATATTTATTTATTTTTTCGAGTTGAACCTCGACATAATTTTTAATTGTCCTTAATTAACGTGATAATTGATGAACGAGCGGACAACTTGTTGCGTTAAATTCAATTTCAATTATTTTTCATTAAATTACTTTGAGGATGTGAATAATAATTGATAAAAAAAAAGAACATGAGGAGTACAAGGAAATAAAAGTATACAGTAAAATTGACATAAAATATTAATGCGTGACCCTAAATCGTCAGAAGTATAGTTGTTGCGTCGTACAGGCTACACAACTACGTATATCTGTACGGAGATTATTAAATTCTCACTTTGGCAATATGGTGATATTTTAGATATGTCGACAACAATTTAACATTACGTATGCGGTTTTTTGCTGTACACGGTATGCTCTGTACGGGTATGTATGGGCTGTACGTGTGTGTGTGTAACATTTTCTTTTTTTTTTGTTTTTGGTGTGAGGCTGATATTTTATCATCAGATGGAAAGTGTCTTACATACACGTACAGACATACCTGTATAGCCATATACGAGTATGGATGAATAGTAGTAACAAAAAGTATGTTTAATAGAATAACAAAATTAGAGTACGCGAGAGTGGCGCATAGCTTTTTAAGGTTTATATAACCTGAATCTCCCCCTGCTTTAATACACGAAAAATTTAATCAAAGTTCAATGGAAATTTATATGTGTTTGTGAGAGAGTTTCTCTCTCTCTCACTCTCTCTCTCTCAATAGATTTCAAGTTTTGCACTAACACAAAGACATTCAATTCGAATATCATTGAAAACAAAAAAAAATCATGAGAGAACGAGAGAGACAATTCTCTCAATTCTCTCGATTTTCACTTGTTTAGCTATGTATATCGTATAGACACGTACACACCCATACACATGAATCGGCAACAGTAAAACCATTCGAAATAGTATTATTTTGGACTCTGAGTCAGTTGAATCATGCTACTTTAGTTCATTCGTTCGCTAGCATTCAGCGCGTATCGTTTGTTCTTTACAATATTACAATTCGTGTATGATTATTTTATTTTTAATTCAACAAAAAAATCATAAAAAAAATAAATAACAACAGTTTTTAAAAATCGGGAAAAAATCGGAATCATTTCGACAAATCGGTTTTTTAATTCTAAATAATTTCAAAAATTTAAAAATAATTTTCTTGAAATAAAAAACGTACACGAGGAGTATACCCCCAAAATATACAAATAAAAAAAAATAAATTGGATACAAAAAATAATTAAATAGCAAACAAAAAAGGGAAAGCAGAGTAAAGTGACCAAGTGTGTTCTGTTCCATAGTTCAAGGATTTTCAAAAGTCACCAACAAACAACAATACAACACAACCAACATACATATAGAGAAGTCAACCTTGACTCGCTCCTTGCTAGTGATCGTCGTTTAAAACAAAACATACGAAAAAAAAGCCATCAAGGCAAAAGGAATAATAATTTATACAAAAAAAAGAAGAAACAGTGTTGAAAACAAAAATTTGGAAAAAGAAAAATTCTCCTTATCAATCAACAAAAAAAAAATTATTTACTAAAGTGAAGGATTTGAAAAGGGTTGAAATGACAACAGAACGTTAATACAAAAAAAAAAAAAAAAAAAAATCTTGAAAAAAAAGCGAAGGTTAATCATATACCTGTAATAGCACGTAAAACTGTATAATTTGATCTTGGTACAATATAAAATATATAAAAGAGCTATAACCGTGAGATATACGACATACAGCTATACATCGTATACACCGTACACGCTATATACATACATAGAGAGAATAGAGTAGTGTATGTTCTAATCCGGAAGAACCTTGCAACATTTCATTAATCGCGTGCTCAGTGTCTTGTACTTGGGATTTAATTACATTACAAAGTTTATAAAAAAAAAGTTTAACAATCAATTCGATACAAAATAAAAAAAAATATATGATAAAAAAGTGTTTAGAAAAAAAAATTTGAAAAATTAAAAAGGGAACCATTTTCAAGTGATAAAAGGTCCCAAAAACAGCTTCAAAATTTCTAACAAAAAGCATCCAGTATTTTTTTGTGACACGGTGAATTTAAATAAACCTGCCACCGTGGATACTCTGGCTTTACCTCTCAACGGATTATCACATGTGCGGATGGCTCTAGCCAGGTACGTTTCAAAAAAAAAGCAACAAACGTGTCTAAAAATTTATACATTAAAAAAAAAAGTTATTTATACAAAAAAAAAGAAACAATGAACGTTAATTTTAATTTGAAACAATAATAATAACATTTACAAGAAATTTAAAATAAATAATAATAAATTGTCACCTTTAAATGCACCTTTGCTACTCAACTGGTTACATTTTTATTCGTGTGAAGAATGCCCGTGGAGAATACATTTTTTTTTTAAGTTTTAAAAAGAAACGACCAACGTCGACGATACTTACCTACGACGACAGCAAATAACCTAGAAACGTCATAAAATTAAAAACATCTGTCATATTAGGAACATATGCTTCTTATACATATAGCTATCTTTAATATTTATACATAATGTGAATGAGTTTATTATTATTTTTAAAAAGTGATAAGTTCATGTTTTTTTTTTTGAAGAAATCAAAACAATTTTTTAAAACATGATTATACGAAGAAAAAAGTAGAAAAGTAATGTTTTAATTTTTTTTAAGTGAAAATGTGTCAAAAGTTACTTTGAAAAAAAAATAGTAAAAATTTTGGAAACTATTAAAAAATAAATTCAGTAACAAAAAATATGAATTTCTTTTTAAGAAGCTATCACGAAAAGTCCAATTTGTAAGAGGCTTGTGATAACTATTAATTTAAAGCAATGAAAACAAAGAACAAGGTTCAAAAAGTGAAACGAAGTTGAATTAAGACGGAGCTGAAATGATTTCATAGTTATTTAGAAATCTTTCAAGGTTTCTAAAATTTGATACAATACAATATTTATTTAACCAGGACTTAAATTTATACAATAAATGACATTAATTAAAGGGACTTGATTACTAACTAATCATAACATCTTATATATAGAGCTCTAAAGATTGAATCAAAAAGAATCAAATTGCTTTGGAAACTTTTAAATTTATTCTTAAATATTTTAAATCGATTTTTAAAATTTAAGCTTTACTTTTGCTCTTAAAATTTTTACTGAAATAGTTGAGAAAAATTGCTTAAAATATCAAAAATCGATTAAAAATATTTGAGGTTATGATTAAAAGTTTTTACTTCAACTTTTGATTATCTTCAAGTCTTCCTTTACTATATCTTTAGGAAAGCAACTTCTGTATGAAGAAATTCAGTTGGATCAATTTGTTCGTCAATTCGTTTGAATTTCATAAATCTTCCTTCCTACCTTGATTGGATTCTTTAAGAATTTCAGGATTGTAATTGAAGCTATTTTTTTAACATTGAAAGCTTTCAGCCTATTTGAAGATTCAAAATGACTTCATTGAATCTTCAGATAGCCTGAAAGCTTTCAAAAAACTTCTATTTTGCTTCAATTACAATCCTGAAATTGCTTGAAGAATCCAATCAAGGAAGATTTATCAAATTTGAACGAATTGACGAACAAATTGATCCAACTGTCCTTTTTGGTGAATACAGAAGTAACTTTCTAAAAGCCACTTCTTGAGAATCATATACTGAAGTGGCACGGCTGACACAATGATGCCATTGCTGAAAGCCAAAGCAACAACTATCCCAATAATTATGTGACCAAAACAATGAACGTGAAATAAAAAATAACTTTAAAAAAAAAAGGTTTCGTCAAAAAAGGTTTCATTTCAACCTTCGACAGTGAAAAATGTCAGATGAAGCTCTTAAACAAAAGCTTCAATAAAAGAAGCATCAAAGTAGAAGTATATGATGTCTTGTGTAATTTTTTTTGACGAAAATGTTATATTGATTGTATTGATTAGATTAATGTTAATTTTAAAACGAAATCGATGTACCTCGAAAGAATACTTGTGCTCCACAAAATTAATAAAGACAATCTTTAAAAAATCTTTGAATACAGAAAAAATCTCATTGAATTCTTGAACGACAAATTTTCATAGAAACCTAAATTCTTCAATAGTTTTACGACTCTCTAATAAATAAATATACATCATCATTAGAGGTCATTTGGCGCACATGTAGCGCGGAAAACGATAAAAAAAATCTAGTTTGTCCCTGAAACGGGACACATGTATTGATTGATCGTTTCTAAAGTAAACTTGGTAATTTTTTTCCATGTGTTTCAAAGACTCGTGTAACTGTATTTTAGTTACCAAAGGATTAATTCAATATTTATGATAAGAGTCTTCCATTCTCTCGAGTTCTCTCTCTGTCTTTCTCTCTACTCGAATTGTATAGAAAATTGCTCGTGTATTGAAAAATTTCACAAAAGTCATAAATATATATAACAAGCAGCGCCGCGCGTGTTTCATGCAATTGTTTGTTGCACATTATTATTACGATATACCAAAGTACATTAAATATTTATCGAGCTCTCTCTCTCGAGTTTCGAATGTACTTCGACACTCTGTCTGGATTGTTGTCGGTATACAAATAAAATTTATTACAATAGACTGATATAATTTGATAACCTACGAGTTTTTTTTTCTGAGTCATTCTGCAAAAAAAATGTGATTAAATTATTTTTGACAAATCCATCTGTTAAATTAGGTTAGCGTCCTAAATTTCTTGATTGTCCTAAATCTTTTTTGTACACAAATTTTTTATTCATGAAATTTTATCTTCATTCTCGACACAAAAAAAAATTTTCAAAAAAGAGAGACGCAAAATTTAACCTAGAAAAAAATCTATTCCATCACACTTTTGTACATTCGAACACAAAAATTTAAAGATATTCGAGAGTTATTTGAATAAATCTTGTCTTGTCTTGTTTTCTTTCCAACCAACAAATAAAAGAAACAGATTTTTTCTCGCCTCGAAGTAGAAGAAACTGAAACAAGAAAAAATTAAATCTAAAACGTTAAGTAAGTCACTCAGCTCGATGATGCTTGAGATATATATTTATTTTGAGAATCATTTATTATTAACAGAGAATTTTTCGTATATGCGCGAGAAAGAGAGAAGAAATATGTCTAAATCTATCAAATCAGTCTGGAATACTTTTTGGATCAGCAGTAGTAAATAAATATAACAAAAAAAAAAAAAATGATGATGATGATGGTGAGAATGAGATAATTTTTGTGTAGTCACGTATTAAGAAGGTATTTGTATTCATGTTAAAAAAAATGTATATTTTTTCTACGTAGAGTAGAAAATAAGATTATAAAATTAGAAAATGAGAACACAAAATTAATCTTTTGAACATATTTTATGTTTGTAACGAGATTTGTTTTAAAGCTACTCTGATGTGTGGAGTACAAAAGTGACACATTTTTAATGAAATTATTGAAAAATTTAATTATTTATTTTTTTTAATTTTAAAGAAATTAAATTAAATTTAAAAAATTAATTTTATTTAATTCAAAAATAATTTTATTAATTTTAAATTAATTAAATAATAAAATTTATTTTTTAATAATTTTTTTAATTATTTAAAAAAATATTTTTTTAAAAAATTTTATTTTAAAAAATATTTTTATAATTTAAAAAAAAATTATTTTAATAAAAAAAAATAAAAAAATTTTAATATTCAAAAATTTTATAATTTTTATTTTAAAAAATATTTAATTATTTTAAAATTTATTTTTAAAAATATTTTATAAAAAAAATTATTAAAAAAATTTTTTTTTATTTAAAAATATAATAATTATTAATTAATTTTTAATATTTTTTTAATTAATTAAAATTAATTTTTTTTTTAATTAAATTATTTAAAAAATATTTTAAATTATTTATTTAATTCGTGAAAATTTAATAATTTTAATTTAAAAATATTTTTTTATTTAAAAAAAAAATAATTAAAATTTATTTTCTGAAAAAAAAAAAGTGTGATTTTTGTGCTGATGACAGGCATTAATAAAAAAAATTTTTTTTAAAATTTTAAATAAAAAAATATTTTTAAATAAAAATTATTAAATTTCCATGAATTAAATAAATAATTTAAAATTATATTTTTAATTATTTTATAAAAAAAAATAATTAAAAATTTTAACATTTATGCAAATTAAAAAATAATTTTATTATTTAAAAAAAAAAATAATTTTTTAATGGTCAACCTTAAAAATGTGACGCTATTTCATAAACGGCGACAATTGATGAGGCGCCCGTGCTAATTAAATGCCACAATTTCATGCATGTTTTTTCTGTGTCAATGCTCATAAAATAAATAAACAATATTTAGAAGCGAGCAACAACGGCAAATTTTGTGCGATTTGTAAATCAAATTGAGAAATGTCTGTTTGTTGCACATCAGGTGCAATTGACGCACAGCCTGAACAGATTTGACGAAAAAAAAGTATTGTACTGACGGGATGTTAGTTCAGCAATTTTTTTATCCATTTAATGACGTCAGCTGAATTCATGTTCCTCACATCACTCACATCCTCTTGGTGACTGCTTCTGTTGCGCGATAACAATACCTTTCGGTAGAAACACAAAAATTTGTATTTTGATTGCATTTGTATTGAATTGCATCGCAACAAGAGCAGCAATCAAATTAATGAATAATTTTAAATGCATACACAGAAAATTCTCTCGCATGTCGAAAAAGTGTGATTTTTGTGCTGATGACAGGCATTTTTGACCTATGATTCATCATTTTTCCGCAGCAAAGCGACAACAGATGGAGAATGGAGGAGAAATTTAAATAATAAGCAGGCTAATTAGTGCTTGGTGTGTCGAATAATAGAGCAATGGCAACGAACTAATGAACTTTGAACAGAATGTAAATGTTTGTTGTTTACATGAATTTAGGAAAATTTGAGTTTTAATGAATTTTTGTTCAAAATTAGAGCGAAAATGATTTTTAGATAAATAATTTTTTCTTATATAAAAAATTTAAAATTTCGTTCTTAAACGAAATTATTTTAAAAATTATTAAATTTAATGAGAAATGACAGAAAATAAAAATTATAAAAAAAAATAAAAAAATACTAATAATAATAATAAAATAATAATTATGAAATTAATAATTAATAAAAATTATTAAAAAAAAAATTAAATAAATTAAATTAAATTTTTAAAAAAATTAAAATTAAATAATTAAAAAAATTAAACAAAAAATATTTCAACTATAAACGGTCAAAATTTACGCTTAAATTTTATTTTAAATATTTTGATATTTTTTTTTAAATTTTTTTTTTAATAATTTCAGCCTTAAAAAAATCAATTTTAAGGGAATTTTTTGGATTTTTTTTGACTCCAAAAAATTAATTATTTTAAAAATTTTTATTTAAATTAATTTTTAAATATTTTTTTAATTAATAATTTTATTTAAAATTAATTTAATTTTTTTATTTATTAATTAAATAATTATTTTTTATTTATTTAAAAAAATAATTTTTATTTTGAGTTATAAAAAATTTCTCAATTAAAATTTCTTCCGTGAAAAAATTTTTATTTTATGAAAAAAAATATTAATATTTTCCTTTGGGAAAAATTTTATTTTATTTTTATCCTTTTACATATTCGCCACACCTCTGTCCCCAATTAAATCAACACGTAACAGTCTCATTTACGATACAGTTAATTTTGCCAAAAATTTATCCGCAATAAGTTGCCCGTTACTTTTCCACTCTCCGACTCGCTAATAAATAAATGGCATAAACTATTAAGGCATTAAGCGTGATAAAGATAGAGGGACTCGAACAAAGAGTATCAAGAACTTTTTTTTTTGCACATGGGCATGATTCAACACACACAGCACGATAACCCTCTTTTAACCATTTTTGTTCTCCATTTGATATTTATTTTAATAATCATACGGATTCTTCGCTCGTTTCGTATTATATTTGCTCAGTTCGGCATTTATTTGTCGTCGTACTCGCCTCGCCTCGTATGGAGATCAATAACCTCTTTAACAGATTTGCTTGCTTGTGTTTTGTTGTATCTAAATAAAAAAAACAACAAGAACAAGTCAAGAGAGCGTAAGAAGAATACATTAAATGTGTGACCGTTAACGTTCGTTAAATGTTGATTTTGGGTCCCCAACTTTTCGTCCCCTTTGTATTCTTACCCAAAAATTTACGGGAATTCATATTTCGAGAGCACACATGCTTTCATCAATCTTCTTTTTTTTCTTCTTATCTCAAACTCTGACAATAGCGAAGAGGAAAAGAAGACGTTTGGATCATCATCATCATTGAAGAAAATACAACCGCGAGCGATGAAAAATAGGGCAGCTGCGTAAACTTTTTTTTGTGCGTTATTTTTATCTATATTTTTCTCCTAACTTGAAATCGCGAACAAAGAACAGACCTTGTCCATTCATTCCATTTAATTACACGAATTTTTCGATCTATCATAAACTTTTTTTTCCATTATGTTTTGTCAATCATTTTTCACGGCGGCGTGGCGTGTAATTTCACGATTGGACAACTTCCATAGAAGTCTCGTCATAGAAATGCCCTCAAGGTAAAAATACAAAAAAAAAATATAGAATTATTATTATATTTATCCGTCTTATGAGTAAAAAAGCAGCAAGGAAAGCAGACTTGAATGCAGATCGCAATAATAATAGTGTCTGCGGCACAAATGCGACACATTAAAAAATAAATGTTGAAAGTTGTCGTTTAGGGAATAAGATTTAAGCGGATTTTTCGATTTTTTGTGACCCAGTGCACATTATGAAATGTCTGCCTTAAAGCAAATTTCAAAAGAAAATATATTTTTATGAAATTTTAATGTAGCCCAATGCATATTTAGAATTTTCGAGTAAGAATTTGTTTAAAATTTGCAGCCCATTGCATAATCTTTTAAATCCCAGTGCGTATTTTGAAATGTCTGCTTAAAGCAAATTTTAAAAGGAAATAATTTTTTACGAAATTTTAATATAGCCCAATGCATATTTAGAATTTTTAGTAAGAATTTGTTTAAAATTTTCAGCCCATTGCAAATTTTTTCAAATCCCAGTGCACATTCTGAAAAAAAAATTTAAAGAAATTTTGCTTGGTTTGAATTAATTGAAATATTTTTTGCTTGGTTTAGATTAACTCCAAAATTTTTTTTTTTTTTTCGTTTCAAATTTTGTCTCAGGAGTTTTTGACTTTTATGACCCTGAAAAAAAAAATAATTAGAAAATTAGAATAATTTAAAAAATTAAAAATTCTCAGCTAAAAAATTTTTTTTGCTTGAAATTATTCTTACCTTTAAATTTAAAAAGATCCCAATGCACATTTAAAATTTAAAAATTTTTTACCCAATGCACATTTTCCAAATTTTCCCGCCAAAAATTCATATAACCGCACTTTTTCTCCGAAATGCGGTAAAAAAATACAAAAATAAAACAAAAATGAAAGAAAAAAGGGGAAAGAAAGTGCTTGACAAAAATTGTGTACAATACACTTACCAACCAGCAGAAAAAACACGGGAAATAATGATAAATGAATTCGATTTCGTTCCTTCTCTTTTTATTTTACTCCTTGACTCGACTCGTTGCTCTCATTTAATGGGGAGTCGTCGTTTCGTACAACAGCTGCTTCTATTTCATTATTTCCTTCAACGAAGCAAGGAACGTGTTGCTTGAATTTTCAACTAAATAGCGTTCTTCGCCCTTTTCAACTTTTTTTTATTGTCGTTGTTGTGTTTTGGAATACATAAAATAAGAAGACGACAAAATACGTAATAAAATGATAACACGTTCGGAGAGTGTCTTTTGGAAATAAATAAAAGGAGGGTGCCAAAAATATCTACAGAAATTTACCTATTTTAATGTCATGTCAGTCGTTCTTCTCTCTTTCTCTTGCTTTTTTGTGGAAAATCATTGATCTAAATAAATGTATAATTCGTGTTTCGGGTCCCCCCGCATTATTATGTGAAGATGCGAGAGATTGAAAGAGAAGGTTCTTGATTATACTTTCGCCCCATTTTTGTTCACATCAAAAAAGGTTTCCATGGATGTTTTGCACCTTTTATGTGTTTTGTTATTCAAAGTTGTGCGTAGAATCATAAATTTTCTTTGGTTTTTTGGGAAAGTCGAATTTTTTTAGGATTATGTTGAATTGAGTTTATATGAAATTTTACCAAAAGTTAAAAGTTTTTATTAAAAATTTTATTTTTATAAAAAATATTTTTTTTTATTTATATAAAAATTAAAAAAAATATTTTTAATAAAATAAAAATAAAAAAAAAATAAATAAACTATTAAAAAAATAATAAAAATTTTATTTAATTAAATTCAAAAATTAAATTAAAATAAAATTAAAAAAAAAAATAAAAATTAATTTTTTTCATTAAATAAAAAAAAAAATAAATAAATAATAAATAATTAAAATTATTTTTTTTAAATTAATAAAATTTTTTATAAATTATTTTTAATTTTTTTTTTTTAAAAAAAAATTTTTAAAAAATAATAAAAATTCAGAAAATTTTTAAAATAAAATTTTAAATTAATTAATTTAATTTTTTATTTGTTAATTTATTTACTTTTATTTTTTTTAATTAAAAAATTATTTTCAATGAAAAAATATTTTAAATAATTAAAATATTTAATTAAATTAATTTTATGAATTAAATATTTAAAAAAAAATTATTTTATTGATTTTATTTTTATTTTTTATTTTATTAATTTTAAATATTTTTATTTATATTTTTTTTTCATTTTTCATGACAAAAAATTTTTACGAAAGAAAAAAATGAACAAATTGTCATTTATTTATTCCAAATAAAATTCCCCTCAATAAAAATCATGAAAAAAATGACAAAATGTTCTCTTTCCCCTTCGCAAGTTACAACACAGACCAAACCATATCAAGAAACATTCAAAACGTTGCGATACGATTCGGAGCAAAGAACGAAGGGTGGATGATAAAGATTATATTGTGTGCCAAAAAATATACATAAAACGCAATTTGTGTCTCACTCTCTACTCTTCAACTTTTTTTTCGACTTCTCATCGTCTTTCCAACGCTTGAACAAGAAAAAACAAAAAAAAAATCACAAAATAGAGTGAGAGAGACACATTTTTTCTGCGATATTAAAAAGAAATGTTAAAATAAAAAGAAGAACAAAATTTCCATACAGATTGAATGTAAATAAAATTGTCGTCTTTCTGCATTGCAGAAACGTCGCTCGTTCTCCTTTTGAAAAAAAAAATGATAAATCCGCAAGCCATTCGTAGAAAGTTTACCGGCGAGAGCAGAAAAAGTTTAAAAAATAAAAATGGGGCTCAGATGAATAATTAAGTAATCATTACACACGAGAATGGGGGGATTCTCATAAATTTTCGTTAAATTGAACATTTAGCGAATGGACTTAAAGAAAGAAAATGAAGAAAAATCAACTTTTGATATTCTATGAGGAAAATTACTTTTATTTGTTCTTAAAAACTTTTTTCTTTGCCGCCGCCGCATGTTTTGATACACAGTTAATTCTCATTTACCTCACTTTTATTGGGGTTTAAGTTACGTTCCCCCCTGATTTTGTTTCGGTTTACTTGCGTTGTCGGTAAATAAACGATAAAGTTTCTATGCGATTATTAGAGAATCTTTTATTTAAATTATTATATCGTGCAAATTGAACGAGTTGATGTTGCTTGCGTTATTTACTTGGTTGAAGAAATTTTTTGTTTCGCAGAAGAAAAGTTTTATAAAAAAAATTGTATATTTTTTTAAAATTTTTTTTTTTTCATTTAATTTTTTTTTAAAATTTTTTTTTTTATCAAAAATTTTAAAGAATTATAAGAAATTTAATTAAAAAATAAAATTAAATTAAATTAAAAAAATAAATAAAAAATTAAATTAAAATAATTATTTTTGAATATTTTTTTCTATTAAAATTAAAATTAAAAAATTAAAAATTAAATACCTACCTAATTTAATTTAAAAAAAAAATAAAATAAATTAAATTATGATTTATTTAATTAATTAATTTAATTTTTTATTTTAAATAATTTTTTCATTCTAATATATAAAAAAATTATTTTATCATTTTTTTGTTACTACTTTTTAGAAAAAAATCTCTAAAAATAAAAAAAAAATTTTTTTTATTAATTGAATTGTTTTAATTTAAATTTTTATTAAATCATTTAAAAATTTTAAAAATAAAAAAAAATATTTTATTTATAAATTTTCTTTATTTAAAAAATCTAAAAGAATTTTTAAAAAATTAAAAAAATAATTTTAAAAAATTTTTAATGAAATATACTTAATAATTTGATTAAAAAATATTGTTTTTGATTTTTAAATTAAATTTGATTTTTTATAAATTTTAAAATAATTTTTTTATAAATTGAATATAATTTAGTAATAAAAACCAGAAAAAAAAATAAATTAAATAAAAAAATATTTTCTTGAAAACCTTTTAAAAAATTTTTTTCTGTGAAACAAAATTTTTTTACAACGAAGAGAAGTTTTTCTTATAGAAATTTACGAGACGAACAGACAATACTTCGGTAATAAGACACGGAAAACTAGCATTTTACAAATTTATGTTAATCTATTCTGTCTGGAAAACTTTCTTTCTTCTACTTTATTTTTATTCTGCGTAACTTTTAAGATTTTTCTCTCTTTTCTTCTCTGCAAGTAAATCAAAAAACGCAACAAACTGATAATCTGCCCAAATAAATCATCAATAAATCAATTGATCGAACTACTTTGTTGGTATTTAGTTGAACTAAGCCACCAACGATGGCAAAAGAGACCACATACGTGTAAACAATAACAAACAACTAACCAGCAGTCAGTCTGGGTCCTACTGCATTTCAATTTTTTTTTTTGTTCTGTTCAAAGACAAATAAAAAAAAATAATTCTTTCGAGAGCGAGAGAGAGAGAGAGCGAAAAAAAAAGGAAAAAGATCATTTTTGTTGTTATTATTGTTTGTCTGTGACTTTTTGTCTGACTGTGGTGCATGTCGAATTATCAAAATCAACTAAATTTAGTCAACAATGAGGGTGGTCTACTCTTCTTGCTTGCCTCGACGACGTGTGTGTTGCGTTGCCTGCTCCGTTTTTTTTTTGACTCTGATGGAATAAACAGAAAGAGAGTAAACAAAGGTGATTGTAATGATGAGTATTTAAACGATGTAATTTGATGTTTCGTGTTTTTTATTATTTTTTTTCGGGGATTGTACAGCGAGTCAAATCGCCCAAATTTGAATAAATAAGCTTGAAAAGAAATTTACCGCACAAGAATTAAAGAAAAAATAAACAAAAAAAAAATTAATGTAATTATTGGTAATTATTTTATGTTAAGGGTGCGAACATATAAACATATTGAAAAATTTTGACAGTTCATGATTTTGACAGATTCGAAATTTGTCGTTCAATTTTTTTTTTAATTTTGGTTTCAGTTTTAAGAAAATATCAAATTTTATTTTAATTTATTTTTTTTCAAAAATAATGAAATTTTAATTAAATAAAAAATTAATTTTTTACTAAAATGACAGATGTCAAAATTTATATATTTTAGGATTAAAAGTCTTTATTTGAGAAATTTGAACTCAAACATTACTAATTTTTGCAAAAATTTCGTATTTTTTATTTATTTGTTTGAAAATTTGATCATTCTAATTAAAATTTTTAAATGTCAAAGTGACAGATGTCAAAATTTGTGTAAAAACTCAATTTTAAATGGATTTTATATTGATTTTTAGACAAATTTTGTGACATTCTGTCATTTTTTATAAAAATTTATTAAAATTGATAATTTTTCTCAAAAAAACTTCAAACGTCAAAATGACAGCTGTCAAAATTTTTAAAAAAATTTCAAATTTTTGAACAGAATAATTTTTTTTGAACAATTTTTTGAAAGTTTTAAGTTTAATTTCAATAAAAATTAATTATAAAAAATTTTAAAACTAAAAAAAAACGATTTGAAAAAAATGACAGCTGTCAAATTTTTAAGAAAATTTAAATATTTAGATAAATTTATTTTGTTTAAATAATTTTTAGAAAGTTTTGAGTATTTTTTCAATAAGAAGTTGCTTTAAAACTTAAAAAAATTAAATTTAAGAAAAAATTGACAGCTGTCAAAATTTTTAAACTGTCAAAATCCTTCCTGAATACAACCCTAAAAAAATTTAAATTAATAAAATTTGATCTCAGAGTAAATTGAAAAACTTTAATTACCTCCATTAGTCAATGAGAAAGCATTTATAAACATTTATGAATGAAATCCAGATCAAATCTATGATTTATGACTTTTCCTTCTCCATCATATTCTTCATTTGCACACAGGGCATAATTATGAATGCATGCGGTGGGTAAGAAAAAAATGTCTTGCCTGGATTTCAGTTCGCTGTAGGTATAATTTGGGTGCATGACTGATACTTTAACTCCATTTTTATCAAAGATGCGACTTTTTTCTTCAACTGTGACAGATGTGTCATTTGATCTTTTTTTGAAATCCGAAACACTTGTACGACTTCAAAAAAAAGGGAATAAAATAATTTCTCGACCATCGAGTAGAATTTCATTGCTGCACTTCATTTACGATTCAAATGATTTGAAATGTGTGACGTCAAGACTGAATGAACCTTGAATTGAGCTACACGTGCAGTCTGTATTTTGCATTTTTTTTTCATCGCTACTATACTAAACAACACTTAGAAAGAAGAAAAACATGTGACCTTGTCATAAAAGTACACACAAATACACATTTTTCTTCTTATTTGAGTTTACATGTGTGATTAGTTGTGTTACTTGTTACTTGGCTGTACGACGCATTATTAATACCTGTATTTGCGATTAGAGAGAGAGAATTATAATAGGGAAGTGTCTTCGTGCAGTGACGGAGTTGCATTTTTTTTAATAACTTTTTTTTATCATTTTATTTAATATTTTTTTTATTTAAAAATATTAAATTAAAAAAATTATAAATAATTTTAAAAAATAAATTAAAAAAAATTAATTTATTTTATTTATTTTTTTAAATAATTTTATTTATTTTAAAAATTAAATAAAATTAATAAAAAAAAAAATTTTTTTTATTTTATTTTTTTTTTAAAAAAAAATTATTTTAAATAATAATTTTTTTAAATTAATTATTTAAAATTAAAAAAAATTTTTTAAAAAAATTTTTTTAAATTAAAAAAATTAAAAAAAATAATTAATTGAAAATTAATTTAATTTAAAAAAAATATTTTTTTTTTATTATTTAATTTAAAAAAAATATTTTTTATTTATATTTAATTTAAAAAAATATTTTTAAAAAAATATTTTTTTTATTTATTATTTAATTTAAAAAAAATTATTTTATTTATTATTTAATTTAAAAAAAAATATTATTTTAAAATTATTCTAAAAATAATAAATAAATTAATTAATTTAAAAAATAAACTAATTATTTAAATTAATTTAAAAAAATATTTTTTTTGCTTGGCTTTAATTAATTTAATAGTAGAATCTGTTCTGTCATCATTTTTTGCGGAAAAATTATTTATCAATAAAAAATAAAATCAACTCAATTGAGTGCCTCAAGCAAACATTTACTTACAAATATCATTAGAACGTCTTAAGTTCTTCCTCAGTACGGTTCTTTATAGCATTCATTGCCTGTACGAAATAAAACGTCATGCGACAAGGTCATCTGGAATTGTGAATGTTGATTCTTCTTCTCTGAATTTTTTTTTTTGCTGTTTATATCTTGAAAAAAAAACAAAAAAAAATAAATTAATAAGTGTGCCAAAAATAAAATTAAAAACTCGATAAGATAAAATCAAGAAATTTTTTTCCTCTATTTTTTTTTTGTTTTTGATTCAAACAAAAATAACAGAAAATTAAATTTAAAAAAAAAATTTCAGATAAAAATCAATTTTATTTCATTTTTATTGTTTCTACATAAAAATATGTTATATGCGTCAAATGATCAGTACCCGTCATGCTGTATGTAGGTATTTAGTAAAGTTTATTTCATTGACACAGTTATCTCATTTTCAGCTGCTGCTCGTTTCTGCTTTCGCTACACACGCCGCGCGCCGCATGTATATACAATAAAATAATAATAAAAACTTTAATAAAACCAACTTACTCACAAAACAACAACAACAAACGAAAAAACTATCGCTTCTACGTGAATGAAGGTGAAATCAGCAAATGTGCGTGTAGATTGTACTTGAAACACATTTAATGGACAAGAGATCCGTTTCATACTTTACTTTACGGAAAAAAAGAAAAGATTGAAAATTATTATCTAGTTCATTGAATTTGATAAACTATAAAATTATTAGTTTAGGTGAAAGCAAATTTTTCGGCATAATTAATAATAATAAAAAAGGTCATTCTGAGAAAATTTTATTTTTAAATATTTTTATCTAGATGAGAGAAAAATTTGAAAAATATTGAGAGTAAAATTCTTGTTTTTTAATGTTTTTTTTAAATAAAAATATTTCTTGAAAGGAAAGAAAAAAACGTGTTTGAAGGTTGTTTTAATCATAGCGATGATGAGCGAATTAAGCGTGCAAAATTTGATTATACATATTCGTGTGTGATAGTAAAATTTTTGTATTATTATATATTTTTATATAACATAAATTTTAATATGTCACCAATTTGCTGAAATTGAAATTGTTTTCAAAATAAATCTTTTTTTATTATTTTTTTTAACTTTTATTTGATAATAATAATAAAAAGTATAACATAATTTTTTTAAAAAGTATATGTTATATATTTTTAATTGTATATTATTTAATAAAAAAAAATATTATACTTTTATGACAAAATAAAAAATTATTTTAATGATTTATAATTTTATTAATTTTTTTAAAATATATTTAAATATATTAAAATAAAAAATAATTAAATAATAATAATTTAAAAATATTTAAAAATTTCAATTATATATATTATTATTATTTATATTTTTTTTCATAATAAAAATATTAATTTAATATGAATAATTTTTATTTTTAAAAAATTATAATAAAAATATAAAAAATTATTAAAATTATATACCATTAAATAATATTTTCTTTATAAAAAAAATATAAAAAAAATATAAATAATTTTGAAAAATTAATAAAATTATATATCATTAAAAATATTTTTTTATTTTGTCAAAAAAATTATAATATTATATCATTATTAAATTCAAAATTCATAATTATTATTAATATAAATAATATGTTATGTTCATAAAAATAAAAAAATAAATTTATGTAAATTTTATAAAATTATATATCATGAATTTTTTTATATTTTTTCAAAAAATTATAATATTATATTTTTATTTAATATTATATTATTATTTAAATATTTTTCTCATAATTTAATAAAAATTATTTATAAATCTATATGATTATAATAATGATAATATTACGCATCATGTTATATATTTTCCATACAAAAGAAAAAAATTAGCCACGAGCAATTTTCTGTCCTTGTTCACTTTTTTGTCCTTCTCTCGGCAAATACAATGTTATTATATCATTGATAAAAAAAACTCTTCTACAATATATAACATGTACTTGCGAAACACGTGTTCATATTTTTTTCTATATAAATATATGAAGGTGATTCCTATTATCATCATACCAGGAAATAATATTTTATATCACATTAATAATAAAATATTATCAGAACGACATTTTTGCGCTACAAAAGTAAGAACTGAAGCCACTCCTGAAGCTAAATCAGGTTGATGTTGCTGCAATGTAATGCTTTAATGTATACAAAAATATATTATTATAAATACTGAAACAAAAGCGTTATTAATCATTTCATGTGTTTGTGTTTTAAAAATAAAATAATAAAGAAGTGAATTATAAACGGTACATTACAAAATATACTTGACTTGAAAATTTGCATCAACGTCATCATCATACATTTTATAATAAAATAAATGATTTACGTTTACGAATATAATTATTTGTATATGTTTATTATTATTATTTTTAAACGTGTTTATATAGGATGTGATTGTATAAAGTTATTTTTTGGGTTACTACAGTTTATTATTAAATTTTGTTTTAAAAAAAAAACACATAATTAGTCATCGTCATTTACTTAAAAAATTAAAAAACGTTATACAATACAAATATGTATAATAAAATAATAAACTTGACATTAAAAAAACATACTTTTTGTATTAGAAACAATCACTTTTTATTAAGTTTTTAATACAATTTACATAGAATCTGGGTCATTTTATGTTTTTATTATACATACGAGAGTAACATATACAAATTTTTTAAATAATAACAATACGGTAACATCATTTATTTATGTGGGTTTGTGTGATTTTAGTGAAAGGTGTGATTCTTAATAAAAAGAAATTTTTTTTAAAAATATATAACATACAAAAAAACTTAAATTAAATTAAAAAAAAATAAAAAAAAAAATTTAATCAAATAAATAATTTAAAATAAAAATTTTATTTTATTTAATATTTTTTATACAAAAATATTTATTATTTAAAATAAAATAATTTTTTAAATAATTTTATTAAAAATTAAAAAATAAATAATTCGAATTTAATAATAATAAATTATTTTAAGAATAAATTTATTGAAAATAAAAAAAATAAATAATAAAAAAATTTAATCTGAATTAAATTAATAATTAGAATTTTATTTTATACTCCAAAAAATATTTAAAGTTTAAAAATAAAAAAATAATAATTAATTTAAAAATTATAAAAAAAATAATAAATTTTAAATAATTTATTAAATTAATTGGTTTAATAAATAATGAAAAAATAATTTTAAAAAAAATATTAAAATGAAAATTATTAAAAAAAAAATATAAAAAAATATTATTGGAAATTAAATAAATAATTTTTTGAGACAAAAAAATAATTTTTAAAAATAAAAAAAATATCAAATTTATTAATTAATTTATTAATTTTTTAAAATCAAATAATTATTAAAAATGAATTTTTCAAAAAAATTAAAAAAAATTATAATTTAAAAAAAATTTTTAAATTATTTATTTAAATTTAAATAATTAAAAAAATAAATTTTTTTAAATTAAAAAAAATATTTAAATTTTTTAATTCAATATAAAATATAAAAAAAAAAATAAATTATTTTAAAAAATTAAAATAAATAAAAAAATAAAACTTTAACTAATAATTTTTTCTCTTTTTGTATATTTTCAGGTAATTATCAACATCAATTAAAAAACATCATGGAATTTTCAAAAAAAAAAAAAAACTAAATTACATTAAATATTCGGATCACACAACGGAACAATAAAAACACATCACATGGCAAGTCATGTCGATAAAACACAGTAAATAACAAAGAGTCATCATCATCAACAATTCAACAATGATTAATTCTCCGTACATTGACCACCGCCATCGAACCCTTGTGTCATTTTTCGTTATCGAACAGAGTCATAAATAATACGCGATTCAAATTTTGATCAACTTCTCTCTCTCATATTTCGCTCTCTTTCCACAAATTGAGCAATGTCAGACAATGTTAATACAAAAAAATCCAGCAAAAAATGAACCAGACGATGATTATAGAACTCCATAAATTAAGTATTTGTCTCTCCTTTGTTTGTTCAATTTTTTGGCTTTTTTCAGTTGTCGGCAGCAACAATTAGCATATCCATGTTAAAGTTTCTAACAATTTTTTTTTCACGACGCGACAAAAATTGTATGTTAAAATGTGCGAATAAATACTTGAGATTTTTTTTCAACTCAAGGTCGTTTAAAAAAAATTTTCAGCAAAATACTTTAAATCTAATTATTTATTAAATAAATAAATAATTTTTTTGTATAAACAATTGATTCTCAAGTACACTGCCGAAAATTTGAAATTATATCGATTTGGCCTCCAGATCGAATCTAACGCAAAAAAATCGCGAATTATTTAATTTTTTGGCGGTCTTCAGCGAACCATAGTTTTTTTTTTTTTTTTGATAGAAGAATCAATTAACATCACGATGATGTGCCTAACCTTTAAAATAGTAATTTCCGGTATAATTTATGTTTATTTTTCTCTCGTTTTTTTTTCTACTGTTTGACTTCCAAATACTTTTAATGCGATGTCAATGTCGAAAAGTGGATTCAGTGAATGAACTAAGCCGCGTTCAGCTCGGCAAATGGAACAATAGAACATTTGTTTGATCTATTCTAGCTTCGTTTTACTTCATTTAACCTCGACATTATGCGTCGTCGTTTCAAAGGTTTTTAACCTTGATCGTGTTTATCAATGTGTTATAAACAATACCTTCCATCGATGCGATGATGCTCGAGTGATAAAAAAAGTGTTGTAAAAATCGAATGTTTTGTTTGAAGGAAGGCGGATGCAATGAGGAAAAATGTTTTACGGTTAAAGGAATTTTTAGATTTTTTTAATGAGAAGTTTTAATTCGTAAACATTTTATACAAAAAATTATTAACCTTCCCTTATCAAAAAAAAAAAAATAAATAAATAAAAAATAAATAAAAATAAAAAAAAAAATAAATAAAATGAATAAAAAAAATAATTAAATTGGTAATTTTATGTTCAAATCAATTTTAAGCTTGATTTTTTTTTTACAATTTTAAGAATTTTAATTTTTTTAAATTATTTTCATAATTCAGTGAATTGTAAAAAAAATAATTTTAATAAAAATTTTGACACCTGTCATTTTTCTTAATTTTTTTTAAGAAAAAAAATAATTAAATTTTATAAATAATTAAATTAAAAAAAATGTCCAATTTTCATTTTTTTTAAAATTAAATTAACTGTCAACTGATTAAATAATTTTAAATTTATTAAAATTAAAATTATTAAAATTTAAATAATTTAATTAATTAAAATTAAAATTTATAAAAAAAAATTTTTTTTTTCAAAAATAATAAATTTCAATAATTTTTTTAAAAATTATTATTTGATTTTTAGTAAAAAAATAAATATTATTTAAATAAAATTTTAATTTATTTTTAATTTTAAATTTAAAAAATTAATTTATTTAATTCAATTTTTTATTTAATTTTAAAATTTAAATATTAAAATGTTTAATTTTTTTTTTAATAAAAAATAAATTATAATAAGTCAAAATATTTTTTAAATATTCAACTGTCATTTTTTAAATTGACGTTTAAAAAATTTTTAAACAAAAATATTCATTTTTTATAAGTTCTCTTCAAATGACAAGAAAAAAAGTTTATTGAACTTATTCTTTGTCACAATATTTATTAATTTTAATTCAAAAATTAGCAAAAAGCGATTTTCAAATTTTTAACGGTCACTTTTTGAATTGACATTTACAAATTTTTTCCTTTTAATTTTTCAAAAATTTATTTTTTAAAATAAATTTATTTTTTTAATGAAATTTTATTAACTTAACAAAGAGAAAATTTAAATAAAATAGTCAAAAAAAAAAATTTTTAAGAAAACATTTTTTTTTAAATTTAAAAAAAATTAATAAAAAATAGGAAATAAATTAAATAATTGTATCGTCCTAAAATAAAAAATTATCTCTGATATCAGATCATTCGCAAAAATTCGTCAATATTTATCCTTGAGATAAATATCACATTTTTTGCTGTTTTTAATTATTATTAATTTTCGGTATACGAACCGAGCCGGCTTTGTGTGTCCTTCTATTTTCGACACAAAAAAATTATTTGAACGTGTGTTCAAGGTCTATCTAATTCTATTCTTATCTGTGACAAAAATTTCAAGGCAATTTTTTTTTCTTCCTTTGATGAGTAGTTGAGTAGACTGTCAGCGCTTCGGCTTCGACTTATGAATAATAATGACAAACTACAAAAAAAACTACTTGAAGAAGATTTACCTTGACGCACTATTCTGTGTTAGAACGTGCGACGACGACGACGACGTCAGAAGTGGCAGTTCCTGTATTAAATTGCGTGTAGTCGACTTTTTTTTTGCCATTCTCGCTGCTCGCTCGTACGATTTACTTTACAAATCGGTTCACCTTGATTTTCGTTCGTTCGCTTTTCGTATCGCTGCAGAGACCAGAGAGCGCAGAGCAGGTTGTTCAATGTCATTTCGCGTACGGAGTGATATCATTAATGTATTTTTTTTAGACAGTAATTGATTATTATCATCATTATCATTGGAGTTTATTTCGTTCGAGAGAGACGCAGCTGAGAAAAAACGAAGAAAATAATTATTTTTTATGAATATTTGCCATATTTGTGCGGATTAGAGAAGGTTACGCACTCGAAAAAATCGTCAAGGGAACTTTTTTGCGAACGCGAACCAATAAAAACCGACCCGAAATACGAACAGAAGGCGAAAAAATAACAAAAATGATGATGATTGAATGTCTAAACAAACATTTACACAAAAAAATTATACATTTTGTACACAAAATGTATAACATATATAATGAATTTCAAGGAGAACTAACTTTTGGTGCGTGCGTACCGTTGTCTCCGCAACACTCGCGCGCGCGATGATATTAAATAAAATTAGTTTATTTATCTTATCAAAATCAGAATTTTTTGGGTTGTTCGCCAAGGTTGTGTCCCTCATGATTTATATAATAAATTATTAATTTTTGCAAAATTTGCGTGAATCTCAAATTTATTAAATTTAAAAAAATAATAAATTTAAATTTAATTAATTTTTTATTTTTTAAATTAAATTTTTTAATTAAAAAAATTAAATTTAATTTTAAAATAATTTATCAAAAAATTATTTTAATTAAATAAAATATATTATTTTATATTTAAATTAATGAATTAAAAAATAATAATTTTTTTATTATTTTTTTTATTTTTAATTAATTTTTAAATTTCAATCAATCGAATTAAATTCTAATTAAATGATTTTATATTTTTTTTAAATATAAAAAAATAATTTGATTTTTATTTAAATCAATCTTTAAATTATTTAATAATTTAAAATTTATAAATAAACTAATGATAAAAAAAAAATTAATTAAATTTAATTTAATTAAAAAAAATGAATAATAAATAGTAAATAATTTTTTATAATTTTTAATTAATTTTTAAAATTATTATTAATTGAATTAAATTATAATTATTTTTTATAAATTTTATCAAAAAAATAATAATAAAAATAAATAAATTAATAAAAAAAAATAATAAATAATTTTCCTTTTATTTTGAATGAATTTTGAAGATTATAAAAATTATTATATAAAATTATTTCAATTAAATTAAATTAAATAATTTTATTTAATATTTTTATTTTTTAAATAAAATAAAAAAATATTATTTTATTTTCAAAAAAAAAAATTTTTAAAATAAAATTTATTTTTAAAATTTTTTAAATTAAATAAAAAAATTATTATACATAATTAAAATTATTTAATTAATTTTAATTAAATTTATACAAATTTAAATTGTATATTATTAAAATTAAATAAAAACCACGTGTTTCAATTAAAATATCGTGTACTTTCACCGACAATAACGCAAAAAAAAATCAAAAGGAAAGTGCGCTGAATTTCACTTACTTTACTTGTCAGAGGAAAAGTTATGCAAATTTCCTACAAGAAATGTACAAAAACTACATGAACATTGATTCAAATAATCATTTCACCATTATTTGAATAGAAAATAAATTTATCATTATTTTTCCGACAACTTTCTAAAAAAAAAAACAAAAAAAAAGTTAAATTTCTAAATTGTATTATATAAGAAAGATAAGAAAATTGCATAATATATTTTAAGACACTTTTTAGCTGATTTCTGGTTAATATAAAGTTAATAAAAATAAGGAGAAAGTTTTTCTGTGTATGCATCATATACAAATACGTTAAATGGTGAAGAAAAAAAGAAATGTAACAAAAATTTCCTCTTTTGTGATGTAACCCGGTACAAACATGACCATATGCTTATTGTATTTAGTTTACGTTAATACAATACAAAATATATAGTATAATAACAATAAATAAAAATAGAAAATGCGGCTTTCTATTTTTTTTTACCTTAATAATATTACCTTCATTTATATTACTTTACTTACGTTTTGTGGTAGGTAACGTTGTCCGCCTTCGTATTTTTATCACTCAGTAATGCAAAAAAGTAACTTTTTACATTAACAAACATGCATTACTGTAACTTGTTATACATATATGTATATTATATATGATTATACATTAAACTGCATTATATTAGGATTAATTTTTTTTTCATTATTATTACTTTTTTATTTATTAATAATAAAAAATAATGATAAAAATTAGTATTTTCTCATATTTTAAATATAATATTATCATGATGATAAAAATTTTACTTTTCATATATGTTGTATTGTATATATGATACAATTCCGTTTTTTGTTGTTTTTAAACCTCATTCGACAACGACACAATATAAAAGCATAAAAATAATAATATTGCTACTAAAGGAGAGTGTGTGCACTTTCTTTTTTAATTCAGTACGAAAATTAGCTCTGTATGTATTTTTTTGTTGAGAAAAAAAAACAAAACTTTTACCAGGAAATGGAGTTTCAAATGTTTTTAATACGCGACTCGCTGTTACTTTTTTTTTTTACAAAATAACATTATTTATTATGAAAAAAGTAAATGAAAAAGACTTTGAGAAAATTTGAAAGTAGGAAGTGATTTCATGGTATTTTCTTTTTGTATAAGGTACATTTAACGTAATAATAATTTTATTTTATTATTTTAATATTGTTTTTCTTTAATGATTCAATTAATTTGAATATGAGCAATAAAAAATGTTGCAAATTGATAATAAAATTATTTTATTATTTTGATGATTATTTTATTATTAAATGTTATTTTCAATATTTTTTTAACATTATAAATAATTAATATTATTATGATAAATTAATTAATTATTTTTTTTTATTAATTTTAATTTTATTAATTATAATTTTTATAAATTTTTTTTTTCACATTTAAAATATTTAAATTAAAAAAAAATAATTTTAAATATTTTAAAAATATTTATATATTTTTTTAAAATAAATATAAATATTTATTATTTTTTTAAATTAAAATTTTCCTAATAAAAATATTTTATTTTTAATTTCATTTTATAAATAATAATTTTTATTATTATATTATTTTTTCACCAAATATTTTTAAATAATGAATATTTATTTTAAAATAAGTATTAAAAAATATTTTCATAAATTATATTAAATATTTTATTAAATTTTAAATATTTACATTTTCATTAAAAAAAAATTATATTCATAATATTTCATTATAATTTTATTTATTTTAAAATTAAAATTTAATAAAATTTAAAAATTTATTTATTTTTAAAATAAATATTTATTATTCTTTTTTAATTATAATGTTCGTAATAAAAATATTTACTTTTAATTATTTTTTTCAATTAAATTTTCAAGTTTATTTAAAAATATTTTAAAAATAAAAATAATTTAAATATTATTTTAAAAATTTTAATCAAATATAAATTAAATTTATTTAAAAAATATTTTAAACATAATAATAAAATATATTTTCAAAAATAAATTGTTTTTAAATTAATTAATCATTAAGATTTAATTAAAAATTTTTTTAAAAATTAATAAATCATATATTTTTGCATTTTCAATTAAAATAAAATTAATAATAATAAAAAATAATAAAATAATGAATTTCAAGAAAACCACAAGGTCTTCCTTTATTCTAAATATTCACAAAAATACAAAGATTTGTAGCAAAAATAAAAATAAATCTCAAACAAAAACACCTCTTTGTACAAATTCATTCATTCATACAGAAAAATCATTAATAATAAAAAAAAAACTAATTTTTATAAATATATATTTTTTAATGTCTTCAACTTGTATACATTGACAACAACAATAAAAGGTCCTTAACGTACCTGCTCATTTTTTTTTTTATTTATTTACACTTTACAAATGTATCTGTGTAAACCAATACTTAGAGACATATCATTAGAAGGGCATAAAAGTTTACAGCTGTTTTTTCTTCTAAATATACATAAAATATGATACTTAATACTCATTGTTGAAAGAGGATCCATTTACGGATAATTTTTAATAATGCATTTTCAACCATTGCCTGCACTTTTTTATTATTATTTATCGTAAGGATGTTGTCCTTTCCTTACCTTACACAATGAAAAAAAAATCACAAATACATCGAAATTTTTTATTTTACCTGAGAATTGTACAATTTTCTCGTAAATTGTCTCTCTTGTCCGATGTCGATAAATCAGTTTGTTGTCATACTTTGCCAAAATAACATTGATTTTTTCGGTCAAATATCGTTGCGGGGAGTCTTCTGAGTTTACTTCCGTACATAACTCACAAAAATATTGACTTTAGCTGAAATTAAATAACAATAAATAATATTTTTATACAAGAAAAAAAAATGTGTCAGTGCGCGGTTTCAGTCAATTATTGTTAATAATATTTATTAATTTATAAAAAAAGTTACGGAGTGTGTCATGAGCTAAATTTGGGTTATCAATCATACTCGTGAACTACATTTTCGTTGTTTTGTTGTTTATTATGTTATTAAAGTTTTATCATATCAAAAAAAAAGTTAATATTGTGATGACATAAAATATTTTTTTTTTGGACACGAGACAAGGAAATAAATTACTTTTGTGATAAAAATAAAACATTGTCCTAAATTTCACTAAATTTTTATGGATTTGGCGATTCTTAACATGTTTCGAAGGTAAAAAAAATTATTTAAATGACTTATCTTATCTCGGTAGGGGAAAAAAAGTGAGTAAAGGTGTGTTATCACGTCTCGCTATGGTTTTGTAAACTTATCTTACCTGGCTCACTGCCTTGCCTGAGTAGATATTTGAGTCGATACCTGCACATTGTAGCATGTTTTCCGAGTAAAAATGAAGATAAAACGTTTCAAATTTAATTATTCTACGAGTTAGTACAAAGTGATCGTGTAACTTGTGAAGAAGTAAAAAAAGAAAAAAAAATGTTAACAGAGATTTTTTATTACTGCTTTACCTTTGGATCAATCGTATCGACGGGTCTCTGCGTGATACTTGTCCTTCCACGGAAGTGGCGAGAACCCTTTGAACGTGCTTATAAGCGAATTTGTACCTGGTTCAAATTCCCCCGAGTTTCACGGGAGATTTTAGTTCTGATAGAAGACCAGAGGGAATTTGCTTCAGAAGTGTCGAGTAATAATTATCAATTGAGGTAGTTTTAATTTTTTTAAAGTAACCCGTTAGCTTTGTTCTACCAATGAACGCTAAAAATTGCTCTTAAAAGTATGCAATTTATATTACATGAGAAAATTTCATTTTTTGTATCCTTTGGGTATGCAATTAACATTACATTACATTTTTCCAAAATTCTTCCAAAATTTTTTTTTGAAATTTTCTGTCACAGAAACCTTCTTAGAACAAAAACGAAGAAAGTTACAAAAATTTCTAAAGGAATTCGTGAAGCAGTATTTGATTTATAGCATTTCAAATTTTTATTCAAATTCAAGCATTTTGAGGTTATGCAATCAACATTACATTACATTTTCTTCGTTTTTCATGACTTCCAAAAAACTTTTTTGGAATTTTCTTTCACATAAACCTTCTGAGAGCAAAAACGAATAACCTACAAAAAAATCTAAAGGAATTCGTGAAGCAGAATTCGAGTTATAGCATTTCAATTTTTTTTATAAACCACAAAATTGTACCTGATTTTTTATTCGTATCAAATTCAATTCGTCATCATCAATAAAAAATGATCGGTTCAAAAAGATAACACAAAAATTCTCATAAAATCAGGTCACTTTAATATCGAATTACGAACCAGGTGTAGAAGTTTACTGTGTGCATTTATAGTTGTCCTCAATTTTTTTTTGCTCGTTCGTCGTCCTAATGAATGCACTTATTGTGACCTATTTAATGTAGTTTTTTTTATTCTACTTCAAATAAAAAAAAAATTTTTTTCATCAAATTAATAATTTCCTTCGTTTTTTTCTGTACTTTCAGATTGCCGGTAGTTAGTGACTGTCCGGCGGGTCAAACTGCTAGAGTTACATCCAATTTGCACTCTTCCAGTAGCAGCACAATGGCAGTCACAAGAGTGCCGTCGCCGCCTCTGTCAGAAGTGAATACGCCAGTTGCGGAAAATTGGTGTTACACACAGGTGAGTACTTTGTCGTATTTCGTCGTCGTCAAAGAATGCGACAATTAAAATGAAATTTCGTTGTTTGAGTGTCGTCGATTTAAAAATAAAACGCATGCACAAGTTGAAACACCTTTTGAGTCCCCTTTCGAATGAAACGAAACTTTATCGGTAGTACAATGGTCGTTTAATATACGAAACACAATTTTCATGAACAACAATGCAGAAAGGGCATGTACTTTATAGAAAAAAATGTTTGTGCGGAACGTAGAATTCATTGAAGAATAAATATAATTGAAAATAATACGAAGTACAGTCGATGACTTTTTTCGCATGAGGAGCATGAGGAGAGACTTCCATAACGCAATGCAGTTGCAATATAAATTATTTTAATAGAATTTTTTCATGAAAATTTTTATGTTCGAAAAATTTTAACGAATTTTCGAAAATTTGAAGTTTAATTTTGTTATTCGAAAATTTTTTAAAAATTTTCAAAAATAAAAAGTTCATGAATATAGAATTAAAAAAATTTGTAATTTTTGAAAATAAAGCTTTCGAAAATTTTTAACCAAACTTTTCAAATACTGATTTCATGAATTTCGAATTTTCGAATTTTGAAAATAAATTTTTAAATTTCGAAATTTAATTTTTAATTTCGAAAATTTTTTGTTTTTAATTTTTGAAAATAAATTTTTAATTTCGAAAATAAATTTTTAATTTTGAAAATAAATTTTTAATTTCGAAAATAAATTTTTAATTTCGTAAATAAATTTTTAATTTCGAAAATAAATTTTTAATTTCGAAAATAAATTATTTTTCGTAAAAACTTTTCGAAAATTAAAATTTTTTCGAATAAAACGAAAAATTTTATAAATTTATTTCTAATAGTTCGAAATTAAAATACAAATTATCGAAAATTCTTAATTGAGAAAAATATTTTCGAAAATTCGTAATTGAGAAAAATATTTTCGAAAATTTGTAATTGAATTTTTTTTTTTCGAAATTAAAAAACAAATTTTCGAAAATTCGAAATTAAAACACAAATTTTCGAAAATTCGAAATTAAAATAAAAATTTTCGAAAATTCGAACTTTCTTTGAAAAAAAATTCTCAAAACGTACAAAACTAAATGCAATTCTCTCTATTGAACATTTCAAAGTGTTCGTTATCGCTCAATTAAAAATAAAATAAAACAAAATGATGAACTTGAAAGACCATTCACGTTATTTTAGTTATGTATATATTTAAACACATTATCATCCTCATCATCGATGTTGTTATTATTAATCGTTCAATAGTTTTACCGCTCTTCGGGGTACGTTCGTATGAATATTTTAAATAAAATAATAGCGCAGCGCGCGGTAAAAGTGCATGCAAACAAGCAAGCCAGAACAGATAATCATATAATATAATGATGTGTTTTCCGCACCGTTTTACACACTCATGAGCCGCACCAGACAACGATTCGGTTATTTTGAGGTTATTTCTGCACAAAATTGCCTTATTTTCGGATCATTATTAACAGCGCGCTGATAATGAACTGGTCGCAGTGTCATTGACTTTTGACACGACTTTAATAACTTTTATCATTAATGTTATTAATAAACATATATTATCAGCGAGAAATCCTTAAGTCGAGCTAAAACTAGAAAAAAAGCGATAATTATACGAAAGAGTCTAAAGTTGCTCCTGCGGTAAATGTCTTCGTCGTCATCTAACCTTGCCCTGAGATACAAATAACAACAACGAAGATAAGGTTATTGTTACTATTAAGAGTGCAACAACTGCGAAGACGATGAAAAAAAGTACAAAGCGCAACCCAAGAAGTGTTTGAACAAGTACCATATAACATGTAGAGGAGGAACAATAACCATAATAATATAATTGAAGAACGTGAAATAAATTATAAATATAAAAGAGGCGATGAGTAAAACGTTCATTCAGTTAATGTACTGCTGGATGAATAAACGAGGAGCAATCACATTGATTTTTTATTATTTTTATTAATTCTCTTTTGTTTTTATTTATGTTTATAAATATATATTTTATGTGTATAAACACAGTGCGAAGGAGCAACAATGTTAACATGTCGTTGATTCCATTATAGGTTTTACCTTGAGAAATTTTCATATCATAATGTTCTTCTTCTTCGTCACTTTTTTATATATTGTAAAATTATTTTTTATTATTTTTATAAAAAAAAATATTTAATATATGTTTAAAATTATATATTTTGCAAAATTATTTTTTTATATGAATTTTGTTTTTTTTTGTTATATTTTTTTAAATAATTTAATTTTAAATATTATTATATTTTTTAAAAATTATTATTTTAAATTAATTATTTTATAATTTGTATTTTTATGTATACATTTTAATATACATATTTAAATATATAAAAAAAATAATTTAATTTTAAATAATTATTATATATTTTATACATTTTTAAATTATTATTTTAATTAAACATTTTTCAATAATTTATTTTATCAATTTTATTTATTTTTTTTTTTATAAATATATTAAAAATACATACATCATAATTTAAATTAAAAAAATTATTTAAATAAATTATTAAAATATATCATAATTTCTTATGAAGTTTTATAAAATTTTTAAAATAATATTAAAAATATTAATAATAATTTAATTTATAAAGATTATAAAGATTTATAATTTATAAATATTATTAATTTATAAATTTTATTGAAAAAATTATTGAAAAAAAAATATTTATAAAAAAATATTAAATTTAAAGAAAAAAATTAATTAAAATTAAAAAATATTATAATAATAAAATAATATAAAATTTATTATAATTATTTATAATCAAATTATTTTTTTTTCTATAAATATGTTTATTTAAAAATGTATAACATAAAAAATATACTAAATTAATTTAAAATAAATAAAAAAAATATTCTTTTTACAAAAATAAAAAAAATAATAATAATATAACATTATATTTTTTTTTACAAAATTAAAAAAAATTTAATTAAATTTAAAAAAAATATAAATATTTTTAAATTTTTATTTATGAAAAAATTTAAAAAATATATTTTTTCTCAAAATTCATTAATTAATATTACCAACAAAGCATTTTTTGCGATTTCGTGTTGACTTTCCGTAACACATAAATTATAAAAATTCATAAAATTTACGATCTTATTAACAATGATGATGAGTAAATCACTCAAGTGTATGACCATAAGTATATAAATTTCATAAAATATTGAAAAAGGTGCCATTTTTAATACGTTAACACGTTCAATGATCTCTTTTAACATTTTTTATTATTTATTATTGAGTGTGAATAACCGCGATAATATACTTTTCAAAATATTATTAACATTCAAGAGATTCTTAAATATATTAAAAAGACATCTTAACAATGGATGAACCACAAAATTCTCGTGAAAAAAATATTCCATAATTTTTTTACGGATATGCTTATTTTTTAAATTGTAATTCGATATTTATTTGCACACACTCAAAACAAAAAGTTACAAAAAAAAATGAATTTTTGTATAAATTCTGTGTTAACGAGGAGATGATGATGAGGATACACACAAAAAAGAGTGCAACGACCCGACATATCATAATAATCGCATACAAGTGCAGGGAATTGGCGAGTGTTAAGTAATATTATTATTGTTATACATTATAAAATATTATACATATGTTCAAACAAAACAAAAAAAAAATGAGATAAAAATGTTGGTTAGCGACTCGCATCAAAGTTTTTTTTTATAAAAGAAAAATAAGTAATTAACTGGAAACACATGCCTCTCAACGATTGTCTGTCAAACTGTGTTCATTTCAAGATAATCATCGAAAAAATTACACAGAAAACCATTAATAATATATAATATTAAATATGTAAATAAACACACTTGCGCGCGATCACCTGATAAAGTCTGGTCTGGACTCTCCCTTTGTGTGTGTGCTCAACTGTAGAAATTACAGTGCATTTGTGTAAAAGTATATTAAATTAAATGATAATATCAAGGTCAAATGTTTACATGGATCGGATGGAGATACAAGTTACATGAGGTTCGGAGGCGAGTTTTTTGACAAATTAGATGATTTTTATCGGTTCTCAGTAATTAATTCTTTAAAGGTTAAGGTTTTGGATTTTTAACTTTTTTTTTTGAGTTCATGAACTTATTTGAGATGAAAAAGTCAAAATATTTTTTTAAAAAAATTTAAAATTAATAATTATTTTTTTTTTATTATTAATAATTTTTTTTTATTTTTTTAATTTTAATAATTTAATTAATTTATTTTAATTTTTTTAATAATTTAATTTATTTTGTTTTTTTTTTTAATTTAATTTTTTTTTTATAATTTAAAATTTATTTTAAAATCTTGATGAGCTTCAAATTAAATTTGAGAAGAATTTTTCAATATTTTTAATGTAAAATTATTATTTAGCTTGGAACTATTGAAAAATACCTTAAAAGTCTAACTTTTAATTCATAAGAGTTCTTTAATTAGATTTATTTTTCAAATCAGAATTTAAATCATTGAACTTCATAATTTAACTTCTGATCTTAATTTGAGGTTATGTTAATTTACTGCGAAGAAAAGAAATACATTTTGAACTATTTTTAATCATTTAAAGTTTGATTGAATTGAAATTTTTCTGAAATTAAAATTTCCTTGAATAGATTTTCAAGCTTTTCAAATCATTTTAATAATCAGGATTTTTTTTAAAAGCAAATAAGAAATATTTTCAAATCAAACAAATTTTAAACTACCGTATTTCAACAAAAACAAAACTCCCAAATTTAAATTAGGGTTTCTTGTTTTTGTTGAAATACGGTAGTTAAGGATTTGTTTTCTAACGAAGATGTCATAAAAATTTCCCGCCAAAATATTGATCTTTACAAGATCTTAAAATTATAGAATTTGAAATAAAAATTAGGTTACGAAGTAACTTTAAGCTTTTTATTAAGCATTTCAAGGAACATTTTTTGAAGTTTTTAGAAAAATTTTGTTCTAAAAAATACTCAAGATCTAAAATTTTGGCTTTACGAATTCCCGGCATATTGAAGATCATTCTGATCAACTTTGAACCAAAGCAATAAACTGCAATAATTAATTCCTTTTTAACAACTTAACGCTAATAATAATAACATATCATTTAGTACCTTAATGATGATGCGTTTTTTTTCATAATTTTTCGGTAGAATCACAAAATTAATGGTTTATAACACCTCTGTTTGTTAAATTCTTTGCTGTCTGCCTAACCTCTGAGCAGCATGGCAATGACCATGTTCAAGGCAAACGCAAAACGGCACGGATTTGATTAAAATATTTATTTCTTGTTAGAAAATAAAAATAAAGAATAATAATAAATAAAAGAAGTTCAAAAGACTTCCATACATATTTTTTTTTATTTTATTTGTACTTGGTTACTTCAACATACGAACGGGTAAACGAACTTGATTTTTTTCCTTCTTACAATATATTTTTATTCTTCGTTCGTTTACTTTGCCCAAGATACGTGTGAGAATATGCGTATAAGCAACACATTGACATTGATCATCATCATCATCATCGTGTCTCTTCTCTCTCGCCGTAGCAAGCAGCATAAAATGCTTGAACAAAGATAATTTGTACAAATAGCAAGTACATTTAAAGTTCTTCGTCGTCTTCGTCGTTTTTTTCTGTGTTTTTGTATTCATCACCATCCGAGATAATTTATTTAAAACTAAAAGTTGCGTATAAATACGTTTAATTCCCTCATTGAATTACGAGACAACGCTATTAATAAATTACTCTATTTCTAACTCCAACTCCCTTCTACGACTCGAGATGTCAATGATCTCAATTTTTTATAACTTTTTTTTGAAGATCGTTGACCAGAAACTATTTTAATGCTTTATTTTTTTTCGCTCGTAAAAAAATTGTTTTTAAAAGTTTAGCGAACTCGAGTTCAAGGTCGAGCAAGAATTAAAATTTTTTACGGGCTTGGTTGTTTGAAAAATGTTGAAATTCTCAACTTTCCCTTTTTTGGTCAACTTCCGCCCTTAGAAGTAGTTATCTATTAACTAAAAACTAACAAAAAAAACTTTATTGTTTCATCGTGCGAAAAGATAAGAAAATGTGTGAACGCCATTGTTGTGCCATGTTTTCGGCTGAATATCAAGTTGTCAAGATATTGAGCAATTATGATAAATATTTTTCAAAGTTTTGAGGCAATTTTGTGTCTTTTGTGTCACGTAGCGAGTGTTTTTCGGATAATGTAGAGATAGTAAAAGTTAATGTTTGTATGGGAGAAAAAGTTGAATTGCCTAAAGTGGAATTCGGGAGCATCTTAAAGACACTTGTTCTTGATTTTGGATGGGAAAATTTTAATTAAAGTTGATGAGGGTTGTCTAAAAGTTATATTTTTAATGATTTTGAAATTTTTTTACAATGTTTAAAATTATTTTTAACAAAATTTAAAAAGAAAAAAATATTTCTTAAAATTTTTCAAAGAATTTAATTAATTAAAATAAAAAAAAAATTAAATTAAAAAAAAAATAATCTTAAATAAAAAAAAAATAATTTTATTTTTTATCAATTTATTTTTTTTAAAATAAAATAATTTTATTAAAAAAAAAAAAATTTTTTTTTTAATTTAATTTTTTCAAAAATAATTTTTATTTATGTTGTAAAATTTTTAAAGGTAAATTTTTTACATTAAAATTTACCTTAAAATGAAAATGTAAATTTTAAAAAATATATTAAAATCATTTTTTTCGCGAAAAAAAAAATTATTTTTTTTTTTATATTTTTAAAAATTAATAAATTCTTAAATTTTATTTTAATTTTGATTTTTAAAAAAATTGTTTAATAAAAAATATAACTTTTATTTATTTCGAAATTTTTCAAATAAAAATAAAAAAAAAATTCGCGAAAAAAAATTATTTTTTTTATAAATTTTTAATTTAAAATTGATTTTCAGAATAAAATAAATTAAAAAATTAATATTAGATGAAAAATTTTATTAAATAATCATAAAAATAATTTTAAAAATTTTCAATATTTATTTATTTAATTAAAAAAAAAAAAAATAATTAAATATTTAAGTAAAAAAAAGAAATTAAATTTAAAAAAATATTAAAAATATGTTTAATATAAAAAAATTTTAATTAAACAAAAAAATCGTAAAATTTTATACAAATAAATAATTCTCTTTAATATTTTTTAAATCCTTTTATAATTCAAAAAAATCTCAATAATCGCTCAAACCTTTAAAACTTCACGAATTCTTACAACTCGAGGTTGAAAACCCCCTTCAAAGACCTTCATTTCACGAATTCCGTCTCAAAATGTGACGACGATGAAAGAAGTACTTATAGACTTTATTTTAATTATAATGTATGTAAATCTTTATGAGTTTTGTACAAAAATCGCTCTTAACGCAACATACAGTTGCGGCGTAGCATGAAGTCGATGACAAGAGAACGAGTGCGAGAACGAATCTTGTTATTAGAGTTACAAAAGAAGAAGCATGTTAGAGACGAACGACGATGTTGTTGCTCCTTTATGCTCATGTCGTTCGTTTTTTTTTGCGTGCGTGTGTGGAAAAAAGGCAAATAATGGCAATAGAAGCTAGGTGGATGACTTTGTTGAATGTTGTCTGCCTTTTGCTTCAGAAAAATTTTTTTTTTCTTCTTCTTTTATATTTAACTCCATCGAACATCATATCGTCGCGATTTGTAATTTTTTCTTCTCTTGCATGTTTTTCGCATATATGAGAAATTATCGATAACGTTTATGCTTTATTATAAAATTTTTACATAGTCTGTTCTGTCTCATAAGTAGCATGACGGACGAGACAAACGCGAAGGGAGAGAAAAAAAATTATTAAGAACGAAGAAGAAGAAGAGAAAAAATAAAAATAATAGAAATATGTGGATGGATGATGATGGAACAAGAAGAAGAAGTTCAACACACGGTTACACATTTCAAGGTGAGCACGCACGTTCATGAAGTCATTCATTCGCGATTTGCTAATAAATACAAAAAAAATTGGAATAAGCACGAAAATCAATACGGCGAAAATTATCGAGGGACCGGAATGTTAAATTAAGGTCTTGCGAATGTCGTCACACGTGGGCAATAATTTTCAAGTATGCCTTTAACCTTTTTCGATGGCGGTCGATGAATACATTTTTTGTGATAGAACGAGAATTTTCCGGCAAAAGGTTGTTTGTGATGACAATAAAAAGGATCGATGGTTTTTAATTGGTAGGACGAAGGAATTTAGGAAAATTTTTTTCTTTTAATTCTAATTTTTTTTCTTTTTTCAAAAAAAAATAATTTTTATTACTTAAAAAGTTAAAAAAAATTAATAAAAAAATGATTCAAAACTTCAATTTTCTTCAAAAAAATAAATTTTAAACCGATTTAATCGGTTAATTAATTAACGGTTTAAAATTTGAAAATCGCTTCCTTGCTAATTCAAATATTTTTTAATTTTTTTTATTTACAATTTTTTTACTTTGAATTTTTTTGTTAAACAAAAAAAAATAAAAGTTTTTTAATTCAATATTTTTGAACCGATTCAATAACCGATAAAAATTTGAAAATCGTTTTTCGTTAAATCAAAAAAAAAAAAAATTGAGATATTTTAGAAAAATATTTAAAAATAAAAAAATTCTAAAATTTAATTTAAAATAAAAATTAAAAAATGTGAAAAATTTTTTAACCGATTCAATAACCATAAAAATTAAGCCATAAAGCCTAAATTAAGCAAAAAATTTTAAAAATCGTTTTTCGGTAAATAAAAATAAAATTTGTGACAATAAAGAAAAATATTTAAAAATAAAACAAAAATTTTAAGAATTTATTTAAAAAAAAAAATATTAAAAATTTTTTAACCGATTCAATAACCGATGAAAATTTGAAATTCGCTCTTTTGCTAATTCAAAAAAATAAATTTTATAAAATTTTAATTACTTCATCCTTCGTCATCTAACAAAAAACCAATGAAACCGCCCTTTTTGCGTCAAAACAAAATTTCTGTTGATCTTTCTCTTCCATCAAACTTTAAGAAAAGTTTTGTTTCCCTCAAAAAAAAAAAAAGTTTATCAATATTCGATGGATATCAATCCCGAGAATAACGAAAATTTCGGGTATGAATTTTATTTGTCCTTGTCTGCCCTTGTCTTCGGTGTCATTCTGAAAAAAAAAAATTGGGATATAAAGATCGTTTGTCAGTCCAACAAACATAATGCGAAATAATGGAAGACGACGGATTTTTATCTATTTTTTTTATAATGTACTTAAGAAATGGGCATTAAGTCCATTGTCATGCCTGCCATTCTTGTTTGTTGCAAAATAAGAAAAAAAAATTGACGAGAAATAATAAAAAAGGGAGACGAGAATCAAAGTTGATGCGATAAAAAGGTGGCAGACAATCAAACAAAGTTATTACTTGTTATATTATGAGTCCTTCGTCTTGTCGTGTCGTCTCTCTTGCTTCGTTCTTTTATGGATTTGGAGCGTTGGTGTGTGATTTGTGCGAAGCAAAAACGTCAATAACCGAATTTTAGCTAAAAATTGTTTTTTTTTTGTTTCGTTTCAGGTTAAAGTAGTTAAATTTAGCTATATGTGGACCATAAATAACTTTAGTTTTTGTCGAGAAGAAATGGGAGAAGTGCTAAAGTCATCAACATTTTCAGCTGGTGCTAATGATAAATTAAAATGGTAAGATTTTCATTTAAAATTAAATTTAAAAAAAAATTTAAAAATAATTTAAATTACAAAAAAAAAATATTTTAATTAAAAATTTATGGAAAAAATAAAATAAAATTTAAAAAAAAAATTTAAAAAAAAAAATTTTTTTGTATTTATTTAAAAAAAAAATTAAATTAAATTTTAATAAAATTAAATTATAATTAAAATTTAATAAAAAAAAATAAATTAATTAATTTTGAAATTTAAAAAAAAAATTAAATTAATTTAATAAAAAAAAAAAAAAATATTTTATTTAAAATTAAAATAAAAAAATAAATAAAAATTAAATTTAATTATTTAAAAAAAAAAATAAAAAAATAAAAATTAAAAAAAAAAAATATTTATTTACAAAAAAAAAAATAAATTTTAAAAAAATTTAATAAAATAAAATAAAATTTAAAAAAATAAAATTTTGATAAAAAATAAATTAAAAATTAAAATCTCAATAAAAAATTAATTCAATAATTTTTTTTAACTTTTTCAGGTGTTTGCGCGTGAATCCAAAAGGATTAGATGAAGAAAGCAAAGACTACCTTTCACTATATCTACTGTTAGTGTCGTGTAATAAATCCGAAGTGCGGGCAAAATTCAAATTTTCAATATTGAATGCCAAACGTGAAGAGACCAAAGCAATGGAATCACAACGAGCATACAGATTTGTGCAGGGCAAGGATTGGGGCTTCAAGAAATTCATTCGGCGGGATTTCCTGCTGGACGAAGCGAATGGCTTACTACCTGAGGACAAGTTAACGATATTTTGTGAAGTAAGTTTTTATCAAATTTTCTCTCAAAAACTCATTTTTAATGAAAATTTTTATTTTTTAGGTGAGTGTAGTAGCAGACAGCGTCAATATTTCAGGGCAAAGCAACATAATACAATTCAAAGTGCCAGAATGTAAACTCTCGGAGGACTTAGGTAACTTGTTTGACAATGAAAAGTTTAGTGATGTAACGTTGGCTGTTGGAGGGCGTGAATTTCAGGCGCATAAAGCAATCTTAGCTGGTAGGTTTTGCCATTTTTTTACGAAAAATATGGGTTTTTAATGAAAAAATTTAATTTTAGCACGAAGTCCGGTATTTGCGGCGATGTTCGAGCACGAAATGGAGGAACGCAAACAAAATCGGGTCGCAATCACAGACGTAGATCATGAAGTATTAAAGGAAATGCTCCGATTTATCTACACGGGGAAGTCACCGAATCTGGAAAAAATGGCTGATGATCTGCTGGCAGCAGCTGATAAGGTATTTAATTATTTTTTGTTATTAAAAAATTTTTATTATTGAAATTAATTTAAATAATTATTTAATTTTTTAAATATTATTTTAAATAATTTTTAATTGAATTTTAATATTTTTTTAAAATTAAATTTAATTATTTTTTTTATTTATTAATTTAATTTAATTTATTATTTTAAATTAAAAATTTATTAAATTCAATTTAATTTGATAAAATTATTATTAAAATTTTTAAAAATATTTTTAAAAAAATATTATTTAAATTTTGAACCAAAAAAAAATATTTTTTTAAAATTATTTTTTAAAATTAATAAATTCATTAATTTAAAAAATTATTAAAAAATTAATTTCAAAAATTAATTTAAATAATAAAATTTAAATAAAATATAATATTTTTTATTAAATTAAATTTAAAAAAAAAATAATTTTAAAAAATATTTTTTTAAATAAATTAAATTAAATTAAATTTTAAAAAATTATTTTTTTTTTAATTTAAAAATAAAAAAAATTTTGATTAAAATATTAATTTAAAAAATTATTTTTTTAATTAAAAATAAATTAAAATTAAATAAATTAAATTTAATTTAAAAAAAATTAATTTAAATTAAAAATTATTTAATTAAAAAAATAAAATATTAAAAATATTTTTTAAATTAAATTTCGAAATGAAAAAAATTAATAAAATTTTTTTATCTATTTCAGTACGCCCTTGAAAAGCTAAAAGTGATGTGTGAAGAAGCCCTCTGTGTTAATTTATCTGTAGAAACAGCCGCCGAAACCCTAATTTTAGCCGATCTCCATAGTGCGGACCAATTAAAAGCACAAACGATTGATTTCATCAACACGTAAGTTAAATTTTCCCTCAAAAATTTTGCGAAAAAATCTCAAATTTTGCCTTAATTTTTCATAGAAGTCATGCAACGGATGTGATGGAAACTGTCGGATGGAAAAACATGGTAACGACGCATCCGCATCTGATAAACGAGGCATTTCGCGCCCTTGCAACCCAACAAATCCCGCCTATCGGACCTCCACGGAAACGCGTGAAAATGAGCTGAAATAAAATTCAGGCACAATTATTACAACAACAACAACAACCGATCGAACGACAACTACAACAACAACAAATCCAGCATCAAACACCGCTGTTGCAGCAACAGTTACTAATTTTACCGAAAAAGCGCGTCAATAATAATCTTAGCAGTAATAATGAATCGAATGGTAGATTTAACAATATTTATAGTAATTTTAGTAGTAATAAACAGATGACGTCAGATACGGGTATCGAATCAGCAGCTAGATCATCTGTGACAAATTACCACCTAAATAGCAGTAAAACCGAAAAAAGTAGTGTTAAAGAGTCGCGACAAGAAATTCCTATTAATGATAAAGTAAATAACAATTGCATCGCTGTCGGACTCTCGAACGCAGTTAATTTGGCTGTGCAAGATGCCGTATCGAATGCCATAACAAATTACTTATCTGCGTCCTCGTCCTCCGCCGCCGCATCGACATCCAAATCCGCAACAAACGCTGATGGCAAGCACTGCCCAGCACTGACCAGTCAAATTTTTAATCATAATCTAAGCTCTAACTCTAACGGTAAGCGAAAACAAACACAAATGTTGCCAATTCAAATGATAAATTCGTCAACACAACAAAGTAGCGTTAACAATAATAATTCTAGTAGTAGCAGTAATGGTAGTGATGATAGCAGTAACTTAATAATAATTAATAATCAACATCAATATGTACCTTTGACTGTGTCAAAAGTCCCCAAAAACAGCATCGGCTGTCTCAGGAACCGTTTCAGTTAAGTCTCTTGTACAATTTATATGAACAAAAAAAACATAATTGATAATAATAAGTAAAAAAAAGTAGGATTCTTATTAGTTTTTAAAAAAATATGAACGAAAATACATCGTAAAAAAAAGATATAACGTACCTCTGAAAAAGTCCTTCTGATGAAAAAAATTGTTTTAGGCTGTTTTTGGTACTATTTTGACATTTTATATGACAATTGTAATTTTTAAAAAAATAAAAATCTTAATTTTTTAATTTTATTTATTAAAAAATAATAAAATTATTCAATAAATAAAATTATAAATTTTTTTAAATTAGGATTTTTATTTTTTAATAAAATTACTTTTGTCATTTAATTTTTGAACATTAAATTTGTTCAAAAATATTTTTTTTTATTTTTTTTAAATAACGGAAATTTTAATTTTTGAAGACTTTGTTTAAAAAATTATTTTTTGAAAAAAAAAATTAAATTAAATTTAAATAATTTTTAATTTATTAAAAAAAATTTTAAAAAAATTATTAATTAAAAAAAATATTAATAAATTAATTAATTTAAAAAAATTATTAAATTTATTAATTTAAAAATTATTTAAATTAATTAATTTTTTTTTTAAACTAATTTATTTTTAATTAATTTAATTAAATTTTTAATTAAATTATTTTTAATTTTAAAAATTAAAATTATTTTTTTTTTAATTAAAAATAATTAAATAAAAAAAAATAATTTTATTTTTAAATTTAATTTTAAAAATTAAAAAATAATTAAATTAAATTTTAATTAATTTAAATTTAAATTTAATTAAATTTCATAAGAGAAAAAAAATAATTTTTTGTCAAAATTTTTAAAATTAAATTTTTACTGAAAAAAAAATAATTTGTTAAAATTACGCCAAAAATTTCCCGTCGTGCACAAAATAAAAGAACACACCACAAAAAAAAGATACAAAAATGACAAGCAATTGACCCGTTATTTAAATAAATATTAATAAATTCCTATAGAAATATTAGAAGATGATGTTTGATGAAAAAAAAACCCTTAGAATAAAAAAAAATAAATAATTAGGTTTGTTAACAAAAAACAGGACGAATATAAATTTTACGCATGAATGTCTTTCAATCAATGAAGAATCAATCATTATGGTGTTTAATATTGATGTGATGTAGGAGTAAAATTTTTTTAGTTAAAGAGGTTTCGCTTTATTTCTGCATTTTTCTTTTTTTTTATAAATTATTAATTCTACTGCTTTCTGAAAAATTTTCCCTTTAAAAAAAATTATGATTCAAAATAAAAATACTTAATTTTTAATTAATTAATTAAATAAATAATAATTAATTGAAATTTAGTATAAAATATAAATGCTAGTCACAATTTGATTGGTCACGTCGAAAAAAAAAATGTTTAAATTTTATTAAGTCTACCATTCCAATTCATTATTAACTATAATAGATTATTGTATAGAAAAAAACATTGTAAAAAAAAATATTAATTTTTTTAGATTTTTTTTGTACTGGAAACAAAATTAATGTCAAATTTGTATTACTTGCGCCTGAAATTTGAACCGAACAATAAATAAATGTAATAATTAATTAAATAAAAATAATTAAAAAAAAAATCTGATCCCACCAATGATTATCCTGATGAGTTTATGTTTAAATTAATGTTTAAAAATAAATAATTAAATTGTTTTTATTATTTTAGTTTCAAGTTTTTTTCCTGTTTCATTATTAAATTAATAATTGTTTTTTTTTTCTTTGTAATAATTTTCATTCATCAACGATTATAATGTTAAAATACTTATAATTTAGAAAATAATTTACGTAATAATTTTTGGAAATCATTGGTTAAAAAATGCTAAATTTGTTATTTTTAATGTAATTTTAAAAGCAAGTCTTTCATTATTAAAAAAATATATTGTAAAAGTTTCTGTTTGATGCAAAATTAATTTTAAATTATTTTTCGCTTTTTTTAATTAATTAAATAAAAAATGTACAATATTTTGTGTAAATATATATAATTTTGTTTTTTTTTATAATTCCAAAAAAATATCAAATAATTTTCGGAACCTCTTGAAAAATTGTAAATCATATTATATTTTAATACAAACAAAAACTTTCATCATTATCTAAAAAAAAAACATGAATATATAAAAAAAAATATGAATAAAAAAAAAACTTATAAATAATATGTGTTGTCGTTGTATTATAAATAAATATCTTATTAGGAAAAAAGCGCAAAAAAATCATTGACGGTTTTTGATCTCTTTAAATTAAAAAAAAATGCTATTGATTATATATGATGAAAATACCTGCTGTATAATTGATTAATAATATTATTAATTCAACAAAAATAAGAAAAAAAGTTTTTTTTTTTTTTTTGAAAAGAAAAACAAAATATGGTTCATTCCAAAGTTTTATCTTTTTATGTTGTTGCAAATTGAAGTTGTTCAAAATTAATTAATTCATTTTAAGAGAAAAAAAAGAAAATATACAAAAATTTAATAATTGTGTCTCATATATATAACATGAAATATATATGATATTTATAATCAAACGAACAAAAAAAAATAAAATTTTTTGCGTGTGTGTTTGCGTGCATGCATAGCGAGCTTCTTCAACTGATTCGATCAAATTTTGATTTTTTTTTATCGCTTTCACCTTTTTTATTTGTGTGCGCGAATCATCACGCTTGATCCTCCTTTGTACAATATTTATTATACATATATTTTTTTTTTTTAATTTTTACTTAAGAAACTAAACTAAAGAACCGCAAATAAAACAAAAACAAAGCTATTGTTTAAACTAAGAGTTAAAATTAAAAATAAAAAAAAAACGACAAAAAACAGACAAAAAAATTACAAATCATTGAAAAATATAAGTTTAAGTATTTTAAAAAATTAATTCATAAGTAATTAATATTTAAAAAGTTACAATTTCGAGGTTAATTTAATGTTATCAAGAACAAAATACAAACAAAAAAAAAAACAGAAAAAATCTTCATTTGAAATAATTTCTTTGCCATTGTATATATTATGATGAAAGTAAACAATAATAAATAATAATAACTATAAAGATACAAAATAATAAAAAATGATGACATATGAATTGTAAAAAAAATGTTTTTTTCTATATTTGATGGTTCGTGGGAGTCTTTTTTTGAGTTTGGTGAGAATTTTATACAAAGGTAAGTGAACCTAAGGAGTTCAAGAGACCTCAAGAAATTAATTTGAGACCTTAAGAGATTAAGACCTTAAGAGATTAATTTGAGACCTCAAGAGATTAATTTGAGACCTCAAGAAGTTTATTTGAGACCTCAAGAAGTTTATTTGAGACCTTAAGAGATTAATTTGAGACCTTAAGAGATTAATTTGAGACCTCAAGAGATTAATTTGAGACCTCAAGAGATTAATTTGAGACCTCAAGAGATTAATTTAAGACCTCAAGAGATTAATTTAAGACCTCAAGAGATTAATTTGAGACCTCAAGAGGTTTGTTTGAGACCTCAAGATATTAATTTAAGACCTAAAGAGGTTTGTTTTGGACCTCAAGAGAAAAATAAACTCTTTTAACAAAATTTAAGATTTCGAAATATAAATTTAAAACTTTAAAAATTTTAATGTAAGAATCAAAAATTGATTTTAAGACCTCAAATAATAAATTTAAGACCCTAAAAGATAAAATCAGAAAATTAATTGAACCTTTTTTTAAATTAATAAAAAAAATAATATTAAAAATTTAGTCAAAATGAATTGAATCTCAAAATTTTCACAAAAAAAAATTTTTTTGAGTTAAGATTCTTTCATATATGAACGACGCCATAAAAACTTTTGTATCCAAAAATACAAAAATCGCAAAAGAGTTTACTTCATTCTTCTTTTTTTACGCAAATTCTTGTCTCTATTGACGTCATACGCCAACAAAAACATTCGAATTATATTTAACAACAAATAAAAAGATAGAAATAAAAAGGATATTGCCTTTGAGTCAAATGATCGCGTGACGTAGGTTTTTTTCACATGTTGCTGAATCATCAAAACAAAATAAAAACATTAAAAATCCAGTTTTGGCAAAAATGCGAGGTTAATTTTTTTTTAGATGTAAGAAGGACTTTTTTACATCTTTAACCTTTGAAGGACTTTTTTAGAAAAATTTGACACTAAATTATGATGATGAATATTTTTTTTTGAAAAATTTACCTGAACTTTGTGTCATTAACATTGAAATTTAGCTGCGTATATCCGATCGGATCCAGACACCATAAAAGTTGGATTGCGTCACGAGGTAATTTGTTTGTTGACATCGAAGTTAATCATGTAAGGTATTTCCTTTTCGGTTGATGATTTTTCTTTGAAACATATTTTAATTTTTTTTTAATTGAGAGTGAAATTAATTAATTTTTATGAAATTTTAATTAATTTGACGTAATTTTTCAAGGTTATGTTCAAAGATGACAAAGCAATTTTTTTAACAGAAGAAATCCTCGTTAATAAAAAATTTTTGATGTAACATAAACGACAAAAAATAAAAAAAAGTAAAAGTGTCAGAAATTTTGTAAAAAAAAAATAAATCGTTACATGACGAGCCAGACTCAGACAACAAAATATTTCACCTGATTTTGAATAACTTTAATTTTGGGATTTTTTGCAAGATATTTTGACATAGTAACAAAAAAAAAGTTACTTCCAAATAGGAAAAGAAACATTATTATTTCCTTTGTGAAAAAACTGGTTTGCAAGATTTTGATATAATGCCATGTAATAAAATTGACTGCAACAATCAAATAAATTTTGGATGTTCAAAGGTGTGTGTGGTTTGATACGCAATATTTTTGCGTTGTCTCGAGGATTAAGGTGTCAGGTAAGATTTTTATTTTTTATTAATTTATTTTTTGAGTTTTTTTAGTTTTTTCATTAATTTTGGTCAGTCTATAATTTCTTTGTGAATGATGATATGCACACGTGTGGTTCGAATAAAATCGCGACAGATTGTAGGAAACAATATTATGCGAATATAATGACCAATTAATTTTTTAAAAGTTATCGGAGGTAAGTAATGAAAGCGCATTTTTATAAAAATTGAAGTATTAGGTAGATTAATTGAATGAACAATTTTTAATTATTTAAAAATTAATATAAATTGTTTAATTTTTTTAATTTATTAATTAAATTAATTTCAAAAGATAAATTATATTTAAATATATTAATAAAAAAATAAATAAACTAAAAATTAATAAAATTAAAAATATTTTAATTAAAATTAAAATTGATGAGTAAAAATAAAATTAATTAATTATATTTTTATGTTTATTAAAATAATTTATAAATTTTTTAATTAAATTTAATTTAATAAAAAATTTTCAATAAAATTAAATTTTTTTAAACTTTTTAAAAAAAAGGTTTTAATTTTTATAAATTTGTTTTTCATGGGTAAGTATTTTAATTTTTTTTTCAGAATGACGAATTATATTGATGAAAATTTTGAAAATCTACAAAACTGAGCTTATCTAAGTTCATGACGAAAAGAAAGATATATTTCGAAAATCCAAAATCCTATCCTATTCTTTTATCAAACAAAATTAAAAGACGAATGCTCTAACATGATAATAACTGAACATGGTTCGGTCTACTATACATATCGTTACTGAGAAATATTTATTATAGCCTATATTTAAAGAAGGTTGAACATCAACAAAGAATATTACAAATATCGTTATATCATTATATGAAACAAAAAACTATTGCAATTACATTAAAATTAAAAGAGATATCATCATTGAGGGAGAATCCAACGCATTAACTGAACATTGACATATGACTTTAAGCCATTTTTTATAAAGTTTAAAATAATTTATTGAAACAAAAAAAAACTCAGGATGCTTCAAGAAAGATACTTCAAGATCGACAAAGGACATTTGAAAATCATAACAATAATCATTAAAAGCCATGAATCTTAAAACAATAAACCAAATTAACCATGTAATTATTGTCAATTAAATTAAGAACGATCATCTTCACGAGAATCAATCAACTGCGCGTTTACATTTCAGACATTTTTTTTATCCAAAATTAAAATTAAATTATAGAAACTCAGGACTCACGTACAAAAGTGTATTTTCTACACACGTAGCGCGAATGCTTTAAAAACTAAAAAAGAAAAGAGAAGAAATACATCAGATACCTACAGCTTCTTCTCCGCACATACGTGCCATATTCAAATTTAAATGTTTTAGTTTTTGGCACAAATATTTGCATTTAGTTAGTGACTAGCGCTTACCGAATACGGACGGCTTTTTTAAATGAACCGCGAATTATTTTAGTATTTTTTTTTTTCTGTAGCAAAGTGTGATAAAACAAATATTTCAAGAGGAATAGAAATCAATTTCTAAACTCATTATGGCGAACATGGAAACCATAACTTATCTCTACGCGAAATACAATGAATCTCTAAATGGAGCACGTACGTCTTTCACGTGAAAATCTAAAAAAATCAAAAAATAAAAAAATTCATTTATTTTAGAACCGGATGTAGTCGACAAATATTTCCTCATGGGCTCCCCAATGCCTCTCATCACAATTCTCGTGGCATACGTGAGCTATGTGTGCTTCATTGGACCCCGACACATGCGAGACAAGAAGCCTTACAATTTGGAAAATGTCATTATAGGATACAATGCATTCCAAATGTTTTATAACATGTACATGATTTACTTGGTAAGCCAACAAAAATTTTGTGATGGGCGAAATTTTCGAAAAAATGTTACGAAAAAAAATGAAATGTGAAAAAACTACTGTTACGTGATAAAAAAACTAAAACGGGACAAATTCGTGTCAAAATTAAAATTTTAAATATGCGTTTTAGAGATGAACTGATTTTGCCAAGCCTTCGTAAGACATTGAAAAAAACTTGAAAAATATGACAAAACAGGCAAACAAGAAGCAATTTTTAAAAGGTCATCGGATGAAAAAATTTGAAGTGCAAATTTTGAAATGCGCAATTTTTTTTGCTTAATTTAAAATTTAAAAAAATATAAATTACAAAAATGCAGTAAAAAATATAAAGACTAAAAAAATATCTTTTTATGCAAATTGCAATAAAAAAGTGAAATTTAAAAAAATATAATAAAAATTATAATTTTTTTAAAATTAAAATTAAAAAAAATAAAATAAAAAATAAAAAATGCAATTTTATAAAAAAAAATAATTTAAAAAAATAAAAAAAAATTAATTTAAAAAAAAAATAAAAAATTAATTTAAAAAAAAAATTAAATTAATAAAATTAATAATAAATAAAAATTATTAAATTATTTAAAGAAATTAAAATTAAAAGTTCATGACTTCTGAAAAATATGTAAAAAAAATATAATTAATTCAAGTCAAAGAACTTGACACAAATTTTTGTGTAAAAATATCTAAACCAGTTTCCAGAACCATCTTCAGTTCTCTTGTTTCCTGTTTTCTCATAGTCAGCAGATTTTAGACTTATTGACGTTCATGCAAATTTTTTTTATTTCTAAAATGACTCCTAAACCGGTTTAACATCTTTCCCAAATTTATATATATTTTTTTCAAATAAAATTTTTGTTTGAAAAAAATAAAAGTTGATAAATTCGGGTTGAGTGCTATTACGTAATTATTACTTTATTTTTGAATTTTATTAACATACTTTTTTTTTGCAGTATTACAGAGAGAAGCATTTCCCCACATATTTCTTATCGTTTAATTGCGCATATGTTCCGGAAGATGAAAAGAGAGCTTATTTCATGGCAGTAAGTGTAAAAAAAGTTTTTAAAATTTTTTTTAATTAATTATTTAATTATTAATTTTTTTTAAATTTAATTTTAAAATAATTTTTAAATTTCATTAAGTTTGAAAAAAATTAATTTAATTTAAAAAAAAAATAATTATTTATTTAATTTTTTTACATTTAATTTTTAAATAATTTTAAAATTTAAAAGTTTAAAAAAAAAAAAAATTAAATAAAAGAATTAAAATAAAATAAAAAAAAATAAAAAAAAAAAATAAAATAAAAAAAAATATAAAATAAAATTAAAAAAAATTAATTTTATTTAATTTTAATTTAATTTTTTTTTTCAATTTTCAGGCTTACAGCGGTTTTTGGGTCTTCTTCTTCAACAAACTCATCGATTTAGCTGACACTGTATTCTTCATCTTGCGCAAAAAACAAAACCAAGTAACAGTATTGCACGTTTATCATCACGTTGGAACGCTCGCCATCACGTGGTATTTGCTGAAATACCATCCGGGTAACGAGCCATCTATCGTGGGAATTCTCAACTCGATCGTGCATTCCGTCATGTACTTTTACTACCTCATTGCTGCCTTGGGACCCGCTTATCGTAAATACCTTTGGTGGAAGAAATACATCACATGGATCCAAATTACTCAATTCATCCTCATTTTGTCGTATAACGTAATTGCGCTTTGCATTAGTTGCGACTTGAACAAAAATGTCTTGATGGCGATTTCAATTCATGCCTTTGTTAATTTATGCATGTTCTTGAACTTTTACTACCAAGCGTACATTAAGCCCGAAAAACAGAAGAAATTAAAGACAGAAATCAATGGAAATACGATCAAAGAAAGAACTAAGGCAGAATAAAATGATGCGAAGGGTTTTCTTTAGGATTTTAATGAACTTTTTGATATATTTATAAGTAAATTTGAGAATAAATGATATTTTTTATGTAAAAAAACAACACATTTTTATTAAATTTATTGGTATACTTATTTAGCTGACAAAATTATATTTTTTCTTTATTATTTGTATGTTATATGAATGTACTATATATGTTATATACATATAATTTTTATATTATATACATATATTTTGTGTATTTTATAGATAATAATTATATATTATACAAATATAACTTATATATTATGTATATATAACATATATAGTATATGATATACTTTGTACTTAATTTTTTTATTACTATATATTAAAAATTTGAGCATAATATCTATAATTGAGTTATTTTTCATCGATTAATGTTCTAATTTTTGATATTTAGTATTAAAATTATTATATATAAAGTATATACATATACTATATATGTTATATATACATAATATATAAGTTATATTTATATAATATACAAATTATATTTATGTAATATTCAAAATATATGTATATAATATATAAATTATATGTATATAACATATATAGTACATTCATATAACATACATATCATATAGAAAAAAAATAATTTTGTCTTATAATAATAATTTTTAAAAATATTAAATTAAAAAAAATCTTAAAATTTAATCCTTCTTTTTGCCTAATTTCTCCTTTTCATTATAAGTCTTCTTATAAAAGTCCGAGAACAAGAATATATGGAAAATAGCATTTATAATAACTGCATAGATAACAACTTTGTTCCATTGGCAACTCAAAAAGATCGCCGCCGTCATATGGAAAAATATGTAGAAGAATTGAACGAGTTGCAAAACTGTCAAATACTTTTTCCACCAAAGATACTTCTTATAAGCAGGTCCGAGAGCAGCTACCAAATAATAGGCATACATAACGACATGAACTGCACTGTTGAATAATCCAACGACTAACGATTCGGGACCTAAAAGTGAATGGAAACGTCTTGTTATTAACTTGTTCTCATAAAAAAGTTGAAAAAAATTCAAAAGTTTATTGCATATCTTTAGGGGTTTTTAAAAATTTTGAATTAAATGACAGATTTTTACCTGTAGCGTATTTCAAGATGCACCAAGAGAACAAAATAACTCCGATATGATGGTAAACATGCAAAAAACTGACATGATTTTGCTTTTTTCGCAGAACAAAGAAGCAAGTATCAACTAAATCGATTAATTTTGCCATCGTATAATACCACATTCCATTAAAAAGCTAAATTTTGAAAATTTTAAACTCATAAAGCTTCAAAAAAAAAAAAGAAAAAATTAAAATCTTACCCCAGTTTTAAAATGCAAATCCTCCTTTTCATTAATACTTGTGCAGCCAAATCCGTAAAAGTATTGCAAGAAATATCGAGTGTCGAAAATTCTCGTTACAAGAAAGGCGGAAATCACAACTTGCATCGCATTGTAAGCGATAATGATGGTTTTCAGCTCGAAAGGCTTCCGATTTCTCATGAAACGAGGTCCGATGAAGAGCACAAAGGAGAGATATGAGATGAGGATGAAAAAAACTGGTCCGGGAGACTTCATGAGAAACCATTGATCGACTTCTGGATCAGCGCCGATTTTGTAGTCGTTGTATTTGTCGACGAGCCGATCCCACAGAGACATTGTAGAAGTCATTTTTGAGGTTTTTGGAGATTTTGGCTAATGACAAGGAGAGCCAATTCTGGAAAGAAAAGGTAAGAAGAAAATTTTTTTGATTAATTTATTTTCAAGGTTCACAATTTCATTAATTAAAAATTTAATTAATTAATTTAATAAAAAAAAAATTGACTCCTCAAGTCACATTTTCGTACTCCTCATGGCCCTTTTGCAATTTCATACAATTTCATCAAAACCATGTCAAAGGAAATTTTTTTCAGTTTCAATTTTTTAACAGTTTTGAGTTAAAAAATAATTTAAAATGATAAATTAGAGCCCTCTGACAAATTTTTATCCATTTGGAGCAAAATTTGACAAAAATTGCTTTGACACAGTTTTTGACACAGTTTTTTTGCTCTTGATTTAGTTTTTAAAACAAAACTATGTCAAAGGAAAATTTTTTTTTCAGTTTCAATTTTTTGGCAGTTTTGAGTTATAAAATGATTAAAAATGATAAATTAGAGCACTCTGACAAATTTTTATCCATTTGGAGCAAAATTTGACAAAAATTGCTTTGACACAGTTTTTGACACAGTTTTTTTGCTCTTGATTTAGTTTTTAAAACAAAACTATGTCAAAGGAAAATTTTTTTTTCAGTTTCAATTTTTGGCAGTTTTGAGTTATAAAATGATTAAAAATGATAAATTAGAGCTCTCTGACAAATTTTTATCCATTTGGAGCAAAATTTGACAAAAATTGCTTTGACACAGTTTTTGACACAGTTTTTTTGCTCTTGATTTAGTTTTTAAAACAAAACTATGTCAAAGAAAAAATTTTTTTCAGTTTCAATTTTTTGGCAGTTTTAAGTTAGAAAATGATTAAAAATGATAAATTAGAGCCCTCTGACAAATTTTTATCCATTTGGAGCAAAATTTGACAAAAATTGCTTTGACACAGTTTTTGACACAGTTTTTTTGCTCTTGATTTAGTTTTTAAAACAAAACTATGTCAAAGGAAAAAAATTTTTTTCAGTTTCAATTTTTTGGCAGTTTTAAGTTAGAAAATGATTAAAAATGATAAATTAGAGCCCTCTGACAAATTTTTATCCATTTGGAGCAAAATTTGACAAAAATTGCTTTGACACAGTTTTTGACACAGTTTTTTTGCTCTTGATTTAGTTTTTAAAACAAAACTATGTCAAAGAAAATTTTTTTTTTCAGTTTCAATTTTTTGGCAGTTTTAAGTTAGAAAATGATTAAAAATGATAAATTAGAGCCCTCTGACAAATTTTTATCCATTTGGAGCAAAATTTGACAAAAATTGCTTTGACACAGTTTTTGACACAGTTTTTTTGCTCTTGATTTAGTTTTTAAAACAAAACTATGTCAAAGAAAATTTTTTTTTTCAGTTTCAATTTTTTGGCAGTTTTAAGTTAGAAAATGATTAAAAATGATAAATTAGAGCCCTCTGACAAATTTTTATCCATTTGGAGCAAAATTTGACAAAAATTGCTTTGACACAGTTTTTGACACAGTTTTTTTGCTCTTGATTTAGTTTTTAAAACAAAACTATGTCAAAGAAAATTTTTTTTTTCAGTTTCAATTTTTTGGCAGTTTTGAGAAAATGATTAAAAATGATAAATTAGAGCCCTCTGACAAATTTTTATCCATTTGGAGCAAAATTTGACAAAAATTGCTTTGACACAGTTTTTGACACAGTTTTTTTGCTCTTGATTTAGTTTTTAAAACAAAACTATGTCAAAGAAAATTTTTTTTTTCAGTTTCAATTTTTTGGCAGTTTTAAGATAGAAAATGATTAAAAATGATAAATTAGAGCCATTTTTATCCATTTGGCAAAATTTGTTTTTGACACAGTTATTTAGTTTTTAAAACAAAACTGTGTCAAAGAAAAAAAAATTTTTCAGTTTTGAGTTATAAAATGATTAAAAATGATAAATTAGAGCCCTCTGACAAATTTTTATCCATTTGGAGCAAAATTTGACAAAAATTGCTTTGACACAGTTTTTGACACAGTTTTTTTGCTCTTGATTTAGTTTTTAAAACAAAACTATGTCAAAGAAATTTTTTTTTTCAGTTTCAATTTTTTGGCAGTTTTAAATTAGAAAATGATTACAAATGATAAATTAGAGCCCTCTGACAAATTTTTATCCATTTGGAGCAAAATTTGACAAAAATTGCTTTGACACAGTTTTTGACACAGTTTTTTTGCTCTTGATTTAGTTTTTAAAACAAAACTATGTCAAAGGAAAAAAAATTTTTCAGATTCAATTTTTTGGCAGTTTTAAGTTAGAAAATGATTAAAAATGATAAATTAGAGCCCTCTGACAAATTTTTATCCATTTGGAGCAAAATTTGACAAAAATTGCTTTGACACAGTTTTTGACACAGTTTTTTTGCTCTTGATTTAGTTTTTAAAACAAAACTATGTCAAAGAAATTTTTTTTTTCAGTTTCAATTTTTTGGCAGTTTTAAATTAGAAAATGATTAAAAATGATAAATTAGAGCCCTCTGACAAATTTTTATCCATTTGGAGCAAAATTTGACAAAAATTGCTTTGACACAGTTTTTGACACAGTTTTTTTGCTCTTGATTTAGTTTTTAAAACAAAACTATGTCAAAGAAATTTTTTTTTTCAGTTTCAATTTTTTGGCAGTTTTAAATTAGAAAATGATTAAAAATGATAAATTAGAGCCCTCTGACAAATTTTTATCCATTTGGAGCAAAATTTGACAAAAATTGCTTTGACACAGTTTTTGACACAGTTTTTTTGCTCTTGATTTAGTTTTTAAAACAAAACTATGTCAAAGGAAAAAAATTTTTTCAGATTCAATTTTTTGGCAGTTTTAAGTTAGAAAATGATTAAAAATGATAAATTAGAGCCCTCTGACAAATTTTTATCCATTTGGAGCAAAATTTGACAAAAATTGCTTTGACACAGTTTTTGACACAGTTTTTTTGCTCTTGATTTAGTTTTTAAAACAAAACTATGTCAAAGGAAAATTTTTTTTTCAGTTTCAATTTTTTGGCAGTTTTGAGTTATAAAATGATTAAAAATGATAAATTAGAGCTCTCTGACAAATTTTTATCCATTTGGAGCAAAATTTGACAAAAAATGTTTTGACACAGTTTTTTTTGCTCTTGATTTAGTTTTTAACACAAAACTATGTCAAAGGAAAAATTTTTTTTCAGTTTCAATTTTTTGGCAGTTTTGAGTTGAAAAATGATTAAAAATGATAAATTAGAGCTCTCTGACAAATTTTTATCCATTTGGAGCAAAATTTGACAAAAATTGCTTTGACACAGTTTTTGACACAGTTTTTTTGCTCTTGATTTAGTTTTTAAAACAAAACTATGTCAAAGAAATTTTTTTTTTTCAGTTTCAATTTTTTGGCAGTTTTGAGTTATAAAATGATAAATTAGAGCCCTCTGACAAATTTTTATCCATTTGGAGCAAAATTTGACAAAAATTGCTTTTTTTGAAAATTTAGTTTTTAAAACAAAACTATGTCAAAGGAAAAAAATTTTTTTTTTCAGTTTCAATTTTTTGGCAGTTTTAAGTTAGAAAATGATTAAAAATGATAAATTAGAGCCCTCTGACAAATTTTTATCCATTTGGAGCAAAATTTGACAAAAATTGCTTTGACACAGTTTTTGACACAGTTTTTTTGCTCTTGATTTAGTTTTTAAAACAAAACTATGTCAAAGAAAAATTTTTTTTTCAGTTTCAATTTTTTGGCAGTTTTGAGTTATAAAATGATTAAAAATGATAAATAAGAGCCCTCTGACAAATTTTTATCCATTTGGAGCAAAATTTGACAAAAATTGCTTTGACACAGTTTTTGACACAGTTTTTTTGCTCTTGATTTAGTTTTTAAAACAAAACTGTGTCAAAGGAAAAATTTTTTTTCAGTTTCAATTTTTTGGCAGTTTTAAGTTAGAAAATGATTACAAATGATAAATTAGAGCCCTCTGACAAATTTTTATCCATTTGGAGCAAAATTTGACAAAAATTGCTTTGACACAGTTTTTGACACAGTTTTTTTGCTCTTGATTTAGTTTTTAAAACAAAACTATGTCAAAGGAATTTTTTTTTCAATTTCATTTTTTATGCCCAGAGAAAAACTAAGAATTACTTACAAAAATTATGGGGCACACCATTTTAATTAATTTTTCTTCTTTTTAGTTTAAAAATTAATTTCAAAAAATTTTAATGAATTTTGCTTGATTTAATTTTCTTATGATTTGAAGATGAAATCTTAATTAAAATTAATTCTTGAAAAAAATAAACTAAAGTCAAAAACCTTGAATAAATTGTTAAAATCAACTTAAAACAAGATAAATTAAAAAATTCTAGAAGACAAAAAACTCTTGACATTCATTCATAAAGTATCAAAAAAATATTCACAAAACATTTAAAAAAATTATAAAAACAAAAATATATGCAAATTTTTGTCGTTAATACAAATATAAACACACAAATGCGTCAAATGGAGGTTTGAATAAAATTTGCAACTTTCCTTTGAATTTGCAATGTGTTATGCATTCAAAACTATTAAGATAAGACTGAATCTCAAACCAGTATTGGTCAGGAATTTATTCACCATCTGCACAGTCTTTGAAGAGATTTATTGTCAAAAAATCTCTTCAAAGTATAAAATGTACCTTGACAGTTTGAAATTCAATGTAGGCTGTTGCAATAATTGGAGCCCTAAACCAGTTTAGGAAACCTTTAACAAAACTGTCAACATTGAACTTGATCGTGTCCTAATCCGGTTTCAGTTTAATTAAATTCGCTCCTAATCAGTTTTTGATTTTTTTTACGAATTTTGTTCAAAGGGCTTTAAACTTGTTTCTGAATTTTAAGATATTCGCCCTATGAACAGCATTAAAATTCAGTGCCCATAATTTCTTTTACATAACCGGTAAATTTCGTAAGTTGTAAGCAAGCACCTGTGCCAAAAAAATTTAAAATTATTGACATGAGAATCACGCATCAGCGAAAGACAATTAAGTTAGTTGTTGGACCAAAAATTGATGCCCTCGAGTCTAAGATGCAAGTTTCGAAACTAATTATTGCCAAATTTTGTCAAGTGTAATTAATTTCTTTTGTGCTTGATGAATTTTTGTCACATATGTCGAGACTCTAATTATTATCTCAAGGGTGACGATTTCACATTTTTAGATAATAATTGAATCGACCATCGAACTTTATGTGTTTTTAATTGATTCATTTTCAATTTTCCTTGAAAATTTCTTCGAGGCTTTTTTCATAATTTTTTAATGTTTTGTGAAAAATTATTTTTTTTTTAATTTTTTATATTTTTTTTAATAAAAAAAATTAAATAAAAATTTAAAAAAAATATTAAAAACTTACCAATAAATCACAATTGAAGAAAACGGTTCAAAAAGCCCGCAAAAAATTTTTTTAACAAACAAAAATCAAATTTAAATTTTTAATGTTTTCACTTCAAAGTTCACGCGACAACTGATTCAAAATGTTTGGGTACCAAAATTTTATCACAACAAAAATGAATTTTCAGATGTTTATTTTTAATGATACATGTTCGATACAAAAATTGATACTATAAACAATACAGAAGATGTATGTTACGAAGATGTACGAAAAAAGAGCCAAAAAAGCGAGAGACAAAAAAACAATTTTTTGTTAATATTAATGAGAAAAGATGTTGTGCAATATTTTTATAAATGAAGCTACACGTGAGAGATACAGGTGAAGTAACTTAATGCTGACTTAACGTAAGAAGACGTAAGGTTTTGGTAAGTTGGTTTGAAAATTTCGTTATTTTTTAAGCTGAAGGTAAGTTTTAGTTGAAAATTTATTTTTTTTATATAAAAGATTTTTCTAATTTTCTTTTTTTTATTTTAGGTAAAATTAGAAGCTTTTAAATATGGAATGAAAAAAATCTATGAAGCAAAAATAAAGGATTTCAGAAAAAATTACAATTTTAGAATTAAGTTTTTAATTAAATTATTTTTGTAACGATTTTTAATAATTTAAAATTGGATAATAAAGTATGCTTGAAGGTCTGAAATATTTTTAGAAAATCTTTAAAAACGTAAAATGGATTTTTAGAGATTTTTTGAAAACCATTTTCAGACAAGATAGCAATTTTACGATAAATAAATAATAAATAAGGATCTTTTATTATATTCAATAAAAAAGCTTTAATTAAGCTTTATTGAATATTTAGCCTCTTTGAAGCTTGATTTAATAAAATTACTTCAAGAGAGTTTGCGTTTTATTTAAAGTCGTCTCTGTCTTATCAACTCAGATTGATAAAATTTGTTAGAAAATACAGTGAAAATTCAAAAGAGGGCAATTTATTAAGGCATAATTTCACTCTTTTTTCGTAGGGCACATTCGATTTTCTATTTTCAATCGGTTAAATTTTGGGTTTATTTTAACTATTTTTATTGGAAAAAAGTTTTCTAAATTTTGAAAATTTGAAGTTAAGGAAAAAAAATTTTTAAAAAAATTTTAGTTTTTGAAGGTTTTTTAAAAAATCAATGAAATTAAGATTATTTTGGAAATTTTCTCAATAAATTTCCAAAATTTTTAAATAATTTTTATTAAAACAGTAAAAATTTATTTATTGATTTTGAAATTTTATAAATTAATTTTTTACAAATTTTCTTTGAAAATTTTATAAAAATTTTTTGATATGCCCTAAATTCTCTCATTGATACATTTAAATGAATTTTTTTGATTTTTTCAAAAAATTCAAATTTATTTTTAAGAAAATGATATTTTTTTGAAAAATTTGAAAAATTTTTCCATTAAGAAATTTATTTACGGTAATTATTCATTTAAATTTGTAATTTTTTTTTCAAAAAAAATTATTTTTCAAATACTTTTAATTTTTTTAAATTTTTTTTTTGATTTTTGAAGCCTTTAGATTTAGAATCTATTATTCGAATACTTACATGTTACCTCAATTTTAATAAAAATAATTAAAAATCAATTTTTAAATCTTTTTACCCTTAAAATATTCTTATTTTATTTATTTAGTTTATTCACATGTGAAAAAAATCTAATTAATTACATTCAAACTTAAAAATTATTTATATTAACATTATTTACTGTAATTTTTTTTCATAAAAGGCTATCTAGACGCATCGTCGACGATGAAAGAGCCCTTTTTGGATTTCGTGGAAATCGTTCTGGCTGCAAATAACTTATTATTCAGGTAATTATCGGTATCTATTAGTTTTGGTAACACTCAATATACAATTAAATATATATAGACTCTCTATTTCATTGGACTCAAGTAACAAAATTTGAAATCATCATTTAAAACAATAAAAAACAGAAAATAATTGAAACTAATCACAAAATATTCATAAAAAACGCACACATCTTTTAGCTACTCTTGACTTTTTGTGTAGCGACATTTCCGTTGATATCAAGTCCGTTTGCGGCAGCAGCTTTAATTTCTTGCGCCAATTTTTCCGCTGCGAGACTTTTGCGTTTTTCCTCTTTCTTTTGTTGATTCACGAGATATGTCTTTCGGTAAAAGTCGGAGAAGAGATAGATGAAGAGCACGGCGTTGGCAAGGAAGAATCGCGTGAAGAATTTGTCGGTTTTGCAACTGAAGCAGATCATGATGGTCATGTAGAGAACAACGGCGAAGAATTGGATGAGTTGGATTTTGGTGATGTAACGTTTCCACCAAAGGTATTTGCGGTATTGAGGTCCCATTGCGGCAATCAAGTAGTAGAAATACATGAGAACGTGCACTGAAGAGTTGATCAAACCGACAAAGACACCAGATTCTCCTGAAATTCAAAAGGTTTAAAACTTCATGAAAGGTTTAAAAGCTTTTAAGGAAACTTACCTGGCAAATACTTCAAATAATACCATGAGAAGGTAAAGGTAATTGTATGATGATAAATATGCAAGAACGAAATTTGGTTATCCTTTTTACGTAAAACGAAGAAAATTGTATCCAAGAGATCCAAGAGTTTCGCAATCATGTACAAATAAGAGCCTTGCCATACCAAAACGGCGAGATAACGATCGCGACCCGGAGTATAGCGACATCCGAAGCTAAAGAGCCATTTGAAGGGTTCGTCAACGAGTCTCGTCTATATCAAAAATCTCATGAGTTTCAAAAAAAAACCTTAAAAACCCAAATTTAAACTTACCATGCTAACAATGTAACAACACAAAACAACCTGTAACGCATTGTAAGCCATCATGACATATTTCAAGTCAAATGGCTTCCGATCACGCATCAATCTTGGCCCGATCTTTGTGACAAATGCCAGATACGATCCGATAATTGTGAGCATCATTACAGGCGATTTCATCATGACCCACGAATCGATGAGGGGATCCACACCAACTTGTGAGATTTCGTACATGTTCCAGAGAGTCTCGGCAATTGAAGTTGTTTGATTCGACGACATTTTTGAATTGATTTGATTTGAATGATTCTGCACACTGGAATTAGATGACAAAATGTTATCATGAGAAGAGAACAAACTCGACTGAATAACCTCGTGGGAAGTCTTCCGTTACAAAGGTAAGTAACTTATTTTTTGGTTTTTTTTTTACCAAAACTTGTTCAAAGGGTGACTGGCAAGAATTTTAATGAAATTTTATTGTATTCAAGATTCACCAAATTTGTGATAAAAGAGAATATTTAAAGTTTTATGTCAAAAATCTATTTAGTAGTCGAACTGACTACTTTGACGTAATTTAGTTCTTTCAAAGGGACAAAAACTCATGAATAAATTAAATTTTATTGAAACATTTAGATCACGTCATAACCAGTTTATGGGTTAGTTCTAAAAATATTTTAGGACAACAACTTTTTTTATTGTAAAATTATCTCGCCGATTTTTTTTTTGTATTATGAAACTTTTTGTTTACGAGACAAAATTTGTTTATAGCTTAGAAGAAAAATTCCAATTTAACGTCCTTGTAACGTTTTTGCCCTATCTTTCGTTATTAATGAGAAAAAGATATTTGAAACGTTGATAGACTAAGTGAATTACCTTTTAAATACTCGTTTTGTTTCTTTTTCAACCTTGTAATTGTTGATAAAATTATTTATGAACTTGATCTAATTTTTTGAGGAGTTCCTTATATTTTGATTCTTATTTGACTTTTGTCAATTTTTTTCAATATTTCACTTTTTTATTTGACTAAAGGCACAATACATTTATTTAATAATTTTTTTTTCAAAAATTTTCTTTGAAAACTATTGAAATTAATTTTTTTTATTAATTTTAAATTTTTAATAATTTATTTTAATTAAAATGTCTGTGCGTTTCTTCACTTTAACTTAGTTTCAGCAAAACTTTAGATCACTTCTTGCTCCGCGAAAGGCGAATTCACAAGTGAAGAGAAAAGCGTCGTTAGTCGCTTTAAGTAACTTAAGTTCATTCACCAAAAAGAACAAAAGATTTTGTGCGGAACAGAAGGAGGGAGGGAGAGAGAATCAACTTCATTAACAGCGTTTTCTATTTTCTTCTTTTTAATTTCAGGTTAAAGTCAGGGACGCTGAACGTTACAAAGAAATGTGAGAGAGCAATGAAATTGCCGTCACTGAACTTTGTTAAAAAATTAAATAAATGGCATAGTTCGATTAACAATAAAAGGTAAATATAAAAGATCGGAACTAAATTTCTCTCTTTTTATTGTTTGTTTTTCTTTTTTTTATTCAATTTTAGTTAACATGACATTAACATTGTTGGTCTACAATTAACTGCAGCTCAAGAGTGTGCAAAACAAGGTCAAGCGAAATTATTTCACAAGAAAATGCAAAAAATAAAAAGATGAGGAGCCTTGATATTCAACACTGAATTTCGGTTGAATTGCTACTGACGAGTTCCTTGCTTCTAAGTTTTTCGTGGCCTTCAACGTTCGACTTTGACTTTGTTTTGCTGTCTGAGCTGCGAGACTTTCTAACGGTTTGATTTGAGACAAAAAAAAATTGTTGTTGTTGCTTTAAAGCGTCTAAATATGTAAGTAAATAATTTGATTAGGCTTAATTATGCAGAAACCAGTTATCGTTTCATTAATAGGTCTTTTTTGTTTTAAGCTGTGATCGATTGTTATTTTGTTGAAACGCATTACGTTACATGAGAGTTGAGTTTAAAGGGTCTGTACGTGAACTATGGAATGGTAAGCTTTTATCTAAAGTTTTAATTTTTTAAAAACTTTTTAATTTCAGAGTCTAAAAATTGAAAATATCACAAATTGGATGAAAAATAAATTGGATAAAATTTAAAATTGGATCAAATAAGAAATTTAGAATAATATTCCCAACAAAATTTTCCTTTTTAAAATCATCAAGGGACCTGGCTTGAAAGAATATGAATTTCATCAATTATCATAAGATATTTAACATTAGCTTTTTATCAAGACGATGGTTTGCTATAGGTTGCTATAAAGAATCACAAAGAAATAATTCGAGCACTGTTAAGGCTGTTAGTATCAGCCGTTTCATCATGAATGAAAACCAACAAATTGAAGATTATCTTTAAGAAATATGCAACATCGGCGTCTGTAAAGAAACATTTTACAAGTGCACTTAAGAATTAAATAAAAGACTGACTAATGAAGTACGAAGATAGAAAGTAATTATAAAAGACGACCATCATTTTAAAATTCTTGTATCTATTTCTTGAGGATGAGCAAAAGCTCTTGAAACTCAAAACGAAAAAAATTTCTATTCTTTAAAATAACTTTTGTTCATGAAAGAACATCTTTACACAGTACAACTGTCATTTTTAGTTCTTTTTTTATATCACTTCCATATATCAATACGGTAAAGATATAATATTACCAAAATGCGCTCACGTAATTTCAAACGACCTCCATAGATAAAGTTTTTATTAAAGAAAAAAGTGAACATCGACTTTTATGTATCTTAATTTTACTGGATCATAAAAATCGCAACATTAATTAAGCAATTTTTTGTAAAGAATTTAATTGAATTCCAATAAAATGTTAAACCAAATAATAGACCAAAAATAATTGAGGCTGATTAAGACGTGAATATTTTGTCGTATACTTTAAACTAAACCTCGTAATGTAGAATGTTGTTGGCCTTTAATCTACCAAAATTAATATTATTTGTCGCAAAAGATTTTTTTGACATTGGTTTTGGTTTCTTGTTATGATTATTATTATTAAGTCATCTTCTTCCTCATGTTTCTTCTTAAATTTTAAGTGATTTATACTGAAATATTTTCAATACCAACATTCTGAATTTTTTGTAAATCTTTACAAGATTTTATTTTTATGTAAAAAAAGGGAGTGTCACAAATTTTTTAGGGAAATAAATGTGACGTGAATTATTTTTTATTATAAGCTAAACCTTTATATGTGTCTTTTTTATCCGAGGTGTTTGAACTTGATAACTGCCAAAAAATGTTTGAATTATTAACAATTCAAAAAAAAAATATATATAAAGAACTTTTAAGAATTCAAATGTACTTTAAACAAGCATCCAAGTATAAACTGCAGGATGCTATAAAAATAAATTGGTCGAAAATATTGTTCTAAAATATAGATTAAATTAATTCAAAGTTATTTAAAGATCTAAATAATCTAAAATTTTTTTCAAATAATTTTTCTTTAAAACACTTCATAAAAAAAATGTCAGAGAGCAAAGTCTAAAAATAACTCAACTATAAAAAAATTACTAAAAATAAAGCAAAAAATCTTTTAACAGTAATTGCAACGACTCGGAACGGAAGGAAATATGCTTCATGCAATTTATCGTTAAACCAGTTGGTGAACAGAAAAATGACCAAAAAATAAAATTGAAAAAATAAAAATAAAATGCAGCGTCTCTGTTGGTGGCTTAATGTGATTAACCTTGTTTGCTACAATGTTGTGTATACAGCTTATAAAATAAATTTTTGAATCATTTAATAAATTTTAATCAATGTTTGGATAGAAACGTGACCAATATCCATCACTGTTTTTAAATTTAAATCCATTAAAATTATTAGAAATGATCATGAAATGTCACTTTTGATAAATTTGAAAATTATTTCTTTATGAATGAAAATTAAAAAAAAATTGAGATATCAAAAAATATGATAAAAATTTGCAAATTAACACTTTTGGTTGATTTACATACAAAACAAACTATTAAAAATTTAAATTTTCGTTCATAATTTTTTTTTTCATTCAAAAAAATAATCAATGAAGCCGCTTTCGGAACTACAACATCGATAACAAGCTTGTAGTAAATTTTGCATAAAACATGGCGATTAATCAGTAAATATTGCACAATTTGAGATGCAACCTTGTACTTGACCAGTCAATGGATTTCAATATCAATGGTAAAATTTACCCAAAATTTATTCTCAAAAAATGCAAATTTTGTACCGTTAGATGTGCATTTGCATAAATTTGCGACCCTTTTTTAAAAAAAAAATGTTTATAAGGCATTCCGTTAAAATTTTAAAAAAATTTCTGGGTTTCGACACTTTTACTTGAACTTGAAAAAAAATATAACAAGAAATTTGAGGAGACGTCATTAATGATAAATATTTATGGAAATTTTTTTCTGATGCGCATCACGTAAACACGATTTTTATGTGATAAATAAGATTAGTCAGCGGTTTTTGTGAGACAATTAGCACGTGAATGCTTGGCGCCGTTTTTCATTTGTGTTAAAAAAATATTCTTAACTTAGGTGACAATTTTTTTTTAATTTTAATCTTATGACTTCAAAAATTGATTAAAATTGAATTATTTGTTTTTCAATCAAAAAAATAAAAAAAAAAAATTAATTTTAAAATATTAATTTAAAAAAATAAATAAATGAAAAAAATTACAAGACGCCTCCACAATTTTTTTTTTAAAATTTTTAAAATTAATAAAAAAATATTTTTTAAGTTTTAAAGAAAAATAAAATTTTATTAAAAAATTTTTTTAAAATTTTTTAATTATTTAAATTATTTTAAAATTAATCTAAAAATTAATTTATCGTTTTTCGTAAAATATTGTCAAAAATTAAACATTTTTAGACTTTAAATTTTTAATACAATAGAAATAAAAATTTTTATTAAATTATTTCAAAAAAATTAGTATTCAAATTGCATTTTCTTTTCTATTGAATTCAAAAGATAAATTATTTTATTTAAGAATAAAACTTTATAAAGGTTTTTTTTTCTTTAAATTTATGAATTAAAAATATTGAAATTCTTTAAATTCTTTTAACGATATTATGTAATTTTTCGTCATTACGTTGCCTCAAAAAATTTACACTAAAAAACGTAGACTTTTATTTTTAAAATCACAACCATGACAGTTTCACCCTTAATCCATTTTTTAATAAAATTTCAATTAATTTCCTAATTTTTATGAATTTTACTGTCGATTTAATTCATAAAAAAACCATAAAGTGCGTAATTACCACAAATTTTGTTACACATATCAGTTACAAATCGCAACGCAATTTTTCAAAGGTTAACTCGACTTACCGTGAAGATAATTAATTATTTTTTCTGTAACAATTTTTTAATTTTTTTCCCAATTTGTGCTTTTATGATGTGCACTTGCTCGTAAATTTTTATTTTTTTTTATAAATTATTTTTTTTATTTTTTTTCAGTCTCTTTTTTTAAATTTTTTATTTTTTTTAATTTTTATTTTATTTTATTTCACAAATTTTTCTGTAAAAGTCCATTTTGCAAAAATTAAAGAATAAAAAAAAATATTTTTTTTTTACAAAATATTTCTTAGACCGAAGCTGATGACTGCCAAAATTAAACTGACATGCTGGACTGAAGCTACTGTTGAATATAACATTCGAGATAGACATTAATTCGTACAAAGAAAAAAAACGTACGTTCGATTTTTGGGGTGCCGAATAGTAAAATAGGCAACAACAAAAAAAAAACTTGTGTCACTGTGCGTATATGTTTCCTTTCACGTACATCGAATTTTGTGAATTGAATTTTTACAACGTTGTAAATCGCAAGGAAGAAAAATATTTTTTTTCTTCATGAAATTAAATCTGAATCAAGGTTCGTTCGAATCATTTCAGAAAAATTATCAAAAAAAAAAATTAATTTCAGATTTTTACATCATCCGTTCGATCTTGAACTTGATCTCCGTTCTCATCCATAAAATTTTTTTCCGACGATGTAATTTTGGTTCAATAAAAAAAAAAACTAGCAAAAAAAAATCAAAAGTTTTTTGTTGCAGCTCGTGTTCATTGAACTTCAGCATGCATCACTGACAAAAGTGAATGCAAACTCATAAAATAATTTTTTTTTTTTTGAAAAATCACTCGTGTAGTTTGAGATGAGGGTTTTTTGGTTAAAATCAGGTTTTAATTGTACCAAAGACATAATTTAATAATTAGTTTCTCGCCATAGATCTCAAACAGGTGTTATATAAAAATGCGTCTGACATTGATTTTGACCTTATTGTCTTACGCTGTATCAAAATGCTTACCGCTATAAAGTCACACATGTGTCTCTTTGAACATATGTTTTGTTTAGGTTACGCATTTTATTTTTTTTTTTGCCAAAAATGCTTTTAATCGATGATTTTTATGAATTCCTTCCTTAATAATTTTTGATCTTCAAAAGGTCGTAAATTTAAAGATGAATACCGTTTTATTGTGAATTTTTTGATGATGCGTAAGGTTATTTATTTTAATTCTATACTTGAACTTTTGTTATTTTTTTTTTATTTATTTTTTAATTAAAAAATTTTAAAAAATTAAAAATTTAATTATTTTTTTTTATTTTTTATTTATTTTTTTATTTATTTTAGGTATTTGTTTTATTTATGAATTTAATTTTTTAAATTAAAAAATTTTTATTAAAAAAATTAATTATTTTTAAATAAAAATAAAATTTAAAAAATATTATTTTGAATTAAATAAAAAAAATATTTTTAAAGAAATAATTAAAATGTTTAAATTTAAATTCATTAAAATAAAATTAATTTAAATATTTTTATTTTTATTTGCTTAAAAAAACAAAAAAAATATTTTTGGTTCAATTACTTATCAAATTATAAGTTTTAATAAAATATTTTTTTTAAATATATGTTAAACTATATTTTAAATTTTTTCTTGGTTCGTTAGAGCATAAGAAGCAGTAAAGATAAAAATTTAAGGTTCGTCGCTTTTAGAAACAAAAAAATATCAAATCTTTCTATTTATCTCGTAAAAAATATTCTCGAATTTTTGTGTGACGTAATCTGTTCCGGTTATGATTACAAATTTTCCCTTTGTGGTTGAGGCAAAGTTCGAAATTGATGATTCGTTACTTTAAATTGATATTTTGACTTTGTTTACTAAATTTTTTAAATGGTGCAGACGAAATAAATAAAATTTAATTGTTTTTTTGCAATTTTTTAAATTATTCAAAAGTGACCTTTTTGATGTTCATCTTTAAAAGAAAAAAAAAATAAATTTAAAAAAAATAAATTATTAAAAAAATAATAAAATAGTCAATCACTATCATTTTTTTCATTAATTTTAAAAAATTGAAAAAAAATTAATTAAAAAAAAAATAAATATTTAGTAAAATTTTCTAATTTTAATTTAAAACTGTAGTTCAATAAATTTATTTTTAAAAAATTCAATAAATTTCATAAAAATATTTTGACAGAAAATTTTTAAGAAATTAAAGTAATTAATCTGTAACGGTAATTAACACTATTTAATAACTTTATTATTAATTTTACTTTAACTCAATGACAAATTAGGAAATTTTTTAATATTAGGTAATAAAAAATAATTAAATAAGTAGAATTTTGTGACACTTTCGTTAAATAACCGTTTATCAAGTGAAAAATTTTATAAAAATATTAATTAAAACAAGTACCTAACGTCTAAAGAATGTTCGATGTCAATGTCAAAAAATTGTCGCAAAAGGTCGTTGCTGTAAAAAAAAAATACAATTTCTAATTAAACTTTATGACGTAAATATTTATTCACAAATGCTTTTAAATTATAATAAAAGGATCACGGTCACTTTTATTTATCTACAAGAATTGAAATGTTACATAAAAAAAATTATTTCAATTCAAGGCTTATTTCCTGTCATGCTCCGTATGTCACTGCGGTAAGTGAATTTCAGCATGTGTCGAACTTTTTTATTACAAATTTAATCTATTTTATTAATTACTGTTGGTGTGATTTGTTTCTCGTTTTTTTTCGAGAAAATTCATTAAACAATTAAATTTAAAAAAAAAATTAAATTTAAATTTAAATAAAATCTTTATATAATTTTATTCAACATTTTTTTTATTTTGTTTTTTGATGATTTATTATCATAACAAATATTAAATTAAATAATAAAATTTGGGCATTTTTGTTAAGTTTACAAATTTTTTTTAATTCAAAATTTTAAATTAATAAAAATAAAATTATTAAATTAAAAAAAATAATTAATTAAAAAAAATAAAATTAATTATTCAGAATTTACCTAAATTATTTTTTTTTTAATTTTTTAATTAATTTATTTTTTTATTTATTTTTTTTAATTTATTATTTTTATTAATTTAACTTTATATTAAAATAATTTAATTAATAAAAATTAATAAAAAATTAAAAAAAAATAAATTGAAAATTTTAAAAAAAAAAAATTCTATCAAAATAAAAAAATGAATTGAAAATTCTAAAAAAAAATAAATTTGAAAAAAAAAATAATAAAAAATAAATTAAATAAAAAATTTAAAAAAAATCAATAAAAAATAAAAAAAAATAAAAAAAATTATTTTAAAAATTAATTTTATCAGAATAAACCTTGAGATAATAATAATACTTTTCAATATCTCACACAAAATTAAATTATTTAATTTTTTTATTATATTTAAAACAATTTCCTACCTTGAAAGTGCACTTATGTGAAATAATCAAATTGCAGACAAAAAAATGCATTAAAAAATAGAATGACCAACTTCAACATTACTTTATTCATGGATTTCTGACGATCAAAAAACTATTCATAAAATATTCATTCATTCGCTGTATCTGATAATAAACATATTTAAATTTATGCACTGAAAAAAACACAACACAAGCAACCTCGAACGGTTTTGTGTTAACATCTTATCTTCATATCGTTGTAATTTGTCAAAAAAATTTTTTTTTTTGTTTTATTGAAAGAGAAAAAAAAATGTTATTGTCCCTTTTTGACTTCATCTCCTTTGCTGCTTTCAACACGCCCGACATTGTTGTTGTTGTCGAAATTGCATTTCTTCGTCGCTGCCTCGAGTTTGCTTGATTTCTTGTATGCCTTGCGATAAAAGTCCGCAAACAAGTACATCATGAACGCCACATTGATGAAGAAGCAAATTGTGAGGACCTTGTGAAACTTGCGACAATTGAACGCCGTCACCATCGCCAAATAAACGAGCATCAAGCCAAATTGCGTGAGTTGGATCCACGTCATGTACTTTTTCCACCAAATGAACTTTTGGTATTTGGGTCCCATTGCGGCAACCATGTAGTAAAAGTACATGATGATGTGCACGAACGAATTGAGGGCTCCGATAACGACGCCTTGCTCATCGGGCATGTACTTGAGGTAGGCCCAGCAGAAGAAACATGTCACGGAATGATGGTAAACGTGAAGGAATGAGACTTGATTTTGCTTTTTGCGGAGCACGAAGAAGACCGTATCCAAGAGTTCGACGACTTTTGAGAAGAAAAACCACCAAGCGCAGTTTACGATCTACGAAAATTGGAGAAAAATTAATTTTTATGGAAATTTTAAGAAAAAATTAAATTTTTACCAAAGTAACTAATTCGGGATTTTCTTCTCGAGCTGTGCGACATCCAAAACTGAAGATGTAAGTTAAAATATTTTCAACGAAGGCCTGAAAATGAAAATTTTTTAATTTAGTAAACAATTCAAATAAATTTTTGAAAAATTTTTCAAAAAAAATCTAAAATTATATCAAAAACGGTTTTTTGAGTTGGCTCAAAATGATAAATTTTCCATGAATTTTGATATCTGTCAAATAATTAAAGATGTAAAAATTTTATTAAAATTAGAATTTTTTTAAGAATTTTACAGATTTTTGAATTAAAATTATACTTTAAAGCTGAAAAACGTTAAAAGTTTCAATTTTTTTAGATTGAAGCTTTTAATTTAATTTTGACAGCTGTCAATGTCAAAAACCGAAGTGTCAAAATTTTGACAAATGAAACAAATTTCGTTTAAATTTTTATTTTTGAACGACTTTAAATCTAAATATTTACCAAATAATGCCTTGAAATGTAAAATATTTATAAATATCAAAAAATTTTGACAGCTGTCAAAAAACGAACTGTCAATATTTTGGCAAATGCTACAATTTTTGTTCACATTTTTAATTTTGAAGGATATTAGGCCTAAATTTTTATCAAATATTAAATTGAAATGTCATAAATTAAAAAAAATAACAAAAAATTTTGACAGCTGTCAAATATTTAACTGTCAAAATGACAAAAGAAGTGACAATTTTTAAACATTAATTAATTTTAATAAAAAATTTGAGTTCTTGATGATTTTTTATACGAAAAATATTTATGAAATTTCAAAAAAAAAATAATTTTTAAAAAAATTTTTGACAGCTGTCAAAATATTTTTCTGTCATATTTGTATCAATTTCCTTAAATTTTAATTTTAAAAAAATAATGAAGTTTTTTTTTAAATTTTTTAATTAAAAAAATCTTTCAATGACTTTTAAAATTTGAAATTTCATCAAAAATTTAATCTTTGACAGCTGTCAAATATTAAAAAAAATCGAAAATCGAAAAAAAATTAACTCACCTGCGAGAACAACCAACAAGAAAACAAACACTGGTAAGCATTATAAGCAATCATAAAATTTTTCAGTTGAAACGGCTCCCGATTTTTCATCCATTCCGGACCAACTTTCAGCACAAACACCAAATAAGCGACCAAAATCGTGATCACGGGAACTGGCGAACTCATCAAAGGCCATTTGTCGACTTCTTTGTCTAAAAATAAAATTTGAGAAAATTATTAAAATTTCTAAAAATGAAAGTAAAAAACTTACCAACAAGAAATTCTAACGGAATTCTCACTTGAGATGCCATTTCAATGCAACAACGACCTACAAAAGACGAGAAAAAGTAACAAAAGTTGCAATTTCTAACAAATTCATCAATCAAAACATTCGCCCATTGTCCAAAACTCTCACTTGCTATCATTTGCAATCGCTTGAAGGTCTGTTATTATGACGAACAATCGAAAAGTTTCAATCAAAATTGCATCGTAAGCATCTCAAATTAACGCAAAGTGTGTTAAATTTCTGTTTTTTAATGAAATCAAGAGTCATTTATGACACAATAAAAATATTTGTTTGTCTATTTTGGTTCTAATTAACCTAATTAAGTTAGCACGATTTTTTTTATTATTTTTTTTCGTGTTAGAACCAAAGTTACAAAATTTGTTTATTTACCCAAATTTATTCAAATAACTTTAAGGTCAAATGTAATTTTTTGCTTATTTTTATTTGTTTTTTGTTTTAGGTTTCAAATAAAGAATGCAGGGTAATGTAAAATTGAAAAAAAATAGGTAAAGTTCATTGACTCGATTTTTTTTTTGTAAATTTATTAATTACGTGAGTTACAATTTTTTATGTAAAAAAATATTATTTTATTACCTTAACGAAAAACTTATTATTTTATTTTTTAAAAAATATAAATTTTATAAAAATATTTTTTTTTTAATTTTTTTAATTAAATATATTTTTTTAAATTAAATAATTTTTGAAATAAAAATAAATTTAATTTTTTTATTTTAATTAATTTTTTTCGTAAAATTAATTTTTATTTATAAAATTAAATTTTAATTAAAAATTCAGGAAATTTCCCAAAAAAAAATTACTTGACTTTCATTACAATTTTTTTTTTTTTTTTTTTTTTTTTTTTTGTAAAAAAAGTTCAAGTTCAATTAAATATTTAATTTAATTCATTAAAAATCTGATTTTAGAATTGCAAATTTTTGACGTATTTGCCCAAATGCTTTAATTTTTTTTACAAAAATTTATGCAAAATTGACATTTTACGAGCATTGACCTTCGATGCAAATAATAATTTTCACTAATTGAGTAAAAAATTGTAACACATTTTTTTTATTTTATATTTTTTAAATATTTTTTATCCTTTAAAATTTTGATATTTTATTTCGATTTTTTTTTTAAATTTTCTCCTCTTAAAAATTTTAATGTAATTTGTGAAAAATTTAAATAAAAGAGAAAAATCTTTACAAAAATATTTTATTTTTTATTTTTCAATTTTTTTTTAATTTTATTTTTTTTTTCTCGCATTTTGCGTCACTTTTTAATTTTCGCGCTGTTGTCATTTTTTTAAATATTAATATTCACATTTTTTTATTATGTCAAAAAATATTATCCAATTTCGTCAAAATAAATTTTTTTAATCATTTTTTTGCATTTATTTTTTTGCTTTTGTAAGCACTTAATAAACACTTGCAATAAAATTATTTTTTTCATAAGTTCAATCGATTGCCACGTTTTTGCCTGCATTTCCGTTGCAAACAAATTTTTTTCTATAATTTATACTTTGAACTAGATTTTTTTTTTAAATATTTCTTATCATTTCCTTTTTATTTATTTTTTAATTAATTCATAATTTTTTTTTCCTATTTTTTTATAATTTTTTTAATTTTTACACACACCAAAAAAATTAAAAAATAGTTAATTGGAGCAAATTACCTAATTTCCGTTCTTAACCAAGCGACGATAATTTAAATACTAAAAAGAAATTTACTTGATGCCTCGAGGACGTTCGCTAAACTTTATTTTGTTCAGCTGTACGTGGATTTAATTCACGAAATGCGAGTAAAAGTACATCAAAATTATTTACGATGAAGTACGATTGCATGTCGTTAAGGTTTGATTGATATTTTTATCAATTGTGTGCGCAGTTTTTAGGCGTTAAAACTTTTTTAACGGATGGTTTGATAGGAGTTGTTTTGCTTGAAATAAAAATAATTAATTTAAATTTTAATTAAAAAATTAAAAAAAAATAATTTTTTAAAATTTAAATTTTTAAATTTTTATTAATTAAATTAAATTTTTTAATTTAAAATTAAATTAAATTATTTTTTTTTTAATTTTATAATATTTCAAATAATTTTTAAAAAATAATTAAAACTAATATTTAATTAAAAATAATTATAAAAATTAAATTTAAAATTTAATTTTTTTTTTATTTATAATAAATAATTATTTGTACAAAAAAATCGAATAAAAATTAAAAAAAAAAATAATTTAAATTAATAATAATTTAAAAATTTAAATTATTAAAAAAATAAAAATAAAAAATGATTTAAAGTATTTAATTAAAATAAATTTGGAAAATTTAAATAAAATTATTAAAAAATTATTTTTTAATTTAAACAAAAAAATTTTTTTTTTTATTTGAAAATTTAAAAATTATTTTTAATTAAATTTTTAAAAGCCTTAAAAATTAAATAAATTTAAAAAGTAATAAAATTTAAAAACTATTAAAAATTCCATTAAAAAAATTCAAAAGAACTTTGGATCATGAAACAAAATTTTTGACGTCATTAAACTTCTACTTACACACAAATTTCTCACCTTTGACTTTCGATTTGTCGAACGCAGCAAATTGATATTCTCATTGTTCCTTTATAATTTCATTAAACGTAAAATCCATTGTCAGTATTTCGGAATTCCATTTATGTAAATTTTGATTGACGGGAATTCGATGACTTTTCCAACAATTAACAAAAACAAAAAAATTGTTATATAATTTATTATTTTATTCTATACTTTCTTTCGGTTTGCGGTAATAAGTTTTGCGATAAAAGTCGAAAAACAGCAAAAACATGAAGAGATTCTGCGGTACGATAATAAATGTGGGCCAACACGGGAAATTACAATCCGGCTTCAGCCATGGTTTGAAGAGCAAAACGATCCAGTGAAGAGCTATCATGCCGAATTGGATCTAAAAAAGAATATTTTTAATAATTTTTTGATTTTTTTTAGGTAAAAAATTAGGATTTCGAACCATTTGAAGTTGAGTAATGTGCTTTTTCCACCAAAGATTCTTCTTATGTTCGGGATTAAGTGACGTAAGGAAGTAGTAAAAGTACATAACGACATGCACGAAACTGTTCAAGAGTCCCATTAAGACGCTGTGACCTCCAGGGAAGTATTTTGCGCCGCCCCATGAAAGCATTACCATGCCTTTGATGCAAAATTTTTATTAAAATTTGAAAAATTAAATATTTTCATGAACTTAAGATGCTTAAGTCATAACTTAAGTCGTTAATTTAAAAAAATCATCTGAGTTTTTTATTGAAATTTATTAAAAATCTTAAAAATTTGATAGCTTCTGAACAATTTTGATTGAAAATTAATAAAAAATAATTTTGAGTTATGACTTAAGTTCATAAATAAAAAAATTTATTAACTTAAGAGCCTTAAGTCATAAAATAATTCATAAAATAAGTCATAAAATAAGAATTATCACAATTTTTTTATTGAAAATTGTAAAAAGCTTAAAAATTTTAAAGCTTTGAATAAAATTTAATAAAAAAAATTCTGATGATTTTCAAAAATTTACGACTTAAGGTTCTTAAGTTCAAGAATTTTGAATTTTTATGAATTTAAAAATCTTAAGTTATAACTTAAGTCGTTAATTTTTAAAGTTTTTGATAGATTTTGATAAAATTTTTTAAACTCAACGACTTGAGTTATGACTTAAGGTTCTTAAGTTAATGAATTTTAAATTTTTATAAACTTAAGAGTCTTAAGTCATAACTTAAGCCGATTTTTTCATAAATCTTAAGAAATTTTTATTGAAATTTGTTAAAAACCTTAAAAATTTTAAAGTTTTTGAACAAATTTCATTAAAAATTTCTGAAGACTTATGAAATTAACGACTTAAGCTATGACTTAAGACCCTTAAGTTCATAAAAAAAGTAAAAATATTTTTTTTTTAGATTTCGTCACAAAACTCACCCGTATGATGATAAACATGCAAAAAAGTGACTTGATTCTGCTTCTTTCGCAACACAAAGAAAACCGTATCCAGCAAATCGATCACTTTTATCACAAAGTAAAGATATGCGCGACGTGCTGTTTGCATCCCCAACTCACTTTCCGTGTAATCAACCGGCTCACACAACAAACTATATTTCGTAAAGAATCCCAAACGAATCGCATCAAAAACAAGCGATCCGCACAAAATTATCTGAAGCAAATTGTAATATTTGATAATTCCATCCAACTTGAAGGGCTTTCGATCTTGCATAAGTCGCGGTCCCAAACTCTTCACAAAGTACAAATAACCCGCGAGAAGTAACAATCCCGCGCCCGGATCTCGCATCAAGGGCCAATCACGAACTCGCGGATCGCTGCACTCGTCATTCCAGTAAAAATGTAACTCGATTATTTTTCGTAACACGTAAGCCATTATTTTATATTTTTGAGTTATTCGCTTTAAGTTTAGCGACTTTGCTGTTGTAAATCTAAGTAATGACTAAAAATTGATTTGAATTGGAAGTGCGATTGAACCTTAGAATTGTTGACGATTTTTAACGAATGGATTTGAATAAATTTGCGTTCGGTTTTTTATTTCAATTTTTATTAATGGAAGAAAGAAAGTCATTGAAAAGTAATTTTTATACGAAAATTGTATGTAAGTTTTTTTTCAAAAAATTTTTAAGCGGGAAATGTGAATTAAAATTAATTTTTAGATTTTTTAGAGGAAAATTAAGAAAAATTGTCAAAAATAAAATTATATAATAAAAATTTCTTAAAATTTTGAATCTTTAACAAAAAAATTAAATGTTAATTCAAAAAAAATTTCGCTCAAGATTTAAAATTTATTTTTTGATAATTTATAAAATTCGTAAAATATTTTTTATTCTAAAAACTATAAAAAATGTGAAAAAACTAAATTTTTAATTCATTTTGCATTTGAAATTAAATTTACGAAAATAAAAATTATTTTTTTATGAAATTTGGAAATCGCCTCATTGCTAATTCAGTAAAAATAAAAAAAAATAAAAATAAAATTATTTCGTAACTTTAAAACTTTAGAAAAAATTTTCATTAAATTTATATTTAAAAAAAATTTTAAGATGTTTATTAAAAAAATGTTTTTATAAATTTTAATTAAAAAAAATTTAAAAAAATTGATTTGTTTCTATTAAAAAAATAAAATTAAATTAATTTTTAAATTAAAAAAATTAATTTAATTTAATTTTTTTTATTTTTTTTTTTAATTAAAAATAAAAGCTTAAATTAATTTAAAAATTTTTAAATGTCAATTCAAAAAATTACTGTTAAAAATTTGAAATTCGCCTTTTCGCTAATTCAAACTTTTGAAAAAAAAATAATTTAAAAAAATTAATTTAACTCAGAAATTCTTGATTAAAACTTAAAAATTTAATAAACTAATAAAAAAAATAAAACAATTTTTTTATTTATTTTTATAAAATAGTTTAATTTCAACTTTTTAATTTTATTTTCTCTTACAGATATTTTCATTTCTCACTTAATTTCAATAGTACACGTTTCTTATCCAACTTTTATTAAGTTTAGTAGTAAATATATATAATATTTATTTATATAGTTCAGCGTATAGTTTAATAGTAGAGAATCGCAGTTTAGTTAATTTCTTGAGTAATTCAAAATATTTTCTTTATTGGAAGAAGAAATAACTTAAAATTAAGGGTTTTAAAGCTTGTAGTTGATATTTTATTTTATTTTTGTTCATTAAGGTATTTTTTTATTTTGGAAATTCGTATTGATAGATAGAGTTAGATGGTTGGATGGAGGAATGATAAATAAGGTTTTGTGAGTTTTGTCGGATTTTTTTGGCTAAATGAGTAGTTTTGGTAATTTTTTAAAAATTTTTGTAAGAAAATAATTTTTTGAGAACAAAATTTGGTAAAAATTTTAGTATTTTAATTTTATTTTCATTAAAACTTAAAATTTTTATTATAAAAAAATTTAAAATGTTTAAAAATTTCTTAATTTTTGCCATGAATTTAAAATCTTATAAGATTTTTTAAAAAATTCTTATCAGAAATTGACTTTTTTTCTTTAAAATTCATTAAAAATTTGATTTTTTTTACCAAAACTACTCATTTAATCCTTTTAAAAGCTATTTTCGCGCAATTTTGCATTTTTATGATATTGACGTTTTAAAATCTATTCAGAGAACATTGACAGCCTGCTTTAATGATATGAAAACTTCTTTTTTTTTCGTTAAAATTTTACGTTTTAAATTGAACTTGAGTCTTTTGTATCTTTCAAAAAATTGTGCGATGAGTCTTTTTTTGTCGTTACTAAAAATTTCTGTAAAATAATATCATTTTTTTCATGAGTCACGAGAAATAAAAAAATAATTTTAAAAAGCACTAACAACTATCGTTAAGTCCTAAATTTTGATCGATGACTGAGCATCATCGTGTTGGCAAAACGTTTTCGTCTTATTAATTAACACTTTTTTCTCTTGTTTTGTTAATACTTATCAATTATTATCAGTAACATTGTTTTAGCCTTATTTCTATAAAAAAAAAATAGTCGAATTACGTCGAAAAATTGAGTTAGCAGCCCCTGTCCTTTTTTTTGTTAAAAATAAAATAAAATAATTTTATTAAGGAATGTTTGAAATCACGAGAAATTTATCTAAATTAGGAGGAAATAAAAATGGCAGTATTTTTGTTGTTGGAGTAAATAAAAGGGTTTTAAACGGCGACAGGGGCTGGCGAATGTCAATGCCATTTGGATTTTTGAGCGAATATGTCAGCTCGGAGGTTTTGGGCGAAGCAAATGCCGAGAATCTGAAAAAATAAGAAAAAAATTAGTTTTTATTTAAAATTTTTAAGTAAAAAATTTTTAAAAAATAAAATAATTAAATAAAATTAAAATAATAAATTAAATAAAAATTCAAGGTGAAAATAAAATTAAATTATTTTTGATAATTAAAATAAATTTTTTAAATTAAATAAAAATTAAATTTTTAAACAATCGAAAAAAATAAAAAAAAAGATTTTGGCTTAAAAGGTGAAATTTTAAAAATAATTTATTTAAAAATAAAAATTTTTATTTATTTATATTTATTTTTGTTTATTTTATTAATATTTTAGTTGACGTAATAATTCTTTAAAAAAATATAATAATTAAATTAAAAAATTATTAAATAGTAATAAAATAGTTTGAGATATTTTTTTTTGTAATTTTTCTGTAAATTTAATTTAAAAATTTTTAAACTTTAATTAAAAAAAAAATAATTAAATTTACATAAAAAATTTAAAAAAAAATATATTAAATTATTTTATTTTATTTTTTAATATTTTTTAATAATTTTTTTAATTAATAATATTTTTAAAAAAATTATTACGAAACACAAAATTTAATTAAAATTTAAAAAAAAAATAATTTAAAAATATTTTTGTTTAAAAAAATTAATTTTATTTAAAAATATTTTTGCAATTTTTTATCTAAAGATTTTTTTTCGAATTTTTATTTAATAAAATTTTTAATAATTTTTTAATTAATGTTTTATGTTTCAAAAAATCAATTTTAATTAAAAATAAAATTTTATTTTTTTCAATAATTTTTCAAAATTAATTAATTAAATTAATTAAAAATTTTAAAAATTAAAAAAATCTAACAAAATTAATAAAAAAAAAAAAAAAAAAAAAAAAAAACAAAAAATACCTGCAAAAAGGGCAAAATAATGACACAAACAGCGATCATAATTAAATTATGATCGATCCATTCCTCGCCGGAAGTTAAACAACCCTTTTCATTTATCGTATTCGACACATTTTCAGTCTAACAAAAAAATAAATTTAAAAAAAAATAAATAACAAAAAACGAAAAAATGAACCAAAAACCCAAAAAAACTACAGAAAAGTGTTAGAAAAGTCCATGAGAAGAAGAAATATTAACCTCAACTATCATGATTGCTATACAAGTGCCCGCTACAGATACAAAATTATTTTCCAACCAGTCTTCAAAGGCTCTCATACAGCCTCTCTCAAATATTTGGCGATCTTGTGTTTGCTAATTGCATGCAACCGTCCCATTTAAAGTGCAAAAGTGTTAATTTTTGTTAAAAAAGGAAATTTTTTGGTGAAATGTTAGTTTTTTTAGTTTTTAATACAAAAAAATTTCAAAAAATACTCACATAATTCCCTTTTCTCACATCATACCCGCACTGTTTGTTCTTGATAATCTCATTAGGTCGCAATTTGCAACAAGAAAAGGGAACGCCGCATGCTTCGCGACTCCCCACAGCACTACTGCTACAATTAAAATAATTATTCGAGTCCCAATCCTTCGGACCTTCGATGCCACAGCATTGCCATTCCTCCTGAATCCAATCTATCAAGTTTTGCTGGTCCGGATCTTCGCGATAATGCGTTATAAAGGCTCGCAAACCCGTCGTCGCTTGTTCCTTGATCCATCCTTTGTCTTTGAGCACGAAGGCAAGCACTCCCAAACTCAGTTCCATGATGAGCAAGGCAGCGAGGAACATCGAATATGTCGCCAAGAGACATGTATTCTCCCGCAGAGCTCCCAAGGCGCCACAAAAACCAATCACGAAGGATGTCAGACCGCAAATGGCAAGCACGAAAGCTGGATCGAGCGCGATATTCGTCAAACGGGAGATATTGTTGAAGATATCTTTCTCAGTCCAAGCCCAAATCCCGACTCCGAGGATAAAAAGACCAAATAACTGAAAAAAAAGATGTTGTAAAGTTAATCCAAACCAAGCAAAAATATTAAAATTTAATTTTTCATCAAATTTCAATTAAAAAAATATTTTTTATCGACAAAAACTTTAAAAATTATTCAAAATTTAGTAAAAAATTCATGAAATTTTAATTAAAAAAAATTTTTTTGGACCTGAAAAATTTTTTAAATATCAAAATTTAATGAAAAATCGATAAATTTCTATTTAAAAAAATTTTTTTTGGACCTGAAAATTTTTTAAAAATATTCGAAATTCGATAAAAAATTTTATTTAAAAAAAAATATTTTAACCCACAAAAATTTAAAATAATTCGAATTTGGATAAAAATTCAATCAATTTCTATTTAAAAAAAAATTTTAAGCTACAAAAATATAAATTCAACTCAAAATTCGATGAAAATTCATGAAATTTCAATCAAAAAATTTTTTTAGACCACAAAAATTTTAAAATAACTCGAAATTTGTCGAAAATTAATGAAATTTCTATTAAAAAAATTTTTTTGAAGCACAAAAACTTAAAAATAACTCGAAATTCGATGAAAATTCATGAAATTTTAATTAAAAAAAAAATTTAAATGCTCACCCAAAACAAAACATTGACGCTAAAAATTACGTATTTCAAGCAACAAGAGATTTCGGAGCTCTCTTTGCGATATTTCCTCACTGGCATCTTGTGCATTAGCAAATTTTCATGATTTTTTGTCCAATTTGTTGCCCGTTTTCGAGCGAAAACTTGATTTTCCTGCGATTTGAGATGAAATGAGGAAATGTATTTGAAAACTTTCGCTTTGCATAAATTATTTGCAGACTCTCGTACACACGTATACGAGCCAGATGATGATGCCCAATATGAATTTCATTGGAATTTGTACCTATTGGGTATTATTTCGTGTAACGTCAACGTGGAAACGTGAACCAAAAATCTAAAAAAAAAATTTTATATTTTTAAGCCAAGATTTGGTGTTTTTTCCTCATTTTTTGTTTGAAAAAGGTAATTTTTTGTATTTTTGAGTCACGAAAAAATTAAAAATTTATTTTTTTCTTTTTTATTTTTAGTAAAAATCAGTAAAATGCCTCCGAAAAAAGCGCCTGCCCCTTCGAAGAAGGCCGAAGTGAAGAAAAAGGAGAAAATTATCGAAGACAAAACGTTCGGCATGAAGAATAAAAAGGGAGGCAAGGCTCAAAAGTACATTGCGCAAGTAGAGAAACAAGTAAAATCGGGCGGGCATCATCCGCAGGACAAGGAAGCCGAGAAAAAACGTCTGGAAAAGGAGAAAAAATTGCAGGAACAGAAGGAAATGGCGCTCCTTTTCAAGCCAGTACAAACGCAATCTGTCGCGGCGGGCACCGATCCCAAGTCTGTCGTTTGCGCGTTTTTCAAACAAGGCAATTGCGGCAAAGGGAACAAGTGCAAGTTCAGTCATGACCTGTCTGTGGAGAGAAAAACGGAAAAACGCTCGATTTATTGTGATATGCGTGACGTGGAAGCGGATGGCGAAACGATGGAGAACTGGTCCGAGGACAAATTGAACGAAGTTGTGAACAAAAAGCACGGCGGCAAGGAGAAAACGATGCCCACAACGACAATTATCTGCAAATATTTCCTCGATGCCGTCGAGAAGCGACTTTACGGATGGTTTTGGGAATGTCCGAACGGCGAAAAGTGCATTTATCGGCATGCCTTGCCCCAAGGTTACGTTTTGAAGCGCGATCAGAAGAAAGACGACAAAAAAGATCAAATTTCGCTCGATGAACTGATCGAAAGTGAACGCGCCAAGCTCTCGGGAGTCAATCAAACACGCGTCACACTCGAAACTTTCCTCGCGTGGAAGAAACGAAAGATCCAGGAACGCAAAGATGCCGCCAAAAAAGACGAAGACAAGAAACGGAAAGATTTCAGTGCGGGACGTTCGCTCGGATTGTCGGGTCGTGAGATGTTCAGCTTTAATCCCGAACTGGCGAACGATGGCGATATGGAAGATGGCGACGTGGCGATCGATTCTTATGCTTATAATCAAGACGAAGAAGACGCCAATGTTCAATATAAGGAACTCGATTTGAATGCGTTGTCAGTTGCGGGATTGGAAGTCGATGGAACGGGAACTGTGGCGGAAAGCGATCGATTGGAGAAGATGAAACAAGCGGCAGGCACGGAGACAAAGACAGAAGAGGAAGCGTCGAAAGATCAAGTTGATGCGACACCTTTCAATGAGAACCTATTTTTGGAAGAAGACCTCGAAGGGTTAGACGACGAACTGAACGATTTGGATTTGAATGATGCTTCGTAAAATACGGCAAAAAGCACAAATTTTGTTAAAAAAAAAATCTTTTTTATTGCCATCTCGTTGATGTAAAAAGCTGCTGTAGTGCGCTTACTAATTGTAAAATAAAGTCTTCAAACATTAAAAATCACTCAAAATTTTATTTTTCTATGAATTTTTTTAATTAAACCTTATTATGAGATCTAAAAAATTTGATTTCAAGCAAATTTCAAGAGAAAAATTTCATTTTAAGAATTGAAAAATTTGATTTCAAAAAAATTTCAAGATAAAAATTTCATTTCAAGAATTGAAATTTTGATTTCAAAAAAATTTCAAGAGAAAAATTTTATTTCAAAAAAAAATTCAAGAAGAAATTTCATTTCAAGAATTAAAAATTTTTATTTCAAACAAATTTCAAGAGAAAAATTTTATTTCAAAAAATTTCATTTCAAGAATTGAAAAATTTGATTTCAAACAAATTTCAAGAGAAAAATTTTATTTCAAAAAAAATTTTAAGAAGAAATTTCATTTCAAGAATTGAAAAATTTGATTTCAAACAAATTTCAAGAGAAAAAATTTATTTCAAAAAAATTTCAAGAAGAAATTTCATTTCAAGAATTGAAAAATTTGATTTCAAACAAATTTCAAGAGAAAAATTTTATTTCAAAAAAAATTTCAAAAAAAATTTCAAGAATTGAAAAATTTGATTTCAAACAAATTTCAAGAGAAAAATTTTATTTCAAAAAAAAATTTCAAGAATTGAAAAATTTGATTTCAAACAAATTTCAAGAGAAAAATTTTATTTCAAAAAAAATTTCAAGAAAAAAATTTCATTTCAAGAATTGAAAAATTTGATTTCAAACAAATTTCAAGAGAAAAATTTCATTTTGAGAATTGAAAAAATTTATTTCAAAATTTCAAAATAAAAATTTATTTCAAAAAAAAAAAAATAAATCAAGCAGAAATTTCAAGAATTGAAAAATTTGATTTCAAACAAATTTCAAGAAAAAAAATTTATTTCAAAAAAAAAAAAAAGAAATTTTATTTCAAGAATTGAAAAATTTTATTTCAAAAAAATTTCAAGAGAAAAGTTTCATTTTTGAAAAAATTTATTTCAAGCGAATTTCAAGAAAAATTTTATTTCAAAAAAAAAATTCAAAAGAAATTTCATTTTCATTTTGAGGACTGAAAAAATTTAATTCAATCAAATTTCAAGAAAAAATTTCAATTTGAGAAAAGAAAAATCAATTTCGAGAACTAAAAAATTTTTTTATTGAAATTCGCTTGAAAAAATTTCAATTTCAAGAAAAAAACAAATTTTCACAGTATCCAAAGCTACAATTTTATTGATATTCTTTCACATATTTCAAGCATTTTTATCACAAAAATATATTATTTCCAAGCGTTTTCAGCGTAAAATCAATCAATCGCTGGCTGAAAAGCATTTTCGAGTAAATATTTCAATTAAGTAAGGAACAAAAATCGCATTTCTCCGCAGTTTCGCATTTTAATTCTGGTTCGGAGTGATTGCCAAAACGGTGAATCCCAAATTATGCGGATCCAAATTCATGAATTTCTTGCAAACTTCCGCGGCGTCATACAAAAACTTCTCCGGATTCGTTGCTCCGTGCTTAATGGGGAACGATTTGCGGCCATCAAGTTCGTATAATTCGCCATTTTTGTGAACCAAAGCGATGAAATGATGATTTACCTTCGTTGAGAGGTCCGGAGCTGCAGTTTGACCTTCCTTGGCAAGCTCTTCGTGCGTATTTGTGAACGCGGAGTCGCCTTCCAAGAGTTTTCCGCGTTCGTCGGGCGACAAATCTTTGGTTTTGTTGAAATAATTCGCAAGAACGCCGTCTTTCAGCTCAATTTGCGGATTATTGAGGATGGCATGAACCAAAGCGATTGTTCCGCAGGCATTGTGGATCGTTTGTTTCATGAAAAAGAGATCTTTGGGACATTCGGGAGGGTTTGCCTTCAATGCCTTGTCTTCATCTTCGCGATATTTCTCGAACTGTGGAACGAAAAAAATTTTTTAATTAGATTAAAGACTCAGACGGAGCAAATTTAATTAAAAATTAATCGGATTCGTACCTTTTCGTTGCACGGAAACAAGAAAATCAACGCAGAAACGGGTTGCGGCAAAAATTCCAAGAGTTCTTTGTCCAATCCAAGGACATCGGCGATCATAAATTTGTCCGAAACGCCGAGTTTCTGAATGTATTTCGTCAGAACCTGCGTAGAAAAGTTTTTCCATATGTTAAAAATGTTCAAAAAAATGAAAAAGGATGACGGAGCAAAATTTTCTTACCTCAGAGTTGGATTCTAATGGCAACCAAGTAGTCATTTTCACGTCGATTTCTCGTAATTCAGTCTTTAAAAAGGGATTTTAATACTTTAAGTTGCGTTTAAAGAGGTATTTTTCAGCAAAAATGCGAATTAATTGCAGGAGACGTTGCCGGCACGATAATGAAAAGTGAAATGAATCGTATTTTTTTGCAAAGGTGTCTCTGTACGAGGGATATTGCGTAAGAATTTCAACCAATCAGAAGAGAGATGAGGAAAAATGTCGATTGGCAACACTGTTTTTGATAATTTTAAAAGAAATTTTTCAACAAAATTAAAGATTTTTTGAAAATTTATGAATTTTGAATGAAAATAAAAAATTTTAAAAGAAATAAAAATTTTTAAATTTTTATTTTTGCCCATTTTTTTTTTAATTTAATTTTTGAATTATTTTAAGAAGCTTTGGAGCTAAAATGTTAAAATTAATATCAAAAAATTTTTATTTAATTTTATTTTAATTTATTTAAATTTAATTTTATACCTATTTAAGATATAAAAAAAATTAAAAAATATTCTGAACATGAAAATAAAATTTAGAATTAAATATTTTCCCAAAAAAATGAATATGAAATTTTTTTTTCAACTTTACAAGTTTTAGTTGAAAATTAAAAATTTAGCCAAAATTCTAATTTAATTTTTTTCTGTAAAATTTTGAGTTTCAAATTCTTTTCGAATGATTTTTATAAAATTTTATTCAGAAATTATAGAAAATAAAAAATATTGTTTTTAAAATTTTTAAAACTTTTTTGTTTGAAATTTTAATATTTAAAAATAAATATTTGAAAAATTTTTATTTAAAAAATTAAAAATTATTCTCAACAATGTTTAAAAATGTAAAAATTTAGAAAAAAATTTGGCAGTTGTCGATATTTTTAATTTTGAATTTTTTTTTAAATTATAAGACAAAATTTATCATGATCATGATTTTTTTTATAAAATATCAAATTTTGAGACATTTTTAAAAAATTTTTAAAAATAAAAGAAAATTAAAAAAAATAATTTATTATCTGAATCTCTTCAAAATTTAAATTTTTTAATGTTTAATATTTTTTTTTAATTTTTTGATAAATAAAAAATTTAAAAGAAATTATAATGAATAAAAATAAAAACTTTAAATAATTATACTTTTAAAAAATAAATAAGAAAATTAAATTAAATTAAAATAATTTTTATTTATTATTTTTTTTTTATAATTTTGTAAATTACATTTTAATGCTTGTAAAAAAATATTTTTTAAATTTTATTTCTTTTTTTAAATAAATAAATTTAAATTATTTTATTAAATAATTCTAATAAATAAATAAAAATTAATAAAATTAAATAATTAATTGAATAATTTTTTAAAAATAAATTTAATAATTTTTAATAAAAATTTAATTTTTATTTTTAAAATTTTTTAATTTAATTTTTGTTTTTATAAAATTTTTTATTTAATTTTATTAATTTCATTCGTCTCAATCTTTGTTTTGAATACACTACACAACTCGTACACGCTACGATGACTCGTACAACAGCTGTGTATTTATTCCGTTTAAGCTTGGGTTATCGATTTCGGGTAAGAAATCTTAAAAATTTCATTAATTTCAGGATTTTTCGCTTTTCTAATGAAAAATTTCTTAATTTCAAAACAAAAATTTACAATTTTAATTCAAATTCCATCAAAATTTCTTCAAAAAATCAAAATTTTATCAAAAAATGTTCATCATTAAAGCAACATAGGAAACAGTTCCGCATCTGCGTCGCTTCAGAAATTCCAAAATCTTGCGGTTTTAAAATGGTCGTCGTTTGAAGAGAAAATTCCCAACAATAAAACTGCAAAAAACTCTGTTCCAAGTTCATTTAAATTCAAAAAAATCATCTCAAGTTGTGCCAAAACGTCATTTCTCCGCGGATTCGTGAAAGTTTCATCAAAAACTCCAAGAAAGGCGAGAAATTAAAATGTACAACGACATGGGCATAAACATGGTGCCCTTCGACATGAATGGCTTGAACACGATGGGTCTCTACGAAGCTCCTCGTCCCCGTTTCATCTTCAAGATGCCGCGCGTCGTGCCGGAGCAAAAGCAAAAGTTCGAAACTGACGATTTGTTCCGCAAACTGAGTCGCGACTCGGAAATTCGTTACACGGGCTTCCGCGATCGTCCTCCGGAGGAGCGTCGAGCTCGTTTCCAGAACGGATGTCGTGAGGGGCATTTGGAAATCGCCTTTGCCGCAACGGGAATTAATCTCCAGCTGATGTTCAATCCGGGGATGAGTCTTTACATGCACGAACGCGAATGCGATTTCGACAAGGAACACGGAAAAGTTCACATCAAAAGTCATTTTATCATGAACGGGGTTTGCATCAAGTTCCGCGGATGGTTGGATCTCGAACGTTTGGATGGCATTGGGTGCTTGGAGTTGGATGAAAAAAGGGCAGCGCACGAAGATGCCATTTTGAAGGAGCAACTGGATCGTTATAATCGTCGTTTGAGGGATTTTGAGGACACGCAACGCACTTATGGGCGCGCAGATGAGTACGATGCTCGTCGTTCGGGCGGCGCAACAATCGGAACTGGCAATATGTGGAGACGTTAAAGACGTTTTTTCTTTCTTCCTCTTTATCTTTCATAAAACTTAAAATAAAAATATTTTAATCGTATAAGCTTAATGGAAAAATATTTCTAATGAATGGACTTAGATGTGTAATCTCAAATATATTATGATAAATAAATAAATGTAATCGTAATCCCTTAAATGTAAAAAAATGTTTTTTTTTTATTATTTAAAAAATTTAGATTTTTTTTTTAATTAGAATGTTTTGTCAAAATTTAATTTTTTTTTTTAATTTTTTTAAATTTTAATAATTAGGTATTCTTTTTATTATTTTTTTATATTAAATTTTTTATAAAATTTTTAATTATTTTTTTTTTATTTTTTAAAAACAATTTTTTCTTAAAAAAGAATGCAGGTAATGAAAAATTTTTGAGTTTGATTGATAAATTTTATCGATAAATTCTATTTTAAATCAAATATTTTTATTTGCGTGAAAAGGAGTCGATTTGTAAAAATATCTAACTTTTTTTTACTTTTTCTCATAGATATTTTTTTTATTTTAAAAATTTTAACAGTTTTTTTAATTTTTAAAAATTCATAAAAAAATTTCAGTGAATAAAAATTTTTCAAAAAAAAACAAAAAATAAATTTTCAAAAATCGGTACCTAATTTGAAAGAATTTTTTTAAAGTCGTTTTTGAATAAAAATTTTTAATTAATATTTTAAAATTTAAATTTAATTTTCTCATAACCAAAAAATATTTTTTAAATTTATCAAATTTTTTAATTTTAAATTTTTAAATATCTTGCAAATTTTTGATTTTAAGCAAAAGTTTCATATATTTTTATACAACATAAAAGTCTTATTTTTGCACAAAAAAAAATAATTTTTTTAATGAAAAAAAAATTTAATTTGAGAAATAAGGAAAATTTAGAAAAATTGACTAATTTTTCGTAAAATTGAATTTCAAATAATTTTTTTTGTTAAAAAAATTTCAAAAGCTTTCGTTAAACGAAATAAAAAATATAAATTTTGTTAAAAATTTGAAATTCTCTTTTGTTAATTTTTTTTTATAGATTTATGATTTATTAGTTTTTTTTTGAAAAATTATTCACTCTGAGTTGATAAAAAATTTTCATTTTAATTTTTCGTTTATTTAAAAGAAAATTAAAAGAATTTTAAGATTTAATGAAAATTTGAATTTTTTGTAAATTTAAAAATATTTTAGGAAATTTTAAAAATATTTGATTTTTTTTAACAAACAAAAATACTTTATACCTGAATAAAATTACTTTATAACTGAAAAAAAAACTTAAGAAGGAAAATTCAAAAAAATTGTCAAAATATTGAGAAAATATGAAAATTAAAAATAATAATTAATAAAAATAAAATAAGCAATTTTTTTTACACATAAGAAAAATTGCTTCAAAAAATATTTTTTTATTAAATTGAACTTTAACTTGAATTTTTATAAATTAAAAAACTTTAATTTACTTCAGTACACATACGAACATGCTTTTATTAATTTACTTTTTTTTGTTTAAAATTTTTTATTTTTTAAGATTCAGCTTCTTTTGCTTCGTTGTCGTCAATAAATTCAAAATCTTTGCCTGTGGATGATTTTTGGGACGATTCACTTTCACTCTCGGATGGACTGTCGCCAGATCTAAAATTTTTTGATTTTTTAATTAAATTCGATTTTGATAAAAAATCATTTTTTACCTCTTTTCATCTCTTTTTGGACTGTCCTGTTCCGTTTCAAGAGCTTCATCTTCATCTTGTTCAAGAAGCGGCGTTTTTTCCGTCGTAACTTCCTCCTCAGCATCGCTATCTTTGTCCTTTTTGCGTTTTTTCGACTTTTTATCTTTATTGCTGTTGGTTGAGTCGCCTTTATATTCGTGCTAAAAATAAAAAATAATTTTTTTTATTAATTTTTTTAATTTTTTCATAAAAAATGAGAGTCTTACTTGATACAAGGGTTGGAATGATGCTAAAAATCCAACGTCTTCCGTCAGATTTGGGAATATCCAGAAGTGATGTTTGCCTCCCGTGACAATCCAGATAAAGGCAAAGACAATTGCGCGCAGCACAGCGAGTCCCAAGATGAAAACGAGAAATCCCGCCGCTGCGATACTCAAATAATAGACACCTTTGCGCAGGGATGGGGGCCACAACGGGAACAAACAAATGACAATTGCACCGATTACGACGAGCACGCCAAGAATCCAATAATGCATCGGAATCGGGTCGTAAATCCAAACGTATGCTTCGTGTCCGTCGACGAAAATTTGATCGGGATGCATGTCGAGACGAATTTTGCGTTTGCGTTTCTCTTTTTCCGCCAACTGCTTCTCGGATTTGTTCTCGGCATGACTACTTTCGGCATCTGTTTGCTTTTCTTCGGGTTTTTTGTCGGATTTTTCCTTGCCGTCGTCCTTGGATTTCTTCGAGGTGCGTCCTTTGAGCTCGTGTTCGCTCACGGGAACCTTTTTTGCGCGATGAAACACCTTGTGAGCCAACATGCCGTCGAGAAAATCGATCGCCGCTTGTCGATGGGGGAACAAACAGTTGTCGCCTTGTGCGAATTTGGAGTTCATCAATGCGTCGAGAGCTTTTCCAGCTGAAAAATAATTGAGAAAAAAATTATTAAAATTAAATTTAAGAATTTTATTTAAAAATTTTGATAATTTTTTATTTTTATTTAATTGAAGTTATTTTTTAATATTTACTTTGATGATTTTTAATAAAAATAAAATAAATTATTTAAAAAAAATTTTTTTTAAATTTTCTTATTATTTAAATTATTTTAAATAATTAATTTGAATTAAATTAAAAAAATAATTATAATTTAATTGGAAAAATTTTATTCAAAAAATTAAAAAAAAAAATTGTAAATTAAAATTATTTAAATTTATTTTATTGTCTTTCTTAATTAATTTATTAATAATTTTTAATTTAATTTTTTTTTTAAATAAAATTAACAATTAAAATTAATTTCTAAATTAAATAATTTTTGTTTTATTAATTTGAATTACATTTAATTCAATAAATTAAATTAAATTAATTAAAAATATTACAATTAATTTTTACGAATTTAAAATTTAATTAAAAAGGTAAAATAACATTTAGGAACATTAAAATAAATTTTTAAATTATAAATTATTTAAAATTTTTTCATTATTTTTAAAAAAATAATTATTTTTTTTTCATTAAATAATTAATTTAAAATTAAAATAAATTTATTTAATTAAATAATTAATTTAATTTTTTTGTTATTTTATTAAACAAATTAAATTAAATTAATTAAAAATAATTAAATAAAATTAAAAGAAATAAAATTTTATTCTTTGAATTAATAATCATAAATTTGAAATATTATTCAAAATATAAAATTAATTAAATTAAATTTTAAAAAATTAATTTTTTCTTCGAAAATATTTTTTTTATAGTTTTTTTCAAAAAAACAATTTTAAAAAAAATATTTTTTTTTTTTTAAATTAATTCTAAAATTTTTTTTTGGAAGAAATTAAAAAAACTTACATGAAAAATACTCCACATTATGATTCAAAAATTTAGTTTTTTTGATGGGAACATTCGATCGCATCCATTTTGCTACTTTGAGCTCTTCTTTTGTGGCTTTTTCGACCTCTTTCTCTTCATAATCCTACAAAAAAAAATATTTTTTCATTAAAAATTTTAAAAATTGTTTTAAAAATCTCAAAAAAAAATCATTTGAAATCATAAATCATTTTGCTCTAACGACATTTTAGCCACGTACGGGTAAAAAAATCGGCAAATTTATTAAATTTTTTATAGATAACAGTTCCGGAAGTGAATTTTTTGAATGAACTTCGTCATTTTTGGTAATTCTAAGACGTAATTTCTTAAAAAATTACCAAAAAACCGCAAATTTTATAAAAATTTCAAATTTTAAGCTCCAAAGTATGACACGATAGAGCAATTCTAACGCAAAAAATTGATTTGCTCCAGTTGCGATTAACTTAACGAGTTGAGAACTTATCAAAACTGTATCTACGTTCTATATTTACTCGACTGGAAACGTGGATTTGTCTCAGTACGTGATAATTAATTGATAATCAAATCATATTCAGACACGATCCTCGTTACATGATGACTTCCAATTTTTGTTAATGAAGGATTTTCCTCAATTTCTTCATGAATTATTGCTTTTTGGGACAATATTTGCTAAAAATTCAACTTTTTGCCTTTAAATCGGCGAAAAAATCGCAAAATTACGAATAAATTTTGTTGACGTTGTAACTTTTTACCAAATGGAGAAAGTTAATTTTCCGGTTTTGAGTCAAATTTTTCCCATTTCCGATGATTTTCAATTTTCCCGCGTGATTTATGACTTCCTGATCCCGTTTCGATGCTGAAATTGGATGTTACTCACATCTTTTTGCCGTTTCTTGTCTTTTCTCTTCTGCATTTTGAACAATTTTTTATTTGTTTATTTTTTTCGCAGGTTCGTGACTGGATTTCTTCACCTGTCAAATGTGTGAAATGTCATTTTCGGACCAAAACAAAGCGGGAATTCACGTTTTTTCGGTGAATTTGAGAGATTTTTGTTGTTTTATTAAGAAATAATTGCGGAAAATATGTCGGGATTCAATTTTGGGACGCCTCAAGCGACAACAACGACACAAAATACGGGATTTAGCTTCTCCGCGTCGTAAGTTTTGATATTTTTACAAAAATTTCGTGACTCTAATGGAATTTTTTCATCATTTTAGGACTCCAGCTGCTCCTTCTACGGGTTTTGGAGGCTTTGGAGGCATCACATCGACACCGGCAGCAGCTCCAGCTCCCGCTACAGGCGGATTTTCCTTCGGTTTATCGTCTTCGACGCCCGCAGCGACTTCTTCCGCGCCATCTACAGCTCCAACGACGGGATTTTCCTTCGGAACTCCCGCAGCAGCTTCAACTCAAACGGGTTTAACGCTCGGTACGACGTCACAAGCAGCTCCAGCAGCCACGGGAGGCTTTAATTTCGGGCAAACAAATGCCGCGCCAGCAACAACTGCTCCTCCTGCCTTCGGATTTGGTCAAACGACGACAACGACGCAACCTCAAGCTTCAGGTTTACAGTTTGGATTGTCGACAGCGCCCAAAACAACTGCTCCGACATTAACTTTGGGCGTTCCTGCAGCGACTACAAGTGCTCCGGGCTTTGGATTTGGCTCGGCAGTGACTTCGACGACATCAACGGCACCCGCTTCGACGGGATTTTCCTTTGGCGCAGCAACGACAACGTCGACAGCAGCTTCCGGGACAACAGCAACGCCCGGATTGACCTTCGGCGGAGGCTTATCGGGCTTTGGAACGACTGCGGCGGCATCAAATGCTCCCACATTGACAGGATTCGGCGGAAATTTGGGAGTTTCGGGTGTTCAAACGACAACAACGGTCACAATTTCGAAACCTGCCGGGCTTGGAGGCATCGATATCAATGCAACGCTCCAAAAACCCGTCGAAGGAAAGAGTGACAGTGGAAAAGTCAAGGAAAATCAAGTCCCCGTCGAAATTGTGAACACAGTCGAAGCCTTGAAAACGCACATTAAGACCCAAAAAACGATGAGTTCCGATATCGCGCGCACTACAACCCGCAAAATGCTCAATGTGCAAAGCGAAATTCAAGATATGGCCTTCAACGTGCAAGAATTGGCGGATAAAGTTCAATCCAACAAGGCAAGTGTCAAATTGCTGCGTCAAGAAACCACGGAAGTCATTCATCACACGGATATGGCACAACGAACACATGACACGCCCGTTGGTTTGCAATTTGAAAACACCGCGCCGCTTCAATATTTCATCGAACTTACGCAAAAATACGAAAATGACTTGATGACGTTGAAGAATCAGGTTGAATTGACGGAGAAACACATGATTTCGCTGACAAATCCGCAATCTTTTACGCCCGAGGATCTGAAAAAGGGACTTCAGCAGTTGCATGAGAGTTTTATTGCGCTCGCAGGACGTCTTTATGACTCGCATCAAAAGGTTCAGGCGCAGAAAGAGCAATATTTGAGCCTTAGGAGACATTTGTTGAATGACAAAACTGATGTTTTTAACACAAAGTCAGAGGCGGAGGCTGTGGATAAGAGTTTTGGAAGTCTCGTTTCCGCGGGACCGACGCCTTTTTCGACTTTGGGGAATTTGAGCTTTGGTAAAAATATGTCAGGTAATAATTTTTTTATTATTTGATTTGTTTTTGAGTATTTAGAAATGAATTTTCATAAAAATTTATTTTTTTATTATATTTTTTTTGTTAACCTAAAAGAATTTTTAAAAAATTAAAAAAAAAAAAAACAAAAAATATTTAAAAATAATTTTTAATGAAAAAAAATATTGAATCAAATAAAAAAAACTTAGACGATTTTATTTAAAAATTTAGACAAACAAAAGATATTTAAATTAATTTAATTTTTTCAAAATTAAAATATTAAATTTTTTTACGGAAAATTGTTTTTAAATTATTTTTTCATACTCTGAATTTCTTATATTATTTTTTTTCTCTAATTTTTCATCAATTGATTTATTAAATATTTTAATTCAATATAATATTTTTCAAAATTAGGCCGTTCCTAATTTTAACTGTCAATAACTGTCAAAAAATTTTGAAAAAAAATTTTTTTGAAAATATTTTTAGAGAAGAAAATTCATGTTGAATTTCGTTTTTCAATACAAAAATTCTTATAATTTGAAAATATTTTAAAATTTTTTTGAAAATTCCTTGAAAAAATATAGAAAAAGACCAAAAATGGTAAATTTTGATGAAATTTTTAACTTTTTTTTGCCCCATTGGATTTTCGGCTTTTGAAATGGGGCAGGGGACAAAAACATAGAAAAAAAATTTGGAGCGTCCTTATTTATTTTTAAATTAAAAAATAATTATATTATATTTTTTAATTTAAATTAATTTTATTTTAATTTTAATTATATTTTTAATTTTTTTTATATCAAATTTTAAAAATCGACAATTATTTTAAAATTATGAAAAAAATTAATTGTGAGAATTAAATATTTTGATTCGAAATAATTTTGAATTCAAATTTTTCAATTAATTTTTATTCTATCCAATTTTTGTATTTTTTTTATTTTTTGGCAATTAAATATTTTAAATTGAATTTTTTAAAATACAAATTTTTTTACATTTTTTTAATGATTTTTTTAATTCAATTTATAATATTTTCTTTTTTTTATTTTTATAATATTTTAAATATTTTACCTAATTTTTAAATCTATGTTTTATTCTAATTTTTTTTCACATTATTTACTTTAAGACAATTTTTTTATTCGAATGCAAATAAAATTTAATTTTCGGAAAAAAAATTATCGAATTCTATGAAAAAATTCAAAATAAAATAAATTAAAAAAATTATAAGTTGATGTCAAATATTTTTTTTTAATAAAATTAGAAAATTAATTTTAATTAAAAATAATTTTTAAATTTAAATTTTTTTTTAAACGAAAATTATTTTTTTTAATATTTTATAATTTCTTTTTTTTTTAATTCATTTTATTTTAATTTTTTTTTTTATAGAATTCGATAATCTTATTAATTATTTTTTTTAACATATTTTTAATCAAAATTATTATCGAAGAAAGATAGAAAAAATTTGCAAACAATAAAAACAGCAATAAAATTATTAATCATTATTTTCGCATATTTTATTGAGTAATTAAAGTCGTCTTAAGTACTAACATAACGCGTCTTTTTTTATTTTTTTTTTAAGGTCAGTCAAATAACACGACGGGAGTAGCTCAACAGCAGCAACAACAACAACAAACATTCGGATTTAATCAGTCATCAGCTCCGAACACTTCGAGTGGTTTCTTCAACTTGCAAAATCCGCCATTCCTTGGACAGAAACGCAACAAGCCCTAAAAAATATTTTTTTTCGCATCGATTTTTTTTTTCTTGATTTTTTCCTTAAATAAAAATTTTTTGTTCAAAAACTAAAAAATAAAAAAAATTATTTAAATTTAAAAAGATGCGGAATCACGTCTCCGCATTTTGCATGAATTCTGACATCGGCATGTTTATCGCCACGCGTTGTTCCGATATTGACCATTGCCACGGGAATTCCCAGCTCTTTCGCCTGCAGCACGATACGAAATCCGCTGTAAACGGAGAGACTTGATCCCAGCACCAAAACGGCATCGCTCGTCGTGATAAGTTGAATTAACTTCAAAATCCTGTCGGAAGGCACGTTATCGCCGAAAAAGACAATTTTTGGCTTCAAAAATCCATTTTTGCAACTCGGGCAGGGCGGCACGTGAAAATTATCGATTATTTCTTGCGGCAAATCGACATCGCCATCGGGTCGAACCATGTTCGCCATAATTTCGGGTGTACTGACGTCGGGATTTCTTTGCTTCAGAATCACCTGAAATTCATGACGATCGATTTCGTACGAGCAACTGAGACATCCAACCTCGTATCCGCTGCCATGGAGCTCCGTGACGTTTTTTGAGCCGGCTTTTGTGTGCAAACGATCGACATTTTGCGTCACAATGCCGCTAATTCGTGCTTCGCGTTCAAATCTCGCCAAAGCATAATGCGTTGCATTCGGTTCCTTCCGACTGAAACTTTCCCATCCGATGAAATTTCGAGCCCAATACCTTTTCCGGATATCCGCACTTTTCAGAAACTCTTGATGTTGCACGGGTTTGTGATTGCTGCGAGCATAAAGTCCGACGCCGTCACTGCGATAATCAGGAATTCCGGATTCGGTTGAAATTCCGGCGCCAGTTAGCACTAAAGTGTTCGGTTTGTCGATCAGAAAGTCTTGAAGGGATTTTATTTGTTCCTCGGTTGCTGGTTCATGCTTCGGGACGAAGAGATTTTGGTCGATGGCACGATGAGGCGTCAAACGGAAACGGAGAAACGGGATTACACGCATCGTTGGAACATGAAAAGATTTTTTTTTGAAGAGAGTGATGAGAAACAAAGGAATGGAAAAAATGAATGGTTAAAAAGACACTTTGTTGTGATGTGTTAAAAATAAACAGATGATAAAGGTAAACAGAAAGAATTTTGACAGATTTTGTTTTTTAAAAATTATTTTTAATAAAAGCCGTTAAGAAAATTATTTTAAATTTTGTAAAAATAAAAAAATTAATTAAAATCTAATTAAATATTGATTAAAAATAAATATTAATTAAAAATAAATTATAAAAAAATTAAAAAATAATTTAAAATTTTTTAACAATTTTTTTTTTTTTTGGTAATAACATTTTTTTATTCCTGAATTCATAATTTTTCAATTATTTCAAAAATTCAAAAATAAATTTTAATAATTAATTAACTTTGTTTTTTTTAATATTTTATTTTTAATAATTAAAATTAATTTAATTTAATTAATATTTTAATTAATTTATTTTTTAAAATAACCATCAAAAAATTTGTAATTTCTAAAAAAAAATTTAAACAAAAAATTTAACAAGAATTTTACAAAATTAAATTTAAAACTTTTAAAAATTAAATTTTTTAACTTTCAATTAATTTATTTTGATAAATTTTTAACCATTTGAAGAACTATTTGACATAAATGACTTTGACACAGTTTTTGATTTAGTTTTGCTCTTGATTTAGTTTTCAAATCAAAACTGTGTCAAAGAAAAAAATTTTTTTCAGTTTCAATTTTTTGGCAGTTTTGAGTTATAAAATGATTAAAAATGATAAATTAGAGCCCTCTGACAAATTTTTATCCATTTGGAGCAAAATTTGACAAAAATTGCTTTGACACAGTTTTTGACACAGTTTTTTTGCTCTTGATTTAGTTTTTAAAACAAAACTATGTCAAAGGAAAAATTTTTTTTCAGTTTCAATTTTTTGGCAGTTTTGAGTTATAAAATGATTAAAAATGATAAATTAGAGCCCTCTGACAAATTTTTATCCATTTGGAGCAAAATTTGACAAAAATTGCTTTGACACAGTTTTTGACACAGTTTTTTTTTGCTCTTGATTTAGTTTTTAAAACAAAACTGTGTCAAAGAAAAAATTTTTTTCAGTTTCAATTTTTTGGCAGTTTTGAGTTATAAAATGATTAAAAATGATAAATTAGAGCTTTCTGACAAATTTTTATCCATTTGGAGCAAAATTTGACAAAAATTGCTTTGACACAGTTTTTGACATAGTTTTTGACACAGTTTTGCTCTTGATTTAGTTTTCAAATCAAAACTGTGTCAAAGAAAAAAATTTTTTTCAGTTTCAATTTTTTGGCAGTTTTGAGTTATAAAATGATTAAAAATGATAAATTAGAGCTTTCTGACAAATTTTTATCCATTTGGAGCAAAATTTGACAAAAATTGCTTTGACACAGTTTTTGACATAGTTTTTGACACAGTTTTGCTCTTGATTTAGTTTTCAAATCAAAACTGTGTCAAAGAAAAAAATTTTTTTCAGTTTCAATTTTTTGGCAGTTTTGAGTTATAAAATGATTAAAAATGATAAATTAGAGCTTTCTGACAAATTTTTATCCATTTGGAGCAAAATTTGACAAAAATTGCTTTGACACAGTTTTTGACACAGTTTTTGACACAGTTTTGCTCTTGATTTAGTTTTCAAATCAAAACTGTGTCAAAGAAAAAAATTTTTTTTCAGTTTCAATTTTTTGGCAGTTTTGAGTTATAAAATGATTAAAAATGATAAATTAGAGCTTTCTGATTTGGAGCAAAATTTGACAAAAATTGCTTTGACACAGTTTTTGACATAGTTTTTGACACAGTTTTGCTCTTGATTTAGTTTTTAAAATGATTAAAAATGATAAATTAGAGCCTTCTGACAAATTTTTATCCATTTGGAGCAAAATTTGACAAAAATTGCTTTGACACAGTTTTTGACACAGTTTTTTTGCTCTTGATTTAGTTTTTAAAAAAAAAATATGTCAAAGGAAAAATTTTTTCAGTTTCAATTTTTTGGCAGTTTTGAGTTAGAAAATGATTAAAAATGATAAATTAGAGCTTTTTTATCCATTTGTTTGACAAAAAATGCTTTGAAAAAATCAAAACTGTGTCAATAAAAAAATTTTTTTTCAGTTTCAATTTTTTGGCAATTTTAAGTTAGAAAATGATTAAAAATGATAAATTAGAGCCTCTCTGACAAATTTTTATCCATTTGGAGCAAGATTTGAAAAAAATTACAAACCTTAAAGAAAATTTATTTTCAAGTAAAATATTTCCTAAAAAAAGTAAATTTTTATACTATCCAAGGAAAAATTCTACAAATTTCCTCTTATTCAGTTCAACAAATGACCTGCAATGTATCACTTTTCCATTCACCCACAAAAACAACAACAGAAAAAAACTTTTCCTCAACAATAAATTAAACAAATTTATCACAATATCCTCACATCGGCATTCGCACGTCACCCGGTCTCCCCCAAATACATCCATAACTGTGTCAAAACATTTGCACAAGTGTTAATTAGACATTTAGTTGAAAAAATTGTTGCAGATTTGTTTTGCACTAAATCACCCAATAATTGTTTGGGGCTCGCTTCTCACACATTTTCGGCAAAGAAAAAACTTTTTTTTTTTTTTTTTTTTGAAAGAAAATTTATTTGTCCAATCACTTACTTTCAATGCGAACGAAGAAACTCATTTATTTATTTTCCCGCCTTTATCTAACATTTGGCGGGAAAAAGTAGAAACAAACTTAAATGAGACGATACTTCATTAGTTGGAGCGGAGAGAGATTAATTGAAACAAATGTCTTTCTTTTTCTTAGATGGAAGTTTTTTTGAGCAAATATCTGAGGAAATTTTTAAAGATAAAAAGAATCTTTGTCTTTATGAGAAAAAAGTAAGGAAAAAACTCATAGAAATGATTTTTCCTTTGTTATTGCTCATCGTTTGCTCAGCTACTTTCTTCATCTCTTGTTATATTTTTCGGAATAGTAAAATTATGCAAATCTTTCATGCATTCATATCTGTTTTATCTTTTGTAACTTTCATCCACAGATCTTCTTTTATTTTAATATGAGGATTTTTTGTGTTCCTTTTTTTCGTTTCGCTTCTCTTTTTTTCTGTACATTTCATATTTTATTCAATAAATGGCAAAATGCTTTTTACAAATTGCTTTGTTTCATTTGAAGACAAAAAAGTCTTTATTGTATGACTTTTAGTGGAAATTAAACGAGATTAAGAAGCTCGAAAAAGTTTTCTTTGATAGTTTTTAATATTTGGAAAGTTTTTTTTAACTATGTAAGAGAAAATTATTAAAAACTTATTTATTTTGATAAAATTATAAAATATAAGGAAAACCTAACCTCAAAAAGATCTTAATCTAAAAATTAAATTTTAACCTCACTTTTGAAATTTTTGGCGGGAAAATTATTTTTTATTTAATTTTTATATTTAATGTTTTTGATATAAAAAATCTAACCTCAAAATGATCTTAAACTTAAAATTAAATTCTAACCTCAATTCGAAATCTTAAAATTTTATTCTAACCTCAATTTAAAAATTTTTGGCGGGAAAATATTTTTTTAATTTTTTGACAATACGAGCCAATTTTAAATATTAATAATTCTAATATGAACTGTATAAAATTAATTTTCTCTTAAAAAGCTTCTTTCAAGCAATTTTTAAAAAATAAAAATAAATTGGCGGGAAAAATTGGCGCCATTTTCAATAAACGATTTCTATGAAATAAACAATAAAAAAAATTAAGTCATTAAAAACAATTTAAACAAAATAAATAAAACAAATATTAAATCATTCAGAGCCAAATCTGAAAAATCTTCCACGGTAAAATTAAGATAATTGATTTTTCATTTTATTTTATTCATAAGTAAAAACACTACTCCATATTTTACGCTTAAATTACCCTTAATCAAGTTATTAGGTGAACCCTCTCCTCATTTTTTTTCCACGATAAACACTATAATTTAATCATGAACTGAAACCTCCTCGATCGAACGAAATATTCATCACGGAACATTAAAAAAATTATCGTCGATGCACCTGCTGATGTTCCAAAAAAAAAATTATAATTAGCCATCAATAAATCACAAAAGACAATTTTTCTGAATTTTCGCGCAAATCACAATGTGAATTTCGGCATTTGTCAAAACAATTTGAATTTTTTTTTGTACACACAAAAATTTGCTGTGAATAATTGAGTAGCAGCATGACAATTGAGATTTTTGAGTCAATCTCTGTGTGTATATTGAAAATTCGCTGACAAAACAAAAAATTAACCAAATTATTTAGAAATATGGCGTTGATACGTATTCAATAAATTTTCCAAAAATATTTTCGAGGAAAAACAATGCAGGCACAAATATAATAATGGAGATATGTTTTATGTTTGTGAACACAATCATTTTATAAAATCTGTCGGTTTTTGGACCAATATATCTTTCGCTTTTTGTTCGTTGCCTAGTTTTGCATCAGATTTCGAAGCAGCATTGTACGATACGGAATTGTTGTTCAATATAAACAAGACCATATAAATATATAGTTGGAGGCTTTATTTGTTGGATTTATTGTTGCATTTGGTTTTTGCAAAACTGTTTGAAGATGCACTGAGGGAAAAAAAATCGCTCGAGGTTTGGTAAGTTTTTTTTTGCTTGGTTTGGGTTAATTAGATTTTTAAATAATTTTATTAATTTTAAATAATTTCATTAATTTTAAAAAATTTTAATAATTTTTAATAATTTTGAATAAATTTAAATAATTTAAAATAATTTTGATAATTTTAATAATTTTTTTGATTTTTAATTTTTAAATAATTTTTAATAATTTTATAATTTTAATATTTTAAATAATTTTAAATAATTTTAAATAATTTTTAAAATTTTAATTTTTTAATAATTTTAAATAATTTTAAATAAAATTAATAATTTTAAATAATTTTAAATAATTTTAGTAATTTTAAATAAATTTTTTTAAATAATTTTAAATAAATAAATAAATAATTTTAAATAATTTTAATAATTTTAAATAATTAAATAATTTTAATAATTTAAATAATTTTAAATAATTTAAAATAATTTCAATAATTTTAAATTATTTTAATTTTTTAAATAATTTTAAATAATTTTAGTAATTTTCAAATAATTTTTAATATTTTAAATTTTTAATAATTTTAAATAATTTTAATAATTTTAATAATTTTTTATATTTTTAATAATTTTAAATAATTTTAATAATTTTAAATAATTTTTAATAATTTTAAATAATTTTTAATAATTTTAAATAATTTTAAATAATTTTAATAATTTTAAATAATTTTAAATAATTTTAAATAATTTTAAATAATTTTAATAATTTTAAATAATTTTAAATAATTTTAATAAATTTAAATAATTTTAATAATTTTTAATAATTTTAAATAATTTTTAAATAATTTTAATAATTTTAAATAATTTTAATTAATTTTAAATAATTTTAAATAATTTTAATAATTTTTAATTTTTAATAATTTTAAATAATTTTTAATTTTTTTATAATTTTAAATAATGTTTAATAAATTTTAAATAATTTTAATAATNTTAAATGATTTTAAATAATTTAAATAATTTTAAATAATTTTAAATTATTTTTAATAATTTTAAATAATTTTAAATAATTTTTAATGATTTTATTAATTTTTTAATAATTTAAACCTTAATTAAATTTAAGATTTTTTCCTCTTGCAGTGTGAAAAATTTCAAAAGTTCACATGTAGAATTGCCGTGTAGAAGAGAGAAACATTCAAAAGAATATACAAAACACATGAATCAAGTAATGCATAGACAATGTTCAATTTGAATATCTACCACAAATTAGTTCAGAATTTGTGGCTAACAAATAAATGTTATAAAGGTCTCTTCTGCAAGCATGCAATATCATCAGACTGCAATGCACAAAGAGTATAAAATTTAGCATTGCAATTGCAGGAAAAAGCAAAAACGAGGTATGAGAGGTGAAAATAAAACGAATGAATATAAAAGCAAGCCTATAGCTTCACAAAACTCTCTGTACGAGTAGATGTAAAATGAAAATGAATAATATTATGGAAAACCACAAAATGGGAGCTTTATAACAATAAACACGACCCATAGATATTTCATACAATTTTAGGAAATAAAGCATCGGTACGACCTATCCCGAAACATGAGTAAATTATATTTTATATGTGTTTCGAGAAACCTCTTTTATTGTTGGCCACTCACACACACGCCACGCCGTATCATTGCTAGAAGCATGCATTTCTAAAATTTATTGCAGATATTTATGTTCGATAACATGCACCACGTAGGAATTTATTTTATATCCCCGATAGGACTTTGCATCGGCACAAGCAGAGAACGAGGCACGACACAAAAGATCGGCGGCACACAGGAAGCACAGAGAGAGAGCGCATTGTTTCCCAAACATTTAAAATACATTTTCGGGAATAGATTCGTCTCCTGCACGAAGGAAGGCATGTATGGAATATCAAATATGGACACGAGTCTAATATTTACTTTCCTTGCTTTTGTTTTGTTCTGTCAAATATTATCAGCTTTGATTGATTCTTGCATCGTACAAACAACTTGCAGCAGTGTTTAAACTTTGTAGCAGGTAAAAAGATCTCAGAAAAAGATCACAAAATAATGGTATGCATAAAAGATATTCGCCTCCCTCGTAATTTTTAGATAACAGAGGGATAGAGTGCATTAAACAACTTTTTTTTTATCTCTATTGAATCTCATTGCAAAGGTTATAGCAAAAAAAAAGAGCATCAACTTTTCGGCACTTTATCCCCTAATTTAGTCGTATTGACTGCGGATTTAATGGGTAAGTACAACAACAAAAAATCTAACATATTTTTTATTCAATTATCAGTGAATTTGTTTTTTTTTATCTCTTGGATAGATTTTTTTTGTAGAAATATATCATGGTTAAGGGAGAATAAAGAGTTATTGATCTCGCTGAGATTTTTTTTCATTATTATTTCAAAGACAAGTTTTAACTTTCATTGAAGGATTTTGATTTTTTAAGATTGACGAAGATTTTTATAAGCTTTAGTTTGTAAATGGCAAAATGCTTTTTACAAATTGCTTTGTTCAATTTGAAGACAAAAATTATTTTAAAGTGGAAATTAAAACGAGAAAAATTTTTAAAAGTTCGTTTAAATCGGTTTTTTTGAGAATCCTCCTATTTTTTGCTCAAAACCGAAAATAATGCTTAAAATTCAAATTAACATTGGAAAAATCTTTTTAAAAAACCTTAGCTTCAAAACTTTGATATTTTTGGCGGGAAAATTTTATAAAATAAAAATAAAAAAAACCTAACCTCAAAAAGATCTTAATCTCAATTTGAAAATTTTTGGCGGGAAAATGATTTTTTATTATTTTTTCATGATTTTAGAAATTTTAAATGTAAATAACTCTTAATTTTCTCTTAAAAAGCTTTTATAAAGCAATTTTTAAATAATAAAAATTGGCGCCATTTTCTTTAAAGGATTTCTATGAAAAAAATTAAGTCATTAAATGAACAATTTAAACAAAATAAATAAAACAAATATCAATCATCAGTGAATTTGTTTTTTTATCTGTCAGATAGATTTTTTTTGTAGAAGTATATCATGGTTAAGGGAAAATAAAGAGTTATTGATCTTGCTGAGATTTTTTTTTATTATAGAATATTTTCTCAAAATGGGCTCAAAAATTCAAATAAGAGAATCCAAAGGCAAGTTTTTTGTAAAAAAAAAGTTATGAGAAAAGCAAAAAAATATTAATTATAAAATAATTAACTAAATATTTTCTGTAGACTGAAAATTCAAGCTTGATCTTTAAAAAATCCTCTACCTATAAAATCTTTTTTACTAAAAATCCAAAAAATAATAAATTTTTAAATTTGAATTATTTCTTTGAAACTTTCTTCAAAAAGTCTCGTAGGTGAAAAAAACAATTAAATTTTGTTCAACATTGCCTCCGCTTCATTGTCTAATGGCTCTATCGGAAATGATACATTTACTTACCGGAAACTCCTCAAACTTTTTCCTGCTAAATTCTCTTCCAACGAAGAAAAGCAAAACGGACAAAAATAAATCCAACATGTTCACTGAAAGAGGCAGAGAGAAAAATATATTTATGGTTTCTGATTGACAATAAATTTAATGCATATTTTACCACTTTAGTGTAATAAAATAAAACATAAAAAAATATAAAAATGCGTACATTTTTTTTCGGGGTATTGTGATTCGAGTATGTTACATCGCGAAAAAAAAATTTTTTTTTTCGTCTGATAGGATTTGAAGGGAGAATACGAACGAACGAACGAGTCAAGTCTGGAGAGTAATAAAAACAATTGCACAATAAAACTTTAATCAAATTGTCTAAATGAGGAGATAAAGTTTGATTTGAAAGAATTTTGCGTGGTTTTCTTGAGTTAATAAATTTTTTTATTTCAAAAATCTATTGATAATTTTTTTTTTCGATTGTTTCTAAATATTTTTTTTTGTTTTGTAAAAGCAAAAGGAAATTGATTTTTCCAACTATCTACCTTTTTATTTCTTTGAGACAATTGACATTAAATATTTATTCCAACTTTACCTTTTATAATATCCGAAGAACGAGGGCATGGCATCCAATAACCGAAACAACAAACATTTCTAACACTTACTATTCATTTTAACTACTATCACTTCTTTTATTTTATTTTTTGGGTATTTGCCACATTTTTGCACAATATCAAACGAAACAAAGTAAAGGAATCGAAAAAAAGGGATATTAGAGATAAAAGAGGAAATTGGAAGGGATGGAGATATGGATGGGTTCAGAAAAAGGGCTTTGCTTTGATTAACAGGAATTATCAGTTGGTAAGTTTTGTCAAATTTTATATTTTTTTTTAAGTTTATTGCTTGGTTTGGATTAATTAGAATTAATTTTATGTTTAATTTAAAAAGTTAAGGTGTAAAATTTTAAGTAAAGTCAAAAATTTGTTTTTAGCTCTTCAGTTTTAATTTAGCTTTAGTTTTGAAATGAAAATCTAAAAAGTTAGTTTTTCCTTTAATCATTTTCAAATTTCATTATGAAACCTTTAGAGCTAAAACTAACTTCTTAAGTCTTAATTTTACCTCAAAAAACTCCAAATTCATCATTTTAGGAGCTAAATTTAAAAATATGAGGCCTAACTCTTAAAAGACTTAATTTTTTTACAAATCTGGCACATATAATTGTTCAGAAATTAAAACTAACTCTTAAAATTGAAAATCTAACAACTTTCAACAAATCTAACAAAAGTTAGCTTCCAAAAATTCAACATTATGGCCTAACTTTTAAAAGCCTGAAATTTTTTCAATAAATTTTCAGAAAAGTTTCAAAAGATAAATCTTAGAAATAAAATGTTTACCTTTAACAAAATTAAAAAAATTTTTTTTAAATTTTTATCAAATTTCTTTAGTAACTTTTAAGAGCTCATAATTCATGCCAGTTTCAAGTATTAAATTTTTAAAAACTTAATTTTTCTCAATAAAATGATAAACAGAATTGTTCAGAGAGTAAAGCTAACTCTCAAAAATTAAAAACTAACAACTTTTAAAAAGTTTGACAAAAGTTAGCTCTTCAAAAATTTGATTTTATGGCCTAACTTTTAAAAGACTTAATTTTTTTGAATAAAACGAGACATAACATTGTTCAAAAAGTAAAACTAACCCTTAAAAACGAAAAGCTAACAAATTATGACAAATCTAACAAAAGTTAGCTCTTAAATCCCCATTGTCCGTCTTAGTTAATAATTCTGTTTACAAACTTATTTTTAAAAGCAACTTTGGCGTGGCAACTTACCTTTAAATTTTTGCTCCAAAATCCTCCTAAATTCAATCCCTGCATCTCCAAAAAGTCTCCGTCTTTGATATTCCTTTGCACCTTTTTTTCCTTCTCCGCGCCATTTTCCGAGATGTTGATTGTATTCATTCATCCAAAAGTAATAAAAAATAATGTGGTAATATTTTTTGCAAATTTGCACATTTTCCTTCTCTTTTATTTTATCTTTTTTTTTTCATTTTCTGTATAGGTACCCAAAGAACAACGAAACGAGAAAAATTAAACAAACATACAAAATGGCACGAAATGGCATAGAATGTAACAATAATGTGTGCAATTGTAATCCAAATCTCGTTTCTTCTTCTCTCCGCTTTATATGTACGTTTGCGTTATTATTATTATTACAAAGCAATTTTGCACGAACTTTCCTTCTCTTGCAAACGAAGGGAGTTGAAGACGAAAAAAAAAATCTTCATGATATATTAGGTGCTTTTCTATTTTTTAATCTAGACAATTGGAATATAATTCTTGAAAGAAATAATCTTATTTCATTTTTATTGCTCCTGCTTTGTCTTTGATTCACATTTTTTATTTTTTTCAGATTTTTTTTTTTTTTCGTTGGCTTCCAGGTTTAATTTAGATTGACGCCAAATAATATTGAATCACATCAATCTAAATTTTCATCAACATAACCGATCAAATTTTGCTAATTTGACAAAATGACACGTTTGGTGAACAATTTAACGGTTAATTATCAAAAAGGTAACAGCAGTTTTTCGATAGAAATTTTCAAATTTTGAGGTTAGATCTGTAATTTTTTGGATAATTGTGAGAATTGGCGCCATAAATTGCGGTAATTTTGAACATTTGGTCAGCTATCACGTGGAAAATGATGGAAAACGTCATAATTTATTAGGTGATTTTGTGCTACATTATGCAAATTGTGTTTAGTTAGACCTTATTGTTTATTATTATTAGATACAGATGCATTTCTCCGTTTTAACACACACACAACATCAAATTGAAATTGGATTAGATTACGAAGTGGAAAATTAACAGGCAATTTGTGTAGATGATTGGATTCAATTAATTTGAATGCTGTTATTATTATTTCTGCACGATGCACGATGCCGTCTGTAAATGAGTTACGATAACCTGCCATATCTCGATGATTTCCCACGGCTCTGCCACGCCAAAGTGCTTTTAGTGTTTAAAATCAAGTTTGTAAACAGACAATTGACATAACTAGGACGGACAATGGGGATTTGACTAAAATAACCTACAACAATGTGCCGCTAACTCTATAAAACTACTAACTAGCTGAATGCAATGAGCGAATTTGATGCGCGCGAGAAAAAATTGGATTTAATGGTTTTTAATGAATGCGATTTGCGGGTTTTTTTTTTGTTAATCCTGTTTGCGGCTTTTGAAGTGATTTGATGGAATTTTTCACAGAATTTGACATATTGGTAAGGAAAATATTTTATACTTGAAACTGGCATTTTTATGAGTAAAAGTTACTGAAAGAAATTTGATAAAAATTTAAAAAAATAATTTTTTTTTGTAAATTTAATATAAAGGATAAACATTAAACATTTATCCTTTTTTATCTTTTGAAACTTTTCTACAAATAAAAAAAAAATATATTTACAACATTTGATTTTCTTAAACTGAAAATCTCTTCATTTTAGGAATTTTGTAAATTAGGCGATAAAATTAAATTTTTGAAAAGCAAAAAAATTCTAAAAATAATTTAAAAAATAATTAATTTTTTAGGTTTTAAAAATAATTTATTTTGTAAATTATTCTAATTTTATTATTTTTTTTTGTAGAAGAGAAATTTGTTAGTCAATTTTTTTTAATTTTTAAATTATATTTTAAATTAACGAGCTAATAAATTTATATTCAATAGTTATTTACATTTTTATATTAAATATTAATTAAAATTACTTTTTGAAAAATAATGTAAAATTTTTTTTTTGAAAAAATGTAAATTTTTAATTGAAGTAAAATCATTATTTAAATTTATTTTAATTTTACCGTAAGGTTATCTACATATATAAGAGAAAAAAAAAATTGAAATTTAAAAGAAAACGAAAATCTGTATAAATTAAGAAAATGCTTATTTTGAAGTGAATCAACTTTTTTCAGCTTTTTTTACGTTTTTAATATATTTTTTTACCCGTCTTTTAAAATGTTTTTGATACTAAAATGATAAATTTAAACTAAAAACTGAATGAATATAAATATTTTTTTTTTAATTTTCAGTTTAATAAAAAATTTTCAAAAATAAGAATTTGAAAAAAAATGTTCACAGAATGAAAAGTTCACAGAATTTTTAACTTCTATTTCTGTTAAAAGATTAGATTTTTTAATTCTCATAGAATTACTTACATTACGGTAATTTGTATAATTTTTCAGATTCGATTGAAAAATGATCTAAAAAAGATAGTTTGGACACAAAACTGAGAAAAAAAAGGCAAATGTGAAATGTAAGTCAAATAGATTAATAAGACTTAAACTTAGATTTCAAGAGCTTTAAAGGAAAAAAAATATACTCCGGTCGACACTTTTATAGTGTCTTTGCGATTTTTTCCTTTATTTAGAAAAAAAAATCATTATTGACTCATGCGTTCATTGAAAAGGCGACCTTCCAATCTGAAATTTCCAACATACTCTTTTGGCACATCTTTGTGAAAAACTTTCAAGTCCAAAGCCCAATTGTCTGCTTCCATCCAGTATGGCGGAATCAATAACTTCAAATCAGGCTCCCAATCCTTCCGGTAGCGTTGAACATAAGCCGGTTTGCATGTCGTAAATGCCGGCTCGAATGGACAACCTAATTTAAAATCCGGCATATATTTGGCAATCTGGTTCCTTACAATGCTGTTTGGCGAGAAAAGTTGATCGCACAATCGGTGATAATTTCTCATGTTAAAAACCTTCCAGATGCCCGAATAGTCTTGATATGAAATTATAACAAGCACGGAATGATCGTTCGTCATTGTCATTTTCACTGTCCCATTTCCCGAAATCATTTGGGTTGTTCGATTTTTCCGTTGAACCCGAACATAACAATCGAACATTGGCAACGAGTTGTTACAAACGATGCTGTTGACAGATACTTGGGTGATGGGAACTGCACTTTCTGTCATGATGAACCATCCAATGGCGATTAAAAATAAAACGAAACAAACTTTCATCTTGAAAGTTTAAAAAATTTTCCTTTATAATTTTTTTTTTAGATTCTTAGTTCAAAATCGTTTCACGGACAAAACTATTCTGACATGGATTGAATTCTGTCCTTTTATATTATGATAATCAATATGTCACGGAAAATTTCTCGAAAAATTATTTAATTGAACTTCAGTCATCCAGAACCTCATTATTTTTGTTAATCAGATGACAAGTGATATAATTAAAGGTAATAAAAATTGTTTTTGAACTGATTCGATCACTTTTTGCGTGATCAAAAGCTATAAAATTATTGAAGCTGAAGGTTTTTTAAAAAGATTTTTCCAATGTTAATTTGAATTTTAAGCATTATTTTCGGTTTTGAGCGAGAAATAGGAGGATCTCAATGGACCTTATTTAAGATAAGTAATAATTGAAACAGTTGAAACTATGAATATAAAGAAAATTGAAAAATTTTGAACAACTTCACGAATCAAAGAAGTAAATCTTTTTTTTTTAATTCAAATTAATCTAATTTAATTTAAACCTTTTTTATTTAATTAAAAATTATTTTAAAAAATTTTAATTTAATTAAAATTAATTATTTTTTTTTTCAAAATAATTTAATTAAAATAATTTAATTTGAATATAAAAATTTTGTATTTAAAACCATTTATTTTTTAATTTTTAATCAAGTTCATTGGGTTTTTTTTGAATGATTTTTATACTGCATAAATATTTCATGTTCAAAAAATCTAACTTTCAAAATATTTTTGAAAATTTTTACCGAAAATTGCTTAATTTTGACCTTTCAAAAAAAAGTTGGAGATGATTGAAATTTTGTTTTTTTTTATTTTCTTTAAATTAATTAAAAATAAATAGAAATATATTAAAAAATTATAAATTAATTTAATTAATTTAATATTATTTTAATTAATATTAATATTAAAATTAATTAAATTTTATTTACCTAAATTAATTTAAAAAAAATATTTTTATAAATATTAATTTAAGAAAATTTAAATATTGAAAAAAATTATTTAATTATCTTATTTTTTTTTTTTTACTTTCAGAAAATATTTCAATATTTTCCCTGTGAATGTTCGCCGAACCGAGAACGTTATCTACTTTAAATCAGAACTGAAAAAAATCTTGACTAACGAATACTGATATATCCTTACATCCCTTAACTTAAGATTGCTTTAAGTATTAGAATAAGTCAAAACTCAAAAGTTGAGAACAAGAAAAAAATTTAAAATTCTATGATCGAGTTAAGAGATTGCTAAATCGAACTTTCCTTTAACGACATTTTTCAAAAAAAACTTCAAAAGCTTTTGCTTCGTACATTTTCCATACAACTTCACACAAAATGAATCCCGCAACATAGCTTTTTGCCTGCTTCGAATTCATTTCCATTTCAACGATAGAAGCTCTATACCTTCTACCAAGTCGATTCGCCATCTCTTTCTCAAATCTACTCACGCACCCCGAAATACGGTGTGATAAACTCATAATATTCCTATTGTTTTCAAATTATACCTGTAACTGTCGATTCCGTGTCCTTGCGTACATCGTGCAGCCATTTCATTAATATTTGTTTCCGGTTTCACACAAAATCCGTGTCTGTGTTGCCTGAATTATGTATGCAACGGACCAATCTCTTTGACATTTGGTTGTGCTTTCGCGCGCATTTCATACACGCAGGACGAAATGTTGAAGCCACGCCCATCGCTTTGAATTTTTGTTCTGTATGTCTTGTCGTTGTCAGAGTTGAAGTTTAGTACAACGACAGCAGAAGAGGGAAAATAAAAGCAAAGCAGAGAAAATTATTAAATACCTTTTGTTGTTGTTGTACGAATTTCCTGTACAGAACGCGTATGAGGTATGCTCTGTATGAGGTCTGTAGCGTTATACGTGTGAACAATGAAAGGGAGGCGCATTAAAAATAAAATGTTAACATATTGTAATGTACATTCAGGACATTTTCCCCATTTTCTATTGTTGATGTTTATTTTTCTTGTTTTGTTTTTCCAACACAGCTCTATAGACATACGGGCTGTACGTGTATGAGGTATGGCTGTACGTGCGCCTATCTATCTATCAGTCCGTCGTCTGTCGTTTATCCTTTTTGGAAATAAAATTTTCAGTTTAGTTGCAATAAATGTGCAAACGCGATCGCATCTAAAAAATATCAGCTCTCGCTTTCGTCTTTTATTGAAATATTTAAAAAAAATAAAAATATTTTCTACTTTAATATTAACGAAAAAAGTTAATAATAAAAATTTAAAAAAATAAAAATAAATCGAGTGATAAAAAAAATCTTTAAATAAACGAAAATTGTTGAAAATATTATGAAAACAGGAAAAAACATCAACAACATACATTTTAGATAAGATCCATGCATTATAAATGTGAGGTGTTTTCTCACTTTTCAGGCGAAATTTAATTACGGGAATCGTCATGAAAGCAAAATAAAATGTGCTGAAACGCAACGTGATCTCAAAAAAACTAAAAAAGGTGATTTTTCCTCCATTGAAATTTTTTTTGCGTGTGTCAAAAGTGACTTGTGAACCACAAAAATGCCGTCACAACATCAATATTTAATATTTCGCATTAAAAACTCACATGCATTAATAAATAAATGATAATAATAATCATTCAATTAAACCAAAATAATAATCCACACACATGCCGCATGCTCGTTGCATGCCCGAAAAAATCCGTATAAATAATATAAATCAGTTCATTTGCATAATTTATCTATCTCTTGGTTGCTGCGCTCATGTGCTACCGATTTTTTTTTTGTTTTTCGAGCATGCATTTTTAAGTGTAATTGCTGCTAGCGGTGGATACAATTAAAAATGTATACATTAATTCAATTAATTATCCGCCCTTTATCTATAGCTTCGAAAATTTTTTTCCATTTTTTTTTTCGCCCACATTTTGCCGTCGGAGCTCGAACGATGGCATGGCAGCGCAATATAAAAATGCCAAATTTATGAGTTTCGTGTGGATAAATAAAAAGCGAATATTAATAATTGAAAATGAATTGAATTGAGAATGAGGTTGGTTGGGTTGTTGTTGCTGGTTTGGATATGCAAAAATTTTAATTTTATGGAGTTTTTCGTGTGAACGAGAGAGATTTTTGTGCGATAGAAAAGGATAGGCAACAACAATAGTGACTTTGAATGTTGTTGTGAGTTTTTGGTCGAATAATTAAAATAATGAAATCCTATGCAAAATTTTAAGGGAATTTCGGTCATTGTCAATTTAGTAAATTATGAATTTTGTATGGATTTTGTTCGGTTGTTAGGATTTTTCGATAAATGAATAAATAAAATGTAGGTTCGATAGTTTTTAGAGCAGATTTGTGATAATTTTTAATGTTTGAGATGGAAATTAATATTTTTTTATATTAAAATTAATTTTTAATGGTTTAAGTTTTCATTTTTGATAAAAAAATAATTTAAAAATAGGTATATATTGCAAAAATTATTTAAAAAACATGATTTATTTAAAAAATTATTTTTATCTTTCCAAAATTCAGTTTTAAATAATTTTTTATTCAGTTTTAAATTTAAAACAAAAATTATAAAAATTAATTAATTTTTTTAAATATAAAATTCTTATTTTTTTGTAATCTGAGAAATCAAAAAAAAAAATTAATAGATAATATTTAAGAAAATTAACTTTTGTTACAAAAACATTTAAACTTTAGTAAGTTTAATTTTATAATCAAAAATAAGATTTTTTGTTTAATTAGAAAAGTAATCTTTAATTTTTAATTTATTTAAATGAAAATTGTTCAAACAAAAATTATTTTATAGATAATAAATTATAATATTTTTTTTTATATGTTTACATATTTAATAATACTTTTAAGATTTTTTTTTATTTTTTAATATTTCATTTATATTTTTTATTATTTTGATTTTTTAATTTTTAAATATTTTTTTTTATAATTTTTTTAATTTATTTAAACAAAAATAATACAAATTAATTAGTTTTTAAAATTTTTATTTTATTAAAAAAATGTATAGAATATTTTTAACATTATTTCTTCAATAAAATTTTATTATTTTAAATCCTTAATAAAATTTTATAAAGAAAAAAAATTAAAAATAGAAAGAAAATTAACTTATGCTGCAAAAATAATTTAAACTACAGTAAAATAACAATATTTTTCATTTTTTTTCTTTGAAAAATTTTGTTAAGAATTTAAAATAAAATAAATTATTATTGAATTTTTAATAATGTTTAAAAAAATGTTTGACTCTTTTTTTTTAAATAAAATGAAAATTTATTAAATAAATTTATTTACATAATTTTTTAAATAAATATTTATTTTAATTACAAAAGAGTAGAAAAAATAATAATATTTGAAAAAAATATTAAAAAAAAAATTAAATTTAATTTTAAATAAAAAAAAATTAATAACAATAATCAATAATTAAGTAAATTATTATTGTAAAAAAAAAAATATTATAAGAGAAATTTTTATAAAATCTTGAAGATTCAAACAAATTTCTTTTACAGTTTTAGATAAATTTTTGTATTAAAAAAATAAAATAAATCAAACAATCTCAAAAATCAACAATTTTATTAACCAAATATTATTAATATTAACTTTCATATCAAAATTAAATAAAATAATATCATTTCTTTCCCTTTTCTCAAAAAAAAAACTAATTTATTTCAAACAATTCAATAGTTTCAATTAATACCTCGAAGTAAAATTTCTCTTTTAATTCTCGAATCGTGACTAAATATTTGTCTTGTAATTTAATGGAATATTAACGATATCCTATCATCATCATCATCATCATTACACCGGAATCCATAACGAACAAGTTTAAAAAAAAAGTTAACTAGTTGTTAACGCTATTTATTTATTTGTTCCTCGTTCCATCCATAACTCTTCCATACTTTTAATAGAAAAAGTCAATATTGTAAGAAAATGCACGCGATTATGCATTTTACTCACAAAAGAAGGCTTGACCGATAAATTTATGAATTTTAAATGAAGGCATTTCGGAAAAAACGATCTTTAATGATAGACTAATGAATTTATTTTCGAAAAAAAATTTTTTTTTGAGCTCCTTCGAGGGTGTGACAAATCCTCATGCAATACCGAAATTAACGGAAAACTAAAAAAGAACAAAAAAAAATTGTCACTCTTGGATTAAAGAACCTCGCATGCATCAATAATGTATGATTAACAATAAACTTTTCGCATGTATTATGCAGAGGCCGGCGGTAAAAAAGAGTTTAAACTATTTGTACTTTGTTAATATTTTATTCGCGCAAGTCATTTTCTTGCTTTTCGTTCGTTACTTGTTTCGTTCGCTCATTTTTATGCAGCGTTGCTCTACTTTTTGTTTTTTTTTTGTGAAGTTATAAAAATAATTTAAAAATATTTTTTTTTTTGTTTGGCGATGAACGAACTTTAATCCTTTTAAAGCCAAAGGAGAAAGACGAGCGTACTACAAACACCTTTATTATTGATTTTTCTTTTTTTTTTTCGTGAGAGAACGGACCAATTCTACATATATGCCTGCATTTGCCTGCCTGTCTCACATATCACAAAAAAATAATTCGTGTACGAAAGGAGGAAAAAAATTCAGACATCATAAATATCAATTATCGAATTATGTGAGTTGAGTCTTGCATTTGTATATGTATAACATGTCACGTATAGAGGAGACGTCACAAACGTCACAGACAACGTCACATGAAAAAAACTTACCTGGTTCATTTTATTTTCGAGTGAAAATTGATTTTTTTCGAAATTTTTGATAATTTTAGATTTTAAAAGAACTAAAAAAATTTTTTTGACAAAAATTCATGTTTTGTGCAAATTTTTTGTTTAATTTTTTAATTAAAAATATTTAAAAATTGAATTTTTTTTAACAGAAACGAATTTGAAAATTTTTTGACATTTGACAGCTGTCAATTTTTTCTTTAAATTTGATTTTTTGAGAAATTTTAATAACAAATTTTTGTCTTATATTCTAAATTAAGAAGTCAAAGCTCAAAATAAGTAAATATTATTCGAAATTTTCAAAAAATTATTAAATTTAAAAAAAAATGACAGCTGTCATCTGTCAAAACTATTTTATGTCTTTTCAAAGTACAAATATTTATCAATCTTAAAAATGAGTTTTTTTAATTAGAAAAAAAATTAAATGGAATAAAAATTTGACATAAACGACTCAAAATAGTCTTAAAGGTTGACAGCTGTCAAATTTTTTTCATAATCTGATTCATAGAAAATTCTGAATAAAAATTAAGACAAATTTAAAGGATTTATTGAAGAGTCGTAAAAAAATTAAATTGATTTGAATGAAATTTGTTTAAAAGATTAAATTTGTTTTAATTAGCAAATGAAATTTTTTTTGACAGCTGTCAAAATTTTTATACATAATTTCAATTTTCAAGAATTTTTTTTTAAATTTTAAATTTAATTTTTTTTTTTTTTTGAATAAATTTTAATAGAAAAAATGTTTAAAATTGTAATTCTGGTTTAAAAACAAATTAAAAATATATAAACAATATTTTAAATAATGACAGCTGTCAATTTTTCTAAAAAAAAATTTTTAATCAATTTAAAAACATTTTTTTAATTATAGTAAAAAATCATATTTAAAAATTAAAAACTTACATAAAAATTTAAATTTAAAAAAATTATTTTTTTATTTTTTAAATTATTATTTTTGACAGATGACAATTTTTTTCGTAATATTTAATAATAATTTTTTTAAAAAAATAAAATTTTTAATTTAAAAAAATAAAAAAATAATTAAAATTTTTTACTTTAATTTAATTTAAAAATCAACTAAAATAAATCAAAAAAATTAAAAAATAATAAAATAACAAAATTGACAGCTGACAAAAATTAACTTTCTCAATATTTTCGATCCCATAAAATTTTTAAAGAAATTATATTTCACTTACTTTGTGTGTCTGTTCCTTCATCTCGCCATTCACAAATGCACATCTAGCCACAAAATTCTCCTGTGTACAAAAGTCTGGCGGCGGCGGAGGAACGTGCTGCCAACATGAAATGTGTGAGACGTTAATTCAATTATGATGTCGAATGAAAGATACGCCGGAAAATATTCATGTGACTTGTCTTGTGTCTCGTTGTTTGGTGCACTTTGTGGCGATTTTGACATTATTTTCGGGTTGTTTGCAATAAAATTAATGGGTTGCCTCGTGAAATGGAATGCAATGCAAAGTGGTGTTAAATAGAAACGATCAATAATAAATTTTCGCTTCTTCTGCAAAATATTTCTAATAAATTTTTAATTTTTTTGTCTCTTTTCAGGAAAATCACAAGAAAAAATTTTTTTTGACATTGGAATGAGTCAAAGTGTTCTGTGACAGTGAAAGACTGAAAAAAGTGCAAAAAAGGACAAAAAAAGATAAAAGTTAAAAAAAAAGATTTTTTTCGTAGATTAAGTCCAAAAACTGTGTCAAAATTTACTCGCCTACGCCATTTGACGCCGCGAAGGCGTTAAAACTCGAGGAGGAATTTACGAGTGCGGTCTCTGCTGCGGGCGCAATGACGATGTCAATGTATCCATCGGCGGCGGACAAGATGAAAATGGGCACGCCAAGTTGCTTTCCGGGTCGCTACAGTCCCACGTATCGCGGGCCCACGTCAGACCAAATGCGACGATGCATGACGAATCCGTCGGTAAGTAAATTCTGTCTCCCTTTGCCCCCTTTTTAGACACGAGAGTTGATGTAGAAAGCACACAAATCGATTTACTTCGATCCACGTCGATCCTTTAAAACGCACGTAATGTCTGCAATTTTGCTGCAATTTCATAGTTAAATGTACAGCTTTTACTGTTTTTGTGAAATGTGAGTCGATGGTCATTTGTGGCTTACGTTTATTCAATTAGTAGATAAATGTCGGTTGTGTTTCGAAATATCTCTCGCAAAATGTAAGCAAGGACTTTGGAAATTATGACTTGGTTTGGATTAATGAAATGATTTTGTGGAGTCCATTTATTTTAATGTTTAATTTATCGAAGGAAAATTTGTCAAAGGAACTCAAAAGGGCTTTTAATGCTAATAAAAATTCAGTTTCGATCAATTTGGGTTAATTAAAGATGATTCAAAGGAAATTTTTGGTTTAAAAAGATTTTTCAAAAAGAAAATCTGTAAATATTTTCTAAAAGTAAATATTTGTTTAAATATTTTATAAGTAAAAAAAAAATATTTATTTATTTTATTTTTATTAATTTTATTAATTTAAATTTTTTTATTTATTTTTATTTGAAATATAAAAATTTATTCACAAACTGAAATTTATTATTAAAAATTTTGAATGTTTAAAGTCAAAAAATATTTATTTATTAATTAATAAGTTAATATTAAGTTAATTATTTTATTTAAATTATTTTTTAAATTTTAATTAATAATTTTATTTATTTATTTTTTTATATTTTCAAAAATTAATTAAAATAAAAAAAAATTGAAATAATTTTTTGTCATAAATTTAAAGTTAAATTCTAATTCTGAAAAGTTTTTACAAAATTATTTTTATTTTTAACAATTACTTAAAATTTAATTGAAATAATTAAAAAAATAAAAAAAAAAATAATGTCAAATAAACTATTTAATTTAAAATAATGTTTGAAAAATTTTTTAATAATTTTTTAAAAATAAAACTTAGAATCAGATTTTTTTAATAAAAAAAATATTTAAAATTTTTGTTTTAATTTTAAATTATTTTTTTAAATTTTATTTTAACTAATTAATTCAAATTAAATTGAATTTGATTAAAAAAATTAATTAAAACTTAAAAATTTTTTAAATAATTTTTTTATTCAAAAATCTGATTCTAAAAAAAAATTACAAAATTAATCAAAATTTAACCAATTGAAATTATTAAAAAAAAAATAAATAAAATATTTTTTTTTGAAATAACATAAATAAATAAATTAAATTAATTTTTCAACAAAATTTTTTTAATAAAAAAAAAATGAATATGAGAAATTTTAATAAATTTTGCTTAAATTTTAATTCAAATATTAGTAATTAGCTCAAAAAATAAAATTTTTAAAAGAATAGTTTAAAAAAATCTTTATTAACAAAAAAATATTTAATAAAAAAATTTATCTCAAAAATTGTCAAAATAAATTTCTTTTCATTCCCGTTAAATTTTCTCAGACCAGACAATCTCAAAAGACCAAAAATTTCTGCTCAAATCACAACAAAAATCATAAATCTTCGCTACCTTCCTATATATTTCAAAATTTCTTCCTTGTTCAATTTTTCTTCCTCATTCTTTAATGTCATTTGTCACTTTGTTTTTTGATCACATCGAACAGACATATTTCTTATATATTTCCATCTTTGATATGCAAATTTTTCCATCCTAAAAATACTTCTTTTATCTCTTGTGAATTTCTCCCGTCTTTAAAATCATGACACACGATCCCGCGAAAAACAAGGAAAAACATGTAACAACAAAAAATTAAAGCACTTATTTTTATGAATTATTTATCATTGATTTTAGACAAAAAGATTTTTTTTTGCTTTTTGTGAAATTTTATGGGGAGAAAAATTTTTTCAATCGATAAAAAAAAATTGAAAAAAAAAATAAAATCCGATTTCAATTAAAAGCCATTTACAAAAGTGCATTAATTTAATTAATTATTCATTAATTAATTTTTTTATTAAAAATAACAATTTTTGTTGAAAAAAAATTAATTTTTATAAATAAAAAAAAAAAATGTCCTCCATTAAAAGTAATAAAGCTTTCAATTTCTCTATTAGTTAATTTATTTTTAGCGAAAAACCCATAAGAAAAGTTTTTCCATGAAATAAATTAAGAACAAGAAGAGAATGGAAGGTTGATTAAATTAAGGCAATAAACTCTGTTATGGTAATAATTGAAATGCATAAATATCAAAAAAGATGTAAAAATTATTATTATTAGCTTTTGCCGTACATTTAATTGGGGAATGTTCAAACTTTATTCTTAAAGGAGGAATAATTGCGTAAGGGAAGGTTATTTACTGATGGAGAATTCGACGTAAAGTGAGATAATGGAATATTTAGTATTTTAATCAAAGAAGAAGAATAAGAAGAAAAAGAGGGACGACAGTAATAATTTCTAATTTTTCAATAAGAAAGTGCGTTAAGACAGAAGTGCTTCGATGATTTTAATGTAATTTATGAAAAATGAAGGAAATTTTTTGATCTTTTGAAGTTTATGACATTTTCTGTCAAATAAAAGTTTTTTTTAAAGATTTAAATTTAAATTGAAATATTTTTCAAAAAAAAAAAAAAAAATAAAATAAATTATTTTGCTTTTGTGATAATTTTTTTTAATTAAAATTTTTTTATTTATTTATTTTTAATAAAAAAAAAAATAATTATTCACTTTATGAAAAATAATTAAATATTAATATTAATAAAATTTATTAAAATTATTTTGATTAAATTTTATTATTTAATAATATTTAATTATTTTATTCATTTTATTAATTAAATTTTATTTAGAAATATTTGCCAAAAAAATTTAATTTAATTAATTTAAATCATTAAAAAAAAAATAAAAAAATTAATTTAAAATTTTTGTTGTGGCAATTTTTTTAATTAAAATTAGACAAATAATTCATTAAAAAAAATTAAACAGAAATAAATATTTTCACAAAAATCAATTTTTTCAATAAATTTAAACATTTTAAAAAAATAAGAATTGAATTTTTGTCAAAAATATTTTATTTTAAATAAAAAAATTAAATAATTATTATGAAATTCAAATAAAAGTTTTTGGAATTTTAATAAAAAAAAAAAATAATAAAAAAATCATTTTTTTTTTTAAATATTTCTATTTAAATTTAAATCATTTGACAAAAACTTTAATTACAAAAAATTATTAATTTTATTTAAAAATTAATTTTAAATTATATAAAAATATTAATTTTAAAAAATTAAATATTAAAACTTAAGGAATTATTTTATCAAAAAAAAAAAAAAAAAATTTTATTTTTAAAACAAAGAAGTTTTTAAATAGGTATTTTAATTTTCAGTAAAAAATTTAATTTTTATCTGTTAATTAATTGGATTTTTATATTTTTTTAAAATTTTTTTCAAATTTTCTTCAATTTTTCAACTAAAAAAATCCTTAAACTGCCAATTCCTTCTTTAAAGCTACCCACACTTTTTCATTTCTGACGTATTTCTGAACTCACACATAACCCACAAAAACAAAAATAAAGAAGCAAAAAAAGTTCATGCCAAGACATAACATCATTATGTTATACAGCGCAAAAATAACGTAACGTGACATCTTTAATATTTAATAAAGTTTACTTGTAATTTTTGAACTTTGCATATATGCAAACGTCGATATATCGTGCGCGCCGCCATATGTGACAAGCAGGATATTTTGCACAAACAAACAAAACAAAAACACATCAGCATTTCGTGCACGTTCTCTCGCCTCTCCTCGAAAATTTATGCACGAGAAATATTTCACGCAGCAAACGACAAAATGGAGAAAATGGCGAAAAGTTGCGATGACTGATGGCGAAAACTTCCACAAACTGGCACAAAAATTTCGATTCAAGTCCATCAAACAAACAAAAAAAAGCGAGTAACATCAAGAAAATCGATATCCACGCTGAATATCAAATGATCTTTTTTTTGCTTGTTTTTACCGAACAGTAATAATGGCAGAAGCAGCAGCAGCAAAAGCGAACGAAGAGAGAGAGAAAAATAAACATAATTCCCTAATGTATGCCGCTCGTTCGTCGTTCAAGCAACACATTTGTCAGTTAGTAATGCGCAATGCTGCTTTGCCACATATGAGGCTCCATTCTCGTACGCCACGGAGTTGTTCAAGGAAAAACTTAAATATGGCCCACAGGACATAAAAACATGGCATGTCTGGGTAGCGAAGCACTCATTTCTCACTAAAACGTGATAAAAATGGATAATTTTTTCCTATTAATCGGTGACGATCAAATTATGTGTGTTTCGTAACGTGGGGGCGCGCGCGAGATATAGACATAAAAGAATGTCGAATTATTATTACGAAAGAAGCGGAAAATAAATTATTCAAAAAATCAAGAACATTAATATTTATGGGGTTTTCATGAATTGCTAACGTGTTTGGTCACATATGATTTTTTTTCCTTGTCTATTGTTTGATTTTCGGGTAAAGGAATTCATTGACTTTTGACTTGTAGAAGTAATTTTTTATCACAATTTTTTTTATTTACAATTTATTAAAAATTTTCAATTTTAATTAATTTAGCTTCGAATTCAATGATTTTTCATGAAATAATTTTTAAAAAAATCAAAAGCTGAAAAGTTAGGATTTCAAAAACTGAGAAAGTTAGGTTTTGAAAAACTGAAAATTTTCGAGGTTAAGGTTAGTTCAAATTCATTAAACTGAGATACTTAGTTTTAAATTTTAGGTCTAAAAAGTAAAGATATTAAATTAAGTTCAAAATCACAGAAGCATATAAAAGCTGAAAAATTAGATTTTAGGAGCTGAAAGCTTCAAATAATTAAAAATAGATAAGAAATAAAGCAAAAATTGAGAGATTAAAAGCTAAAGAACTTAAGTTTTGAAAACTAAGAAGTTCATGCCTTAACGCTTTTCAAGAACTTAAAAATCGAGAGCTGAGGATTTTTTTATTTTCAAAATTTTAAGAAATTCAATTTACTTAATTTAATTAATTAATTTAGTTTATTAACAAAATTTTAACACTTATTCTAATTAGTATTTTTTGAAGGCCTAAAGTTTGGTTTTGAAAAGCTAAAAAAAATTAAAGAAATCGAAATCTGAAAATTTAGAGAGCTGAAAAGTTTTAGTTTTCTCAGCTTATTAAAGTATAAGTAAAAAATAATTTTTCAAGGCTTAAAAAATTGATTTTCTTAATCGAATCTTAGTTTGACATTAAAGCTGAAAATTAAAATATTGGAGCTAAAATGCTCAAAATGTAAAAATTTGAGAAATTTAAGTTAATAAATTTAAAGTTATATAGCTAAACAACTTAAGTTTTGAAAACTAAGAAGTTCTGAGAAAACCTTCTATGCTTTTAAACAACTTGAAATTCAAAAGCTGAAAAATTTTTATTTTAAAACTAAATTTTTAAACTCTTCTACTTAGTCAAATTTTTTGGAAGCCTAAAAATTTAAAGAAAACTTAAAAATTAAGAGAATTCGAAATCTGAAATAAATTCGTAAAACTAAAAAAATAAAATTATGAGAGCTGAAAAATTTTTTCTAAAAGCTTTTTCAAGGTTAAGTAAAAAGTTAGTTTTCAAGCCCTAAAAAATTGAATTTCTTAAAATTTTGAAACTTAATCTTAGATTGAAAAACAAACTTGAAAACTTTCAGAACTTCATTTTAAAGCAAAGTTTAAAGAGCTGAAAAAAAATTTTGGAGCTAAAAGTTTCAAAAAGTAAAAATTTGAAAAATCTAAGGTTAAAAATTGAAAACTAAGAAGCTAAAGAGCTTAAGTTTTAAAAACTGAGAACTTCAGAGAACTTTAAGCTCTTCAAATCACTAAAAAATTAAAACCTAAAATTAAAATTTTTAGTTTTAAAGAGCTAACAAATAAATTTTCAAAAAACGGAAAAGTTTATTTAAGAAAAAATAAATTAAAAAATTTTAATTTCACAACTTGAAGAGCTAAAAGAAAATTTCTAATTTAAAATCCTTCGTTATAAAATACTTGAACTCCTCTTCCCAAAGTAACATTACTTTCGAGTTCAATAAACCTTCAATGAACCTTTTCCTCCGTTTTTTTTTTTTAATCTAACATCTATTCATCACAAAATATCAAAAAAATTCTCGTTTTCATCACTTTTTACTGTCCTCCTCCATGTCTATTTTTCTCCAATTGTAAAAAAAAAATTGTCTTAGCCACTTACTTCTATCCCGTACACATTTTCACAAGAAACACAATAAATTTCCCCCCAATGTGTCGGGTAGTCGTCGTCATGCGTACGTCTTCTACGATTTATTTGATTCACTGAATTTTATATGCAGCGACTTGTACGAGCACCGATGATGATGATGACGACGACGACGATGATGATAATAAAGCTCCCCTCGGCAGTACACGCGCATACCGAGAAAAGTTGTGCACAAACAAACGGAAAATATGGAAATGGCGACACTCGATCAATAATATATTTTCGTGGCTTTTTATGATTGGTTGCGGGGCGGAGAAAGTAAAAAAAAAATTAAAAAAAAAATTTTTTTTCGCAAATTTCGTGTTCTATTTTTCGTGCTGCACGAAATTTGCTATTTTTAAGTTTTTTTTTTTTGAAAAATTTTTAATGTCAATTACCTGATGCAACTTTTCGACATGCATGACATAATTAGCCATGATTTGTCTGTGTCTGCGAGAAAAAGTCTCTTTGCACGTACAATTCGTTCGTCAGTGGTGAAAAAAAGTGAAAACATCATAAAATTATCACCATTAATAAATTATCAACTGAGACCTGATGCCTTGTCTGATGTCGACGACGACGACGATGGTTGTGTGGAAATGCAAGCGGCGAAAAAAAAACGAGAGAGAACTGCGAGAGAGAGTGAAGAACATATGATTTTTGTTGACTCATATCGATTTGTCTCATAAATAATTTAATGTTAAATCATATGCTCAACTTTTTTTTGTTTGTTACATTTTTTTTTGAGCTGAAAAAAAATTTAAAGGTATCTTCTAATAATCCGTGCGATAAATTCTCATCAATTAATGCCTTCTTGCTCTTTCTTGACACGATATAATTTCCTTTTTTTGTTTCCTTTGATAAATGTTGTTTCTCTCTATTTATTATATTTCAGAGTCGATTATTAGAAGATGCTTCAATTATGTGTAATTCATGGTCCCCTCGACATAATGTAAGTATAAAAACAAAAACAAAACTTGCTTTGACAAATAAATAATATAGAAAACGGACCAAATAATGATAAAAATAAAACCAATAAATATTTATTAGGCTTATAATTTATGACTGCATGGCAATAAATCTTCTTCTTTGCTTACTTTGGCTTGATGTGTTTTCGTGTTTTGGTGTCATTCAAGGTTTTTATTGTATTTTATGCGCTTCCTTTTATTATGTGCGTGTGTCGGGATAATTGTTGCTTCGAAAGGAAGAGTCCATAAAGAATTAAAGAGTTTGAAATTTTTGTAAAAAAAAAATTTAATTTTGGAAAACTTTAAAGATTTTCAAAAATTTTTTTGAATTTGATGGTTTTTAAGTTTAAAAATTGATCAAAAATTACAAAAAAATTTTTGGGAGTCTTTTTGATGGTTCTTAAGCTTGAAAATTGAAAAATAAAAAATACGTAAAAATTACGTAAAAAATACGTAATTTTTATTTTGAAAGCCCATTGGATGATTTTTAAGCTTGAAATTGATCAAAAATTACGGAAAATGTCTTTGGAAGTCTTTTTGATGGTTCTTAAGCTTGAATATTGAAAAATAAAAAATACGTAATTTTTATTTTGAAAGCCCATTTGATAATTTTTAAGCTTGGAATTGATCAAAAATTACAGAAATTTTTTTCAAAATATAATTTGAAAGTTTTAATTTAAACTTTTAAGTCAAATTAACATTCGTGAGTCGAAATCAAAATTAGTTAGTCAAGTTGAGTCGAATTCTTTTATATTTTTACATATATTATAATGTTAAAAATATTTAAATTTTTTAAAAATAATGAAAAAATAGAAATTTATTAATAAAAAATTAAATTCAACATTTGAATTAAATTCAACAAAATTTGAAAACTTTTTTACAGTCGAATTCGAAGTCGAATTGGAAATTCGTGAGTCGAATTGAAAAATTCGTAAGTCAAATTGGAAATTCGTGAGTCGAATTCGAAATTCGTAAGTCGAATTGGAAATTCGTGAGTCGAATTGGAAATTCGTGAGTCGAATTGGAAATTTGTGAGTCGAATTCGATTTAAGATACGTAATTTTTATTTTGAAAGCCTTTCTTTTAAGACCTTGAGAGCTGAGAACTTTTCAGTTTTTAAAATCTGAAAAATTTTCAAAAGTCAAATCGACGAACAAAATTAATCTAATTCCTTCTCTTACAAATTCTAACAAAAAAATTTCATTTAAAAACCAATTCCTTAAGTCATTGACTTCCTCCATGAACTTTCTTTTCACGAACTGTCAATCAATCAGAGTCGCTACTAATTATCTTCTTTTTTTCCAACTAATTCTGACCAAACCAAACTAAAAAAAAAAGTACAAAACATAAAAGAAAACCCGAACACGCTAATTTCCCGTAAAACACCTGTGCCTTCCCTCGCGTACTTTTAACGAGGATTCTACCCCAAAAAAAATCCATACGTCATCAAGCACATATGTGAACTTTTCTGAACATGCAAATAAAACTTGTACATAACGATAATTATCATTATTGCGGTCAATATTTTACTCTGCGGTCTTCAATTGAAAAAAAATACTGAATGAATGGAATATTCACACGTGACCGGAAATAGTTTATTTCCCCCTTGTGGCGAGTGAGCACTTGTTTCATGCGCTTATCTGATACCGCTGGTAAGTATGTGATTGATATTTGTGTTCAAAGTGGTTAGTTGGAAATTATTGGTTGGAATTTTATGGACTTGATTTTTTTTTCTATAGGGTTGAATGAACATAAAACGATTAATTACGATTTTTTTACGTAATATTTTTTTTTTCAAAGTTTAGTGAAAAGAAAAACTTCATAAATAAGAAATTTTTTTTCTTCATACCTCTGTATGAGCTGTATGGGTATGTGTATGAAGTATGTATGAAGAGTAGACGTCCTTATTAAAAAATGCACAGACAGCTCATAAATATTTCAAGGCAGCATCCAATATTTATGGCATTTCGTGTGCGAGCGCTCGTGTGTGTGAATTTGTTTAGTATCCTCGTCGCCATTTGTGAATATGAACGAAAATTGCTTAAAAAAGTGTCAGGTGACGTAAATTTGTTGTCATTTAACTTTTTTCTTTATGATGGATGTTTTTTTGTTTGTTTTTCCTTTTAAAATTTCCGACGGAAAATAACAAGAAAAATTTTCTTTTTTTCAGGGTGATATTTTTTCCGGTCTCAATGATGGTCTTCTTAGTCGTGCCGAAGCATTAGCAGCTGTTGACATTGGAAAGCACCAAAACAGCCATGCCCATTCCCAAATGGCTTCCCAGCTCAAACATGACGTGATGTATCATCATGGCATGGGCGGCCCGCCACAACGACCCCTACAGGTAAGAGATTCTTATCAAGCGTAATTTGTTTGAACACATCACGTGCTGCGATAAAGACATGCACGTTTTGATGATGCAAATATTTGATACTTGAACTTAATCGTCGAGGTACTTGAGATCTTAAATTGATTTCTTTGTAATTTTTTAAGTGGCTTTTTGTGTTGAAAACCCTTTCAAATTGTAACAGAAAAAAACCTGTAGAGAAAGGACATAATTTACGCCTTGTTGATGCCAAACTACATGGAAAACCAAAGCAAAAGCGTATGCATTAAATACACAAATTTATAGAGAGGGTTCAACAATAAAACGAGGGGTCCGTTTGCTCAAGTAGTAATAAAATAATTTTTAATCAGTTAGTGAGGAGTGTGTACTAATTTAAGGATGTTTTTGTTGTACAAGGGTGCGTTTTTTTTGTGTTTTTGTCGAAGGTGTTTGGAACAATTTCCGATAAATTTCCGCTTTTTATGAGATTTAACGAGGCTTGTTATCGAAATTTTATCAAAATTCTTCAAAAAAGTGTTTAAAAGGATTTTTTTGAAGATTTTAAAAGCTGAGAACTTTTTAGATTTTAAAAGCTGAGAATTTTTCAAATTTTAAAAGCTGAGAACTTTTTAGATTTTAAAAGCTAAGAAATTTTTAGATTTTAAAACTTGAGAACTTTTCAAATTTTGAAAGCGGAGACTTTTTCAGTTTTAAAACCTGAGAGCTTTTCAGTTTTAGAAAGCTGAGAACTTTTTAGATTTTAAAAGCTGAGAACTTTTTAGATTTTAAAGCTGAGAAATTTTTAAATTTTAAAGCTGAGAAATTTTTAGATTTTAAAAGCTGAGAACTTTTTAGATTTTAAAAGCTGAGAACTTTTTAGATTTTAAAAGCTGAGAACTTTTTTAATTTTAAAGCTGAGAAATTTTTAGATTTTAAAGCTGAGAAATTTTTAGATTTTAAAAGCTGAGAACTTTTTAGATTTTAAAGCTGAGATTTTAAAAGCTGAGAATTTTTCAAATTTTAAAAGCTGAGAACTTTTTAGATTTTAAAACTGAGATTTTTTAGTTTTTCAAAGCTGAGAATTTTTCAAATTTTAAAAGCTGAGAACTTTTTAGATTTTAAAAGCTGAGAAATTTTTAGATTTTAAAAGCTGAGAACTTTTTAGATTTTAAAAGCTGAGAATTTTTTAGATTTTAAAAGCTGAGAATTTTTCAAATTTTAAAAGCTGAGAAATTTTTAGATTTTAAAAGCTGAGAACTTTTTAGATTTTAAAAGCTGAGAAATTTTTAGATTTTAAAAGCTGAGAATTTTTCAAATTTTAAAAGCTGAGAACTTTTTAGATTTTAAAGCTGAGAAATTTTTAGATTTTAAAAGCTGAGAACTTTTTAGATTTTAAAAGCTGAGAACTTTTTAGATTTTAAAAGCTGAGAATTTTTTAGATTTTAAAAGCTGAGAAATTTTTAGATTTTAAAGCTGAGATTTTTTTAGTTTTTCAAAGCTGAGAATTTTTCAAATTTTAAAAGCTGAGAACTTTTTAGATTTTAAAAGCTGAGAGTTTTTTAGTTTTTCAAAGCTGAGAATTTTGATCGAAAAAATGATCAAAAATTAACTTTAGTTAAAATCCATAAAAACACTTGATGACTTTTGAACCCTTTTAAGCATCAAAAAATTGATTGACGCCCCATTAATAGCATTAACGCGTGCAAATTCCCTTAATCCTCACAAAAATTTAACGCTCATTTACGTCTTCTTTATCTCTCTCCGTGTGTCATTCTAATCGCATTTCAATTGAAAAAGTATCAAATTTTTATTGTTATTGCTTCGAATTACGTCAAACTTTTCATGCTTCATGAGAAAAAATAAAGACATCGCACCCAAGCATGGCACGACAGGAAGAGTAACGTGACACGTGTTGAATAATTTGATTGTTTTTTATGTAAATAAATTTTACACCAACGACCCTTCTGGTTGGAAAATTGATTAATTTTAATTTTATTGAGATTCGCCTTCGAGCAATTCGACAAGTTGTTGTTGTTTTTTTTTTCGGGGGATCCCGAAAGTTATTTTAATCTAATTAAAAACGAATTTTTTCACACACAAAAAAAAGTCATAAAAGGGAAAAAAATTTACCCGCATTATTGCTCGAAAATAAAAAGTCACAAAATAAACCCAAAATTGCATTGCAAAGTAACATAAAAATTTGTTTTTTCCCTTTTATTCGCTCCTCTCCGACTTTCATGAACTTCTTTATTGTATTAATACAATGAAATGCATCCCAATAGAGCAACAAAAATACAAAAGTAAACTCTATTATTATGTCTTTTTCCTCTTGTTATTGCCTCTGCCTCGTTGCAGAAAAAAAACGGTAAAATTTAGTACCGAGCAAAGGAAGAAAAAAAAAATGTACGAGACACAATTCAATTTTATTCGAAAAATATATTGCACCACAAAGGGTCTTTTCCTTCAACATTTCTTCGAGCAAACAGGAGTCATTGTTGTTTATGTGCTCAAATAGACGAAAAAATAAATTTACAACGAAAGACATTTATGGAACAAGCAAGTTGTTGTACTTTGATTGTTATTTCTTTACCTTTCTCTGCGACTCGAAGTGTGCTTTACGATTTTGTTTGTGGAAAAAATATGTTTTTAGGGGTCTTCGTCGGCATATGTTATACGAGAGAGAAAAACAACTTATCCAAATAAATATCAAAAGAAAAAAAAATAAAGAAGAAAAAAGGGAAAATAAGATTTATTTCAACATAAAAACCATATTAATATCAATTTGTCCAATTCTAGTTGTTATAAGAGGTAGTTTTCGTGTAACATGACTTTTTTCGGCATAGAAGTGGGTAGGAGCTTAAGTAGAGAAAATAGTATTAGAGAGGATAAAGTAAAGTGAAAGGCGACTATGAGGAAGGTGATTTCTCAGAGGCATATTTGATGTTTATTAAATGAAGGAATTTAATGGATTTTCAACTTTTTGAAGGTTTTTTATGGGAAAATGTTGACGAATTTTTGCTTGGTTTGGATTAATTGAAATATTTTTTTTGCTTGGTTTGGATTAATTAAAATAATTTTTTTTTTTTCTTTAAATTTAAACTATATTTTAATAATAATAAATATTATTATTATTTTTTTTTAATTTTTTTTATAAATCTTTTTTGAAATTTTGTCATTTTGTCAAAAAATTTAAATAAAAAGATTTTTTGATAAAAAAATTATTTTTTTTTTATTTAAATTTTTATTTTTAAATAAATCTTTTTATTTGAATTTTTGATAAAAATAATTATTTTATTTAAATAAAATTTTTAATTTTAAAATTTTAATATTTTTTTAAATTTACAAAATATATTTAATTACTTAAAAAAAATAAAAATAAAAATATTTTTAAAATTTGGCGAAATTGATAATTTAAAAAAAAATATTAAAGAAAAAAATTAAAAAGAAAATTTATTTAAACTTTTTTTTTATTTTATTTTATTTTTTATTTTTTAAGTAATTAAACAAATTTTGTAAATTAAAAAAAAAATAAAAATTCTAAAATTTAAAAATTTTTTAATTAAAAAATTCAAATAAAAAGATTTATTTAATAATAAAAATTTAAATAAAAAAAATAATTTTTATTTTCAAAAAATCTTTTTATTTAATTTAATTTTTTGACAAAAAAAAATTATTTAAATAAAATAATTCAAAGGAAAATCTTTTCAAAATTTTACAATATTTTTTTATCTTAAAAACATCAAGTTGATGTTGAAAAAAAAAAATTTTCAAAATTATTAAAAAAATTGAAAATAAAAAAAACCTTCCTTCAGACTTTAACATTCATTTGATGAGATACTTACCAATGTAAAGAATTTTTTTCTATTTTTCTAAAATTTTCCATTATAGGAAAATTCCAACTATGTCAAAAGTTAAAACCAATTTATCGATCAACTCTTCAAATAAATCATCCCCGCCTGCAAATAAAACCTTAACTTAATAAATATTGATTTTTTTCCCGTGATATATTTCACTTCACTTCGCATCATAAAAACTGATCATATCAAAAATTTAATGGCACGCGTTGAAAAGTTTGACCCATAAAACCTGTCTGTCTGATTCATGGCGGGCCTCATGTCGCGTCTCAAATTGACTGAAAGGATTTCACTTTGTTAAAACATCACATTTGATTACCGACAACATGAAATCGAACCTTTTTTGCTTTTGTTCAATTACAGAATCCAATCAGCTTACGACGAATCATGTTTTAATGTCCATTCGAAGGAAAATGCTCAAAATTCTATTAGGAGGATCAAGCTAATGGAGTGAATGCCTTAATACACTTACCTCCTACTCACACACACACAAAATTTTCCCGGAATAAATCTCTTTGAGTGCAAATTTCGTATGTTGCGTAGCTTCTTAAATTTATTCGTCCACTTTTAGGTAAAATAGGCTTAAAATTGCCTATTGTATTATGATGATGATGATAAAAAAACATTCTGGGCTGTAAGAGAGCAAGAGAGTGGATACATTAACAATAAGTGAACATGAATAATCTCTTTTGCTTTTAAGTGTTTTCTAATTTCACTTTGTTCCTTGCCAACCCTAATTTTTGCATATACCGTAAAGTTGATAATTTTAAGAGGACTTATAAATATTTTCTTTTAACAAGAAATAAGAAGTTAAAATTTTTTTTAAAAATTTTTAATTTTTTGAAAAAAATTTTGATTTTTTTTAATTATTGAAATTATTAAAATAAAATAAAATTATTTTTTTAATTAAAAAATTATAATTTAAAAAAATATTTTAATTTATTTTTAAAAATTAATAAAATTAAAAATTATTTTTTAATAAAAAATAAATTTGTTTTATTATTTATTTAATTTATTTTATATATTTTTTTATAATTTATTATATTATTTTATTATAAAATTTTTTTTAAACATTTTTTTTTTAAATTCTTAAAAAAATATTTAACTGATTTTTTTTTAAATTTTAACTAATTTTGAGTTTTCTTAATAAAAAAAATGAAAATATTAAAATAAATTTATTTTTTATTTAAAAAATTATTTTCAAAATTATTTTAAAAATTTTTTAATTTTTAAAAATTAATAATTATTTTTTAAAAAAAAAATTAAAAAAATTTATTTTAAATTTTATAAAAATTTAAAAATTTTTTAAAAATTTTTTGTTTTAAAAATAAAAAATAAAAAATTTTTTTGAAATTTTAACTATTAATTAATTTGGTAAAAAATAAATTTATTTTATTATTTTTAATTTAATTTATTTTATTTTTTTTTATATTTTTTAAATTTTTATTTTATTATTTTTGTTAAATTATTTTTAATAAATTTTTATTAGATTCAAATAAATGTTCTTAACCTCAAAATTATTTTTTTTTGTTCCATTTTAATTTTAAGATTTTTTTTCTCTTCGAATTATTTACTTTACGGTATATTACCGAACAAAATTCAACAAATGAATGAATGGAAAAAGCAGATTATTTAATAATATTATACAAGCATGGTAATCCCTTTTATGTGATATTCAATACGATGCCTTTATCATAATACCCTCCAACAGACTCGATGTAATGAGAAAATATAAAACGTGAAAAGTGAAGAAGATGATCTTTTTAACCTTTGCTTAATGCACTGTAAAAATGTTTTATAAACATAGCAGTGAAATATTTTTTTTTGCAGGTATTTAGCATCAGATGACACCAGCGCCCTGCTCGACGAATGATACAACTAAAAAAAAGAGGGAAAAAACCTCATATTTGATTTAAATGTTTTCAAATTTAATGCTTGAGGATTTTTTTTTTGTCTTGTTCATTTTTTATCATCAAACAAAAAAAAAAATAAAAAAAACAGCCATCCACAAACACACATATGGATGCCATGGATGGAAATATCTCTCTATATTTTTTTTATTTCGAAAAAGCTCATAAATAATTTATAATGCTTAGTTTATTAATGATTCAAATTAAGGTATATATATGCTCAGTTGGGTATTTTATCTATCTGAAAAATGAATGAGTACAAATAACGTAACCTATATGTGTGAACTTGATGCATATAAATGTGTCTCGTGTCACACAGACGACAGGCTTTCGTCGTTCGTCGTCAATGTCGTCGTCGTCGCATGTTTTTACGATACACTTATTAATGATTTACATCCATCCATCTATTCTGCACGAAGCATCGAAGGCATCTACAGTGGTAAAAAAAAGGACGATGACGACACGACGGAAAAAAAACTGCAATTTTAATAACGAACGATGTATTTTTATATTTATACGAAAAAAAAGTAGAGAATTTTTTACCGGCATTATCTCATTATTAATGAGGTTGTGAAAGTAAATTGACGGTAACACGTTCGTTTCGTGGAAAGAGAAAAATAGGTCAAATGCATTGACGGAATGTGTGTCGGAGGTCGTTGATTTTGAATTTTTTCAAAGGAAATTCGGGAGAAAAAATTTCGTAGATGGAATTTTTGTTAATGAAATTTGAAAAAGATGTTTAACTTTTCCTGAAAATTGAACTTTTTTTTCGTAATTAGTCAAAAATGTCAAAAAGTCGTCTTTAAAGTCATGTAAAAGTATAAATTTGCTTGGTTTGGATTAATTGAAATAATTTTTTGCTTGGTTTGGATTAATTGGAATGATTTTTCTAAAATTATTAAAAAATTAATAAATTATTTTTAATAAAAAAAAATTAAAAAATTTTAAAAAAATATAAAAAAATATTTAAAAAAATTAAAAAAATATATATAAAAAAAATATTTAAAAAAAATATTAAAAAAAAATAAATAAAAAAATATTTTTGGGCGAATACAATATAAATAAATTTGGTAAAATATAAATTTATTTAATTAAATTTAATTAATTTAATTTAATTAAATTTATTTATTTAAATATATTTTTTTTTATTTAATTTATTTTATTCGGGAGAAATTCGGAAATTCGGGAGAAAAATTTTCGTGGATAGATTTTTTGTTAATGAAATTTTAGAAATAAGTTTAACTTTTCCTGAAAATTGAACTTTTTTTTCGTAATTAGTCAAAAATGTCAAAAAGTCGTCTTTAAAGTCATGTGAAAGTATAAATTTGCTTGGCTTGGATTAATTGGAAAAAAAAATTTGCTTGGTTTTGATTAATTGGAAAATTTTTTTGCTTGGTTTGGATTAATTATTTCATTTAATGGAACTCCAATATTTCCATTTTTTATAAGAATTTATTATTTTTCCTCCTTTGATGTTTTAAGCCTTGATCCTTTTGATGGAACTCTTTAAGTAAAGATCAATTCCTTCTGAAAATAAAATTTTTTTAATCTTTTGAACCAAATGAACAATACTTACCATAAAACCAGTCCTTGATCCTCCCACAAAACATCATCTGTCGAAATCTGTTCATATCTTGATAACCCCTTAAGCTTCCTCATCAACTTCCATTAAATCATTTCTCGTTATCTGTAACATTACGAATTATTACCATATGTACTTCAAGTTCATTCCGTGATCCAACTAATATTCGAATAGAGACAAGATAAAATCATATTTTCACCATATGCAGCAATATTTTGATTTATTTTTTTTCTTTCTAAAAAAAGTGCAAAAAACGATCTTTATCGCTACAAATAAGTACCTAAGTTGAAGTAGTGAATAGTTGTTAACAACATCAACACGAAGCAATGTACCATCTGTTCGATTGTTTTTAAATTATCATCGGCAATAAAAAGAGGCAATGTTGTTACTTTAATGCCGGTATCATGTACAGAAAAATTAGTACAAATTGTTTTTTTTTTTACTTTTATGATTATTCCTTGTTACCCTCTCCCCCTATGCTTTTATTTAAATAATATTCATTGCGTAAAATGTTTTCTAATTCTCTTGTGATTACCGATGTATAATGTGCATGAAAAACCGGAGGAGAGACATCAGAAGTGTATCATAATATAATAAATAAACAAAAACAAGTTAACAATAATTTTGATGGGAGTTGGTTGGTAGTGAGAAGAGATTTTACGCTTGTAGAAAAGGGAATTGATTTCAATAATTTTTTCTTTGAATTTTTTTTTAATGTTATTTAAAAAAGAAATTATTAAAAATTTTTTCCTATATAATTTCATTAAATACTAAATAAAAAAAAATAATTTTTTTCAAAAAAAATTTTCAAAGCAGTTTTTAAATTTTGAAAAAAAAAAATTAAATGAATTAAAAAGTTCAATTTAACATAAATTTTTGAATATTTTTTAACAAAATATTTTTAAATTGTAAAATGCATTTCATTTTTTTTTTAATTTCAAAAAATTAAAAAAAATATTTTAAAAAATTTATGGTAATTTATTTTATTTTAAATTTTAAAAATACTTCGAAGCAAACATAATTTTTTTTATAATTTAATTTTTTTGGTTTTATACACCATTTTAGAAGAAAAAATTGAACCAATTTAAAATCTAAATTAAAAAGATTAATTTTTTAAAATAATAAAAAATATTTTTAGATAATTCTTGGAAATGCAATAATCCGTTATTTTTTAAAATTTTCTAAAAATATTTACGTAAAAAATTTTGAATTTTTAACAAAATTTCGAATAATTTTAAATTTTTAACAAAATTTTTAAGAAAAAATTATTTTAATTTTTGGTTTTATACAACATTTTAGAAAAAAAAAGTTTAACCACAATAAAAATAAATAAAAATTTTAAAAAATTTGTTCAAAATAAATGAATTATTTTTTGTAATTTTAATCCAATTTAAAAAAAATATTTTAATTTAATTAAATAAAAAAATATATATATATCATTTTTTTTTTTCAAGCAAATTAACTTATATAAGAAATAAAATTAATTAAAACTTAAAAAGTTAATATTTGAATATTTTTAAAAATTTTTATTATAAATGACGCTATAAAAATTTCGATGAAGTTCAAATGAAATTTTTTAATTAAAAAAAAAATTTGATATATTATATAATATAATATAATATTATATAATATATTTGATATAAAATTTTATTTTAATACATTTTCGTAGAAATTAGAATTAATATTTTAATTTAAAATTTTTAAAATAAAAAAATTACAAACATAAAAATTAGAAAATGTTAAAAAATAAAATTTAATTAAAAAAAATATTTTAAAATTATTTCATGAAAATTTTTAAATAATTTAAAAATCAAAGTTTTTTTTTTTTAAAATTTTATACTTTTTTTTAAAATAAATAATTTTTAAAAATTAATAAATGTCAAAACGTCACAACAATAAAGAATTGATGTAAAAATAACAACAACAAAGTAAATTTAGACCTGAAAGCCCAACTAAAATAAACAAATTTAAAACTTCACTTCTAAAAACAAACCCCGCGAAATCTCCTTTAAATTCCCTTCTCACAAAGCACACAAATTCAATCGATTCTGAACATATTGATACATTCCCCGAAGTAAAATGTATCTAAAAACGACAACGATACCCTTTCTCTGCTGCATCTCTACCGGTTTTACGCAAAATTGCAACTTACCATTGATGAGGGATCTGATGTAATTTCATGGGCGTTCCAAATTTATCACGACGACTCGACAACGACGACGAAAAAAAAGAAACAAGTGAAACTTAATAAAAGGTTCCCTTTTGCATTAGCATTAACATTTATTAAACAAGTGTATCAAAAATCCATTTATATTGCCGAGGAATACAATTATGCGGTATATTCATGAGAAGTCGTTGTCTCGTTTTCATCCCCTTATGGTTTTACTGCTAATAACATTAACTGCACATATTTTTATTACATGTTTTCCCCTCATGTCATTTTTTTTCGTGTTCATACAGCGGTGATGGTGTGCATGATATGATTTATTATTATTATCTCATTTTTGATACTTTTTTTTCGAAATAAAAGTCAAACAACTTGGAGAAAAGGAACCCACTCGAAAATCCATTAACCGAAATAATTAGTTCGTTTATTCATCTCTGAAGCGACACACAAACAAATATTAGCAATTGATTAAATCTCGTTCTGTAGACATTCGCTTTGAACTCCTGCTCTCGATAAATACCGAACAAAACGTTGTCGAAATCGAGACAAAGGGACTCGAAAATTTTGTTTACATTTTGTTATAAATGTTACTCTATTATGCTTCGCTAAAGTACACTAAATATTTGCAAAACAAGTTACTTCTCGAAATTCTTCCAAAAGGGAAAATTTGCTTTGGCAGCAGTTCGTAGCATATGTTATTATCAAAACAAAACAAAAAAACAACAAAAAAAAATATTGTTATATAAATGTATGGTTTGCTCAGTATTTAAATATAGATTTCGAAATATTCGAGCGCGACATCAAATTAAAGGCCGAGTAATTATGGGCTGTAAATGTAGTTGAAGTGTTTGTCAGGCAGAATGATAATTGTCAATGTACAAGTTGGAATGAAATGTGAACAGAAAATAATGGTTTTTTTTCACGGGGTTTTGTTGGAAGGTAATTTTGTGAAAAAAAAGGAAATGTGGTTTTGTGGGTAATTTTCAGTGTTTGGGTATTACGAAGCGTTTTTAGTTTTTGTCCTGTTTCGTTAAAAAAATAATTTTTAGTTGAATGATTTTTTTTCTCTTAGGCCATTAAATTTAATTTTTTCACTTTATGTCGCCCCCCCCTTTTTAAGATTTTTTTGATTGAAAAACGATAATTTTTGTTTAAATTTAAAATTATTTTATATTTAACTTGCTTTAAAATTTTATCTATCAAAAATTTGATTTTTTGAGTCAATAAATTTTTTATTATTCTCAATTTTTATTTTGTGAAATTAAAAAAAATTTTGACTTAAAAACTTTAATAAAAGTTTATTTTAATCAATTTATGTTTTTAGTAAAAAATGAATTTTTTTTATCGTGGCTTAAAATTAAATTTAATTTTATAAAATATTATTTTTTATAAATTTAACATTTATTGCTACTGAAAATAATTTAATTACTAATTTTTTTGAGCCTCGAATTAAAAAAATAGTATATTTGATTTTTTCTGAATATTTTTTTTTTTTAATTTATTTTTTTTTTGCCTTTATATATTTATAAAAATATATTTAGTTTGATAATTTCTTTTGGCAATTTAAATATCCACAATATTGTTAAAAACTGAAAATAAAAAAATAAGAAAAAATGAAATTTTATTTCATATCCTTAATTTTTTATTAATTAAAATTAATTTAAAAAAAAAAATAAATAAAATAAAAAAATTTTTAATTATTTTTATATTATTTTTCATATTTACCTATTTTAATTTTAAAAAAAATATTAAATATTAATTTACAAAATATTTTTAATAATCATTTTATTTTCTTTTATTTTTTATTTGCTTAAAAATTAAATAAATATTGTATTATTATTTTTTTTTAAATAAACATAAATTAAAGTTTAAAAATATAATAATGTATTATAATGTATTTAAAAAAATAAATTATTTCGAAAATTAAAATTAAATTAAAGTTAAATTAATTGATAAACTAATTAAATGGAGCAATTTGATTTTTTTAATTTTTTTTTATTTTTTTTAAATTAATTTAATCTATAAACATATTTTTTATTTTTTAAATAAATAATTAAATTATTTTATTTTTTTAAAACAGAAATATTTATTAAATAAAATTTTTACAAATATTATTTAATAAATATTTCGGTTAAAAAAATTAATTAAATTATTTATTTAAAAAATAAAAAAATTAATTAATAAAATTTATATATCTTATCCTTTTAAGATTTTTTTAAAAATTTTTTAAATTAAATTTTTTTCTACATTATAAAATATTTTTACTTTGAGTAAAATATCTATAAAAATATTTGTATAAAAAAACCTCTTTCAAAACAAATTTTCCTTTAATTCCTGTTTTTTTTGTTTTGATTCCTTTTTTCCCAAACGATGACCAAATAAACAAAAAAAAAACGTGTCACCTTTCCAAATAAAGCTGTCCAAATAAACAAGACAATTAATCAAACCCCAAAAAGTAAGACACAAAACCCACTTTTACAAAATAATTAAGACAACGAAACGAGAGATCATCATAATTTGTAGAAACAGTTCAATTATTTGCATCATCAATTATCCTAATATGACAGGATATTAATTAAAGATATTGCTCAACATTTGTCTTCCTTACATTTTTCAACCTACCTTCGCTTCGCTGTGAAAATCATAAGAAGGACACATAAATCAGTATGAAAAATTACATTAAAACTCTCAAAAATGAATTATGTTGAGCAATTTTCACCCTTTTCAACTGATTAATTTGCTCGTTTCTCTAATTTGACACGATGTACTTAATGAAATGCATTTTTTTTAATGAATTAGAATTTTTCACTTGGATTTTTATGATTAATGAATGTCATCAAAGAGTCTCTTTTAATTTTTTTATAAAAAAAAAAAAATAAAAAAATTACTCTAATAAAAAATAATTGAATTAAAGCTCAAAGTTAAATATCTTCAATTATATTTTTTTTTGTTTGGTAAAAAAATAACAAAAAAAATTAACTTACCCACTTCTTTTGTTGAAAAAAAAAATATTTTTCCTCCTCTGGATGAAAAATCCGACCAAAATCAAATTAAAACATAATTTAACAATGTAAATATACAAGAGAAGTTTGCCTGAAGGCGTGAAGCGTTCTCGTGAAATATGTTTGTCTAATTTTGCTGCAATGAAAGAAATGAAATAAAATTAGAGGGCAATAGTTTTTTTCTTTTGAAGGGGATTTTTTTTTTAATTTTTTAAATATTTGTTAATTTTTTACTCAATTTTCGACCTTTTTAAGGTCCTTTGAGTGAAATAAAAATATAAAAAAAAATTGTCACAATTTTATTTCTGAAGAAAAAAAATTTAAGTCATTGAAATACTTCCAAGAAGTAAAAATTTTTGAATAAATTAAATAAATTAACGCCCTCGGATATTTGACTTTCCATGCAAATAGAAAAATATTTTCATTTCTTGATTAAAAAAAAAAATTAAATTCGCACAAAAAAACTAAATATAAGGCACTAATACGAGTCATCTTAAAAAGGGCATGAATTTATTGCAGATGCACCACACAATGGACAGTCTCGATATGCTGGATCCCTCGGGTTCGATGACAACGCTCGCTCCCATGTCCGATACGCCAATTACGTCGTCGCATCATCAGCTGCACGGATCGTATCACAGTATGAACCACATGATGGGACATCATCACGGAGGACCGTTAGCGGGACATACGCCGGGTAAGTTTTTTTAAAGATGAATTTTTAAATTTTTTTTTGAGGCATGCTAATGATTTTTGTTAATTTTTTTCATTTAGAAACTGCACTTTTAGGATCTCATCATTCGGCGATGGCAGCTGCTGTTGCGGCGGCGGGTTTGCATCCCGATACAGATACGGATCCGAGAGAGTTGGAGGCGTTTGCTGAAAAGTTTAAACAAAGGAGAATAAAATTAGGTAAGATCTTAAGTAAGTAATTGTTTTTTTTTGGTTGAATTTTTTTTATGGGTCAGGAGAATTTTATTTAAAAAAATAATTTAAAAATTAAATAAATAAAATAAAAAATTATAAAAAATATAATAAAATTTTTAATTTTAAAAAATTATTTTTAATTTAAAATTTTTTTATTTAAAAATTTAAAATAAAAAATTAATATCAAATAATAAATTAATTGTAAAAAAATATTTTTAAATTTTTAATTTTTAATTTTTTATTTTTAATTTTAATTAATTTTATTTTATTAAAATTTTTTTATTAATTTTTTTAAATTTAAAAAAAAATTTTTTAAAAATTTTAAATTTTAATTTAAAAAAAAATTATTTTTTTTTTTAATTAAATAAATTTTAATTAAATTTTTATTTTAAATTTTATTTTTTATAAAATTAATTTTTTTCATTTATTATTTTATTAAATTAAATTTTTATAAAATTTTATAATTTTGAAAATTTTTTAACATTTTAACTTAAAATTTTATCAAAATTTCATATTTGAAAAAAAAATTTTCATTTTAACATGAAAAAAATTAAAATTTTTAAATTAAATTTAAAATTGAAAAAATTTTCATATTTTTCACAAAATTAAATTTTATAATTATTATTTTCTTTAATTTTAAAACAAAAAATTTTTGAATCAAAATTTAAATTATTTTTCCTGAACTCACTTTTTCTATAATTTTCATCCAATTATTTAATTTCAGAAGAAAATTCATTAAAAACACTTAAAAACAACTCACTTTTCTTCGTTTTTCTTTCTTTTTTTCAAAGCAGGTGTGACGCAAGCGGATGTCGGCAAGGCACTTGCTAACCTCAAGTTACCTGGCGTAGGTGCCCTGTCCCAAAGTACAATTTGCCGTTTCGAGAGTTTAACGCTGTCGCACAACAACATGATTGCCCTCAAGCCAATCTTGCAAGCGTGGCTCGAGGAAGCGGAGGCGCAAGCAAAAAATAAGCGACGAGATCCAGATGCGCCTTCCGTGCTGCCCGCTGGAGAGAAGAAAAGGTAGAATAAGTTCTGGAATTGAAATTATTTAGCATTTTGTGGTGTTTTCACGTGTTTTTTATTTTAAAAAATTCTTTTTTATTTTAAAAAATCATTTTTTTTGTTTAAAAAAAATATATTTAAAAAAAATAATTGTTAAAAAAATTATTTTATTTAATTTAAAAAAAAATAATTTTATTTTATTTTGCAAAAAAAAAAAATTATTTCATTTTTTTAAAAAATATTTAAAATTAAATTTTTAAAATAATTTTTAAAAATTAATTCTTTTTTAAATTAAAATTGATTAAAATTTGATTTAAAAAAATTTTTATTAAAATAAAAAAAAATTCTTAAAATTTTTATATTTAAAAAAATTAAAAATTTAAATTTAATAAAATTTTAAAAAATTAGTTAAATTTCATTTTAAAAAAATATTAGAAAATTAATTTAATTTATTAATAAAAAAAAATAGTTTATTAAAGAAAATAAGCAGGAAAATAAGAGAAAAAGTCTCGTTAATTTTTTTTGTATTTTTATTTAATTTTTTGTTGTTGTAATTCGTTCATGTAGCGCATTTAATGATGTTTTTATTGCTTTCGTCAAATTAATTTAATATTATTTCACTCTCCTCACCTTTCCTGACTTTTGTTTTGTTTTTTTTTTGTTTCTCTTTTTTTTGTGTCCCTCATTCACAGTTAGACACAAAATTGGTGCATTATTAATGTTGTTGTTTTCGTGCCATTTTCCGTTCAATTTTCTTCTGTTATTTTTTTTTTTTTCGTTTTCGTGTGTATGCGTGGTGATAATTGGCTTTTTTCCATCAAAAAAAAAAAGAAAAACAAAAAAAAATTTCAATTTCATTAGAACACAAAAAATAATCAGTAATCTATATCGAGTCTTTTTTCAAGAAAAAGGACTTCCATTGCCGCACCTGAAAAACGGTCGTTAGAAGCATATTTTGCCGTCCAACCTCGCCCATCCGGAGAGAAAATTGCAGCCATCGCCGAGAAGCTGGATCTGAAGAAGAACGTGGTGCGCGTGTGGTTTTGCAATCAGCGACAAAAACAGAAACGAATGAAATTTGCCGCGCAACATTGACAGGTTAACGGCATGTTTCCGCAAGGTTTAGTTGGTAACAATAACGGATTTGGTTATTAGACTCTAAAAAATAATTGGAAAAAAATTAAAAAAAAAATTGAAAAATTATTTTAAAAAAATTAGAAAAAAAAATTAAATCGTGCAATATATTTTTAAAAAACAAAAAAAAAATTAGACAACCATTCAATCACATATCAAAAAAAAAAAAATAATTATTTAAAAAAAAATAAAAATTGGTTAATTATTTATTTATGATTTTTATTCCACAGCTTATGTTATATTATTAATTTCCTGTATTTGTATATAAAAAATAATTAATTAATCATATTAATTGAAAAAAGGTGTAAAAAGCAATAAAACCAAAAAACTGATAAAAATCGATGATTAGTTTTATATAAATTGAAAAAAAACGAATGTTATGTAAGAAAAAATTTTCTTGTTTTATTATTGTCAAATAAATAATAAATAAAAACAATAGAAAACTTTCCACAAACTAACTAAATATACATAGACATCATCAACTAAAGTAAAATTTTGTGTAAAAAAAATATTTCATGAATGATTAATTTTTCTGGAGTGTATTTATCACACAAACACATCATTAAAATACATATCTTATTATTATTATGATTATATCATCATCATTATATTATTATTATTATTATCACCATTACAGAAAATTGTAAATGACGACACTCTTGTAATAAATAAATTAATAAAGACATATAAATCATAGGAAAATGTACAAGGCTTCTACACAAAATACAAAACAAACAGGTTACTTAATAAATTAAATAATAATCATCATCAGCAGAGAAAATTTTAACACATGAAAATGAATAAATAAATAAAAAAGGAATCAAGGGACTTTTTGGCCCTAAAATTTGTAATAAATAAAGATTAATAGTAATTATAATTAAAACATAAAATTTTGAATATTTTCTGGATAGATTCTGAACATAATACTAAATAGATGTAAATGCAGGTGACACAAGAATCGAATAAATAAATAAATAAAAATTTAATAATTAATAATAATAATGATGATTTTTTATTTTATTTATTTATTTTTTTTTATTTTTGTCAATAAATGTTAAAAAATATAGTTAAATCAAATATTTAATAATATTATTTGTGTAATTTATTAAATATTAAAAAAAAAATACAAAAATCTACATAATTATTAGTTTATAAGTAACTATATATATTTACTTAGCGATAAATAAATTAATTATATTAAAAAAATAATATTAATATAAAAAATAATAAATACAAAAAAAAAATAAAGAAAAAAAAATAATTAAAAAAACAAGATGAAAATATTAGTTTAGGATAAATTATAAATATAACTATTAATGATAAATTACTTGATATTTATGACATAAATAAATAATAAAAGAAATAAATAAATTGAGTAAAAATCTTGTAAAGTGATAGAATTTAAGGTAAAAAAAAACAAAACGTATCAAGAAAAATTGATTAAAAATAAAAAGACGTAGAAAATAAAAATTTTGTTGTTTTATTTGAGATTCTTTCATTAATTGTCTAAAATTATTTAAAAAAATTTTAAATATTTTTCAAATAATTTTTTTTATCAATAATGAGGTAAGTTAAAAATTATTTTAATTTTTTTTAAAATTAAATCGATAAAAATATTTAAATTAATTTTTATTTAATATTAATTATTTATTAATTAAAAATATTTAAATTATTTATTTTAATTTTCTATTATTTATAAAAAAATATTTAAAAATTTTTATTAAAAATTTTAAAAAATTAATAAATTTTTAAAAATTAAATAAATTTTTTAATAAAAAATTATTATTTTTTTTTTTATTTTTTTATTAAAATTTATAAATTTTTTTTATTTTTGTTGAAAAATTTTTATAATATTTTAAATTTAAATAAAAAATTTAAAATTAATTAAAAAAAATTTAAAATTCATATTTTTAGTTTTTCTTGAATATTTAATTAATTAAAATTATATTTTTAAATTATTTAAAAAAAATATTTTCAAATTTTTTAAATAATATTAAATTAAATATTAAAATTTTTTTAATATTTTTAAATAAAAATTTAATTTTTAATATAATTTTTTTTTTATATTTCTTAAAAAAGTAAATAAAATTTATTAATATTTAGTATTTTTTGTCTGAAAAATTAAATTAAAGCTGATTTTTTTTTAAATAAATTAAATAAAAATTTAAAATAATTAGAAAAAAAAAATAAATTTATTTATTAATTAATATTTATTAAATACTTTTTTAAATATGTAACTAATCGTAAAAATTATTTTTATTTTATTTTAAATTTTTCTACTTTTTTCGAATAATTTAATGAAATTTTTTTTATTAAAGTTATACTTATTATTTATAATTTATTTATAAAAATTAAATTTTATTTATTTTCAAAATAACATTTAAGTACCGAAAATAATTTTCTAAATAATTAATTTCAAAAAAATTTTTTAAAAACTTTGAAATCTTTTTATTTCTATTTAAAAATGACCTTCGACTTTTACCAATCATGCTTCGAACATTTTAAAATAAAATCATTTTCATATTAATTTCAGTAAAAAAGCATAATAATAGATCATTCCATGTCCCTCCCATCATTCGTCGTCGTCGTCGTCGTCATCGCACCGAAAGAACGTTGCGGTCAGTGGATGAAATATTTCCTTTGGCTCGTTTTCCTTTTTCCCATCCAGCAGTAATTTACTTTAAAAAACTTTTTTTTTTGTACTATTCAAATGCGAGCTATTTTCTGCCTGTACAGATGTTGTACTCCAATAAATTTCTCTTCGTCAAATATTCATGAGCTAATTTTATGAAATTTATTATTTGAAAATATAAATTCTTCTTCTTCTCCTCCTGAAAAACCGCCTGAACGAGGAACGTAGGAGAGATAGATGTCTAAAAATAATAACAAAGTATCCTCAACTCTTCTACTTTTCAACCCTACCGAAGACGTAATTTGAAGCAAACAAACAAACCAGAGACCGCACAGTCTCAAAAGAATCGTAAATGCTTGGACATGAAGTACTTTCATCTCATTTTTGTAAACTCTTGCCGAAAAATGAACAAAATCTACATAAAAGTCAAACATAGAGAGAGAAGAATTTTGAATGTGTTGCAAAGCACATTATACATTTTATATACAAAAGACTGATAATCCCATCTTTGCCAGGATTAATTTAATGTACTTCATCGTTCATCTTTTTTCATTTCATCTCTAAAAGCACTCGCTCCATTTACTTTTAGTTAATCACAATATCGCAACAATAATTGAGTAACGTTTTATGGAAAAAAGATTACCTTATTTTAAATACGCATTAGAGCAAATTATCGCATTTACGGAGAAAATGCAGATCAAAGTCATGTAAAAAAAAAATAACTAACGGAACTGTCAGTTTGTCGTTTCCCACATTTGACAGCTCCTTTTGTGCATTTTAAATTTTGCGGCCTGATTGAAGTTCAATTTTTTTTGAAGGAAAAAACTAAAAAAAAGTTAAAATTAAAAAAAATAAAATTAAATATAAAAACTAATTATTTTTTAAAATTTATTTTAATGATAAATATTTATTTTATTTTAATTAATTATTTTTTTATTATTTTTATTTGATTTTATAATTAATTAATAATAAAAAATAAATTATTAAAATTAATTATAATTTTTTAAATTATAAAAATATCAAATTAATTAAAAAATATTAAATTAAAATTTATTTAATTTATTTATTTATTTAATAATTAATAAATTTTAATTTTTAATAATTAAAATTTAACTTTTTTAATTTTAATTTAATCAATTATTTTATTTAATTTTATAATTTTTTATTTTAATTCAATTATTTTTATTTTAATTCAACTAATTAATAAATAAATTTTATTAAAATTTTTTATTAAAATTTATTAAAATTAAAATAAAATTATTTAAAAAAAATTAAAAAATTTATTCACTTATTACTAAATAATAATTATTTAATTGATAAAATTTTTTTTTTAGAATTAAAAAAAAATAAATTAAATTAACATTTTATTTAAATTGATAAAATTACTTAGTAATAATAACGAAAAACTTTATAATTTAATTTTTTTATTAATTTTAATATTTTTTATTAATTAATATTAAATTTATTTAATTTTGTAATATTTAATATTTAATTTTTTTTTTAATTATTAAAAAAAAAATATTGAATTTAAATTAAAATAGTAATTAATTGAAAAAAAAAAATAAATAAAAATAAATATAAAAAAATAAATTTAAAAAAAGCTTTAGTTTTATTTGAAATACAAAAAAAAATCTTTCAGTCAAACGAAGTCAAATGCCAGAAAAAAAAATCGTGAAACAAGCAAGAGACAGAAAGATACAAAAATTTGTTCAACTTTGTAATTAAAAATTCTATAGAAAATTGTACCTACCTTCCTCCGTTTTTTTTCCACGTTTTCTCTTTTATATTCATTTCCACTTTATTTTATTTTTCGCTTGTTTCATTCAGTTAAAATTTGCTGTACACATACACGAAAAAACCGGGAAAATCCTGACTCTCGTTATTTATTTTTTTTCCTCTTGTTTTGAGATTTCAATTTTAAATGCATAATTAATGTACGCCATCATTGTTTTTCGCTGCCATCAGTTATATTGTGTGCGATGTCGAGTGAGTATTTGTGCACAAAACTGATTGTAAAGCTTTAAAAGTAAGTGAGTTGCGTTGAATGAATGGCACAGAGATGGAATGGATATGCGGAGAGAGACAAAAAAGGGTTGTTTGGTACTTTTGATGGACTTTTTAAACATTTTTTTTTTGTGGAAAAAAGGATTTTTTTAAATGAAAAGTTAACTTTTTCGATTAGTTTTCAGTTTTTTTCCAATTTTTTTATAATTTAATTTAATTAATTAAGACGTTAAGTTGTTTCAAATTAAGAAGAAAATTATTTAAAAATTTTAATTTTTTGAGATGTTTTCATTTTAATATAAAAATTATTTTATTTTACAAATTTTCGAAAATTCGAAATTAATTTCGAAAATTATTTTTTTAAATTTTTTCGATGAATTTTTATTTTTGTTAACAAAATTAAGAACTTTTTAAATATTTAATGATAAATTAAATTCGAAAATCAACCAACCAAATATTTCAAATTTTCGAAATCATTTAATTTTTATTTAACAATATTTAAAAATTAAATAATTTCGAAAATTTGAAAATTTTGTTGGTTGATTTTCGAATTTTATTTATCATTAAATATTTAATTAAATATATAAAAGTTAATAATTTTGTTAACAAAAATAAAAATTCATCGAAAATAAATATAAAAAATAATTTTCCAAAATAATTTCGTATTTTCGAAAATTTGTAAAATAAAATAATTTTTATATAAAAATGAAATCATCTGAAAAAATAAATAAAAATATTAAATTCAACTCAAACATTTGTTTTTTTTTTTTATAAAATGCTGTCAAATAATGCTTTTATTCAACTATAATTATTTAAAAAAAGTTTTTTCAAATTTTCGAAAATATATATTTTTCGAAAAAAGATAAGAAAAATATATTTTTAAATTATCCGATTAATTAAAATTAAAGAAATATATTAAATTATTCCTAAAAATTTATCTATAAATTTAAAAAATTTTTTTATAATTTATTTATTTTTTTTAATATCTTTAATTTTCGAAGTAAAATTATTATTTAAATTCGAAATTATTTTCGACTTTTTTTTTAAATAATTTTTTTCAATTCTTTTTAATAACAAGAACTTGTATTCAAATTATTTTAGATTTTCATTAGAAAAAAATTTATCTTTAATATTTTTTTTTGATTTTTCGTAAAATTTTTTTTCAAAAATCTTTCATTTAATAATTTTTGGTAATTTTTCCTCCATATTTTCTCCATAATTTTGTTAAATTTAAAACCTCTTTAAACACCATTTACTTTAAACCTTCAAACAAATCCCCGCATGATGATATATTTGCGTCATTTTCTTGCGTGTTTTAATATTTCTGGGGGTCTTTTGTACATCCAAAACATAAAAAAGGGTTGCTGCCTTTTCATACATGATTTTTTGAGCTGTAAAATATCATAATAACCATAATAATAGCACACACACATGGTATAGCCCACAGTTCAGAAGTCGAGTTTTTGTTACGAAAAAAGAAAAAAATAGACATAATAATAACAGACAAACGATTTCCATTCCAACATCGTCGCTCTTTGAAAAGCGGCACGTCGTCCTTTTATAACTCGTTTCGAATAACGTCACGTTTGAGTACTACAGGAGCAATAATAATAATAATATAATAAGTAGGTGTAGTACTTAGTAGATGTTTCATTTTAAAACGAAGCTCCATGTCACGACGATGATGGTAATGATTCGCATTGCTTGTTGTGTTAAATAGCGTTACGGGCTTTTTTACCCCATTTAAATGAGCGTGTTGTGTATGTAAATGATATTCTTTGCGGTCTAAAGTATTCTAAACTTCACAACCGACACGCATGTCGTTGCAATAAAATGTGAACTATCGCGTGCTTTTTTCCATATTTTCCCGGCAGACGCTTATTTGTGTCTTGCAAACACATTAATTTGATGTTTGTCTTACAAAATGGAGGAAAATTGTTCGGGAAAACTCCCACTTTTGGTATTTTTTCGATGTGTTTTGCGGAAAGTTGGAAGCCCCTTAATTGTTAGTTGGATGAGTGCGAATTAAATATTGATCGGTATCCCTTCTAGATTTTTTTTTTCGTGAGAATCATGATGACACGATGAGAGTAAATAAAAAAGCGATAATCACATCCAAGTGTCAATTTAAGTTTTCCGATAAAAAGATATTTATTTTTTTTTTGCACATCATCAAGTTTCTTTTTTTCTTTTTGTTTCAGCGGAAATTGTTGTTTTGATTTGGTCTTCAATAGTTTGTCAACAATTGATTTGATAAGAAGATGACAGGAGTGATCAGCATCTTTTGAGGTAAGTTTTTTATTTATTTATTTTTTTTTTATTCTGAAATTAAATTTAAAAAATAATTAAAAAAAATTGAAGTAAAAAAAAATTGTCAAATTTTTAAGATACCTGTTAAATATTATTTATTTAATACTTTAATTTAAATAATTTGTTTTTAATTATTGATGTTTTAAATTTAAAACTAACCTAAATTATATTTTAAATTTTTAACAATTTTTTAATATTTAATCTAAAAATTTGTTAGATTTTTAAATTAAAATTTTTTTTTTTAAATTTTATTTATTTATTTTCCTTTATTTTATTTATTTATTTATTATCTGAATTTATTTATTTTTAAAAATTAAAAATACAATATTTAAAAAAATATTTTTTTAATATTTTTAATTTTTTAATTTTTGAAAATTTTAAAACTAATTTTTTAAAATACTTTTTCAATCTAATCTAAAATTTTGGTTAAATTTGTTACTACAATAAATATAAAAAAAATTAAATTAATTTTTTTATTTTTTAATTATTTAATTAATTATTTAATTTTAATAAATTTTAATTTTTAATTTATTTTTTTATTTTAATTATTTACTAATTTTTAATTTAATTTAATTAATTAATTGTTTAATTTTTTAAAAATTTAATTTTTATTTTTTTTTATTTTAATTTTTTTTTCATTTATGTATTTTTTATAATTTTTAAAATATTTTTTTTAAAAAAAAAATTAAAATTTTTAAAAAATTAAAAAACAAATTTTTTTTTTAAAATATTTTTTCGATTTTTTTACCAATGAGAAAAAAATTGATTTTAAAATAAATTTCTTGAAAGTCCTTCAACAGAATGAAACTTAACGTTTCACAAGTACAATACTCCTTACATCAGTTCATAAAATGAAAAAACTTGTTACAACTGCAATTGCAGCAATAAAACTGAAATTTTCCATTAAATTTCTGTCCTAAATGGCAGAACAATGTTTTCCTCCATACCATTCCATATACAAAACTGTCTTCATTCTGAAACAAAAAAAAAATAAATTTAGATTCTGTACCAGATTTTATTGCTGAACAGAAAATGAACAAAAAAGGTTAAACAATGACAACATTTTTTTAGTTCAAATGTTTTTACATTTCTACTTTCAATAGTAGTAACTTTGTTGAAAAACTTTTCTATTTCGTTTTTTTTTATTTGCTTCAGTTTAATGCCATCACCTCGCTTCGTTCTGTATCGCATTCTTTTCACCAAACAGTTTTTTTTCGTGTTATTGTTACTTTTTTTTTTTGCATCGAAGGGATACTATCACAAAATTACTTTTAAGCAAAACTTTCGAAATGGGCGTCGAAACTACTCGACTTCTCATCCCTTTGGCCAAGTCAAAAAAATAAAACAAAAAAAAAGCAAAACAAAAACAGAAAATACGTAAAAACAATAAATATTTAATGCAACTTGTTAAATTTTTAATGAATTTTCTTAGTTGTGGTGTACAAAATGCCACATGAGCTACACGAATGTATCTTTTTCCCTTACAATTCGACACAACAACCTGCACGACTATGACGACGACGAAGACACATGGAGACACGTTAAGAAGATACAACACTTGGTTTTTCATTATTATTTTCAGTCACTTTATTTTTATTTTCTCTGTTATAGTTTTCTTGTTGTTGTTGTTGCTGGAAAAAAAAAACTTTAAAAAACAGGTAAAAGTAATGCCAACAGTTGTAAAGTAAGGAAAGATGTCAAGTATGGTTTTGGTAAGTTTAGTATCTAATTTAAGGAAAATGTCTTCGGTGAGATGTCTATTTGGCAGCAAACAGACATTTCAGATCTCTCAACTCTTTTTTTGCTCTTCGTTCGTTGTTCGTTTAATGAAAATGTTTCTTTTTACAGTTTTATTGCTTTCAACGTGATGACATACGATTTTTAACACACGCGTTAGAGTTTTTTTTTTGTTTTAAGCGGGAAAAAAGGTAATTAATTTCCGCTGCCATGATGAGAGGAGTTTGCTACGCATTCAAGCAAACAGGTAAGCTCTTATCTTTCTTTTGTGTAAATGAAAAAAAATCAGACTTAGCAGATGTTAAGTAACAAAGAACTTGAGCGCATTTTGAAAAAGTAAGAAGTTCATTTGGGTAAGTAAAATTTTGCTTTATAAAAAGTTTTTGAACACTAAACCAAATTATTTTTTTTATAAATTTCAGCTTAAGAAAGATTTGCAAATTTTTCTACAGATAATCTAAAACTCAACTAAAAAATTGATTTAAGAACGAAAACTTATAATCTAAGACCGTATTTGAATGAATATTATTTTGAATTAATTTAATGTAAATACAAGGATCAAAGAATCAAAGTCAGATGACAATCGAAATATTTTGAATACAATTGATTTGAACTGCAATATTGCTAACAAACAAATAACATTAACGAAACATGCACTTTCACAAAAGTTCCGGTAACTCAATTATTACAACCACGGAGTAGTATGATCATAACATCCCTGTCAAAGTTTGTCGAAATTGTATAAGAGAAGACTTCATTGCAAAAATTAACCTTTTCCATGTGTTATGGTACCGATCAACTTTCAGGAAGGCATGAACCGCATGATGGAAGGCACTGATTTTTTATGGAAGGCACATCATGAAGAATTTTTTGCCGAACAACAAAGAGCTTTAGCTGATATTTTGTCTTTTAACAAATTTTACTACAAATGAACTCTTTACTTAAAAATTTCTTTATTATTCGTCTTCATGTGTACAGACAACTTTTTATATATTGATAAATTCTTTTTAAACTTTTGAAAAATGTATACAGTAGTAACGGAAGGACTTCATAGAAGCGCCGTTATTTTTTTTCAAAATTTTTAAAAACGCTTGTAAAAAAACGGAAGTATCAACTCTCATAAAATGAATACAAAAACACGAGGAGAGAAAAAAAAGTAATTGCACCCGTTTTGTTTATATTATTTTATGAAGGTTATCAACTAATGTAAACAATTTCCGCGCATATTTTTTTTCTCTTTGGTAAACAAAGAATGAGTTCCTTTTTTAAAACAAACATCAATTCTTGTTGAAATTTTATTTTTTTAAAAAAAGCAAAAGAAGATCAACCGTCAATTAGACGCTTTTTAAAAGAACGACACATTTCAATTACTTTCAAACCAATTTTTATTTTCACTTTATTAAATCTATTTCTTCCATTAGCGTCGATACTCTTCTCCTTTTTTTTTTATCTCTTCTCAGAAAACATATAAAAAAGGCAAAAAAAAAAATCGGTTAAAATCTTGTTCAATGTCAATCAATTTACGTACTTTATTAGATGAATTAGTAGTTGTCGTCTCCGAAAAAAAAGACAATTTTTTTCGGCATTAACATGAGAAGCGTTTTAGTGGTTTTTCGTGTCTGTTAATTCGAAAGCTTTGAATAAAAGGCGATTTTCAAAGGAAAAGTAAGGACTTTTGAAGCAATCTCACTTAACCCTAGATAAAAAGAGATACACGCTATTGATCGTCGTTGATGGCTGTTCGAGTCAATATACTTCTTTATAGTACCGGGTACGACTTCAAGCCATAAATAATAAATGAATCTTTTCTTTCTTCGCTGGAACATGAATTAAACTTTTCAGAAAAGTTTTTTGTCTTCGAGAAGTTTTTATCGGCCTTGTTGTTGCTTTTTTTTGCGTCATTTTCATTATAATTACATCCTTTGATCCGCCAAATCTGATTGGATTAAATTAAAAACCCTCACGAAGTTGACAAAAAAAAGTTTGAAAGACATAAAAAAAATCTGCCCGAAATTAACTCGGACAAGTAAAAGTTAAAGGATAAAAAGTAATAAAAAAACAGAGACTGACAACCCATATTTCTCACCTTTCTTATCGTTGTGAGTAGCGGCGTGTCATAAGCTAAACACACACACACAACACATAAACGTAATAATAATAAAGCCAGAGAAATTTTCCATTTCCAAAATATAATTTCATGCCCGAAAACTGAAAAGTTTATTATCATGCGATTCCTAAGAATAATTACAAAATGCATTATTTAAGAGCTATCAAAAAGTAGGATGGTACCTTAAAACGCCATGCCACGTAGTTGCCTACTGTTTGCTATCCGTACATTTGGAAAGCAATTCAAAATGCCATATTGTCAGTATTAATAACATAGTATTCGAAGTATATTTGTTGTAATAATTACAATGCTCTCCATGGAATTAAAGAGTTATTATAATCCTTGATTTGATATGAATTGTTGTTTTTATTAACGGTAGTTGTTGTTGTTTTGTATTTCCCCATACGGGTAGGTATGACGGGTTGATTTTTCGGCTCGAATATGAATATTGCTACTGTTATTATTATTATTCTACTAAAAAGTTTAAATTGAACATCATTTTCATTTGAGTAATGTCAGAACGCGGCATGGGGAATGTAATCGTTGAAAGGAATAATGGTAAGTTTTTGAAACTTATTTAAACTGAAGGTAAGTTCTAACTCATGAAAAATATCATGATAAAATTTTGTTGAAAAAGAATAAAAAGTTTTTTTTTATTAATTTCAACTTCAAATTTCTGATTAATTTCAAAGCTCAAATTAAAAAAAAATAAAAGCAGGTTGTAAGTTTAAAAAGTTATGACGAAACATCTCTTATATTTTTTCTAATTTGAGGTCTTCTTGTGGATAACTAAACTCGTTCTTCCCTGTTATAGAAGTGAAACACTTTAATTTGATCAAACAGAAGAAAATATGCTATTCAAAGACCTATCATTCAAGTAATTGTACGAAATTTGGTATAACGAGACAGAGCTCAATAATAAGAATGTGGAATTTATTTAATTTTAACGTCCCGCGATCAAACAATAAAGTCCTAGACCGCAGGAGAAAAAAGTAACATTGATATTTGGAGAAGAAGGAGCTTCTGAGGATTTAGTTATTTTGACATGATATACCAATGGATTGTATGCATACTCTATACTTGAACAATATTCAAAAACAGACTAATGATTTCTAAAATATTTTTTCCAAGCCATCAGATCGCTTCAAAGTAAGAAAAAATTAAACTTTTTGAATTATGAAGTAAATTCAAATTAATGAATAAGTTATTTTTAAAACTTCGTTCGAAGAAAAAAAAGCATGTGAAGACTTTCAATACAATTAGTTCAAGAACAACAAATGAAGGAAGCCCTTCTACAAAAAATTCTTTGAAGATTATTTTTTAACAAAATCAATCAAACCAAATTTTTTTTCTAAATATCTTTGAACAAAGTTTTTCCTAAATATTAAATTTTTTCTTCAAAGTCGATAAAAATTAAAGTTCAATAAATTAGTAGAAAATTTGTCATGCTAATTCATGTCTTAAATCCTCTCAACGTTTCAGTTCCCCATGTAACTCAAAACACGATATCATGATGTTCACGTCATTAAAAAGTTGAAAATTTAGAAAAGGGTCACAACAAAGATCTAAATATTAAACAAATACGCGCACCACACAAACACACACACAGACACCATTCACCTAAACATAACCCGTTGATATTTTTGATATACTGACAAAATCCTAAAACTCGGCATATTGTTGATGAACCAACCAAAAATTTTCTACACAACAAACATTAATAATTCAAATTGTAATTATATTTTACTTTCATAATTACATGATTTAAAATTTTGTTTTTGTATCTATTTCACGTGTACATCCGCAAGCTGTATGGAGGTAATTCTGTTTGTTTAGATTTAGAAAATATAACAATACAAATTAGCTGGGTGTTGTTCGACATTCTGCCTTCGTGATAATAATTGGAAAATTTTTCCGAGCGTTGCTGGATTTTTTTTTAAAGCTGAAAACATTTTAAAGCTCTTTTTTGATTGATGTAGAGAGAAAAAAAATTCTCTTTTTTTTTCATGCTATAGTTGAAAAATGTATCCTGTCTGTCCATCTACCTTCACTAACTTTTGAATTTCCGGTCGTGTGAAAATAAAATACATTTTGCAATATTGTCCGTTTTTTTCGACATCATATTTAGTACTTTATGTGCGGAAAAAAGACGGAAACTTTTTATTTGTGTGTATATTTTTTATTTTAGCAACAAAATGACAGGATGGCATATAGAAATTAATATCAAATATTTTTTTTTACTTTTTTTAAAATGAAAAATTTTTCACATGTTTCAAAGTTTGTCACTTTTTTATATGGAAAAAAAGAGCTCAACAAAAAAAAATACTAAACAAGAGAATCCACTTCAACTTTAAACTTATCAAAGCCGATAACGAAAATTGATTAGAATTGCTTTACAATTTATAATCTTTTTTTTACAATCGTCAGTTCAATTTAGCTACTCGAAATGTTTGGAACAAATCTTTTTTCACTTAAACTCCTGATCTTATCAGCGTGTTTCTTGACCTTCGTGTCTTCGCGAGCACCTGATTTCCATTCGCATCCCGAATTTCGTGATTCAGAGCCTTTGAAAAAAAATCACGAAGCTGAGTTCAACACGGATTATTGGAAAACTGTCGGTTCAAAGGTTCTCGAGGAAAATCTCAAAAAGCAAAAGACCCAAAAAATTGCAAAAAATATCATTTTATTCCTCGGCGATGGTTTGGGAGTTCAAACAACTTCCGCAACTCGTTCATATGTCGGAGATCCAAGCATCAGCTTGGCTTATGAAGACTTCCCTTATGTTGGCATGTCGAAAACTTATTGCGTTGATAGACAAACTGCTGATTCCGCATGTTCAGCGACAGCTTATTTGTGCGGCGTAAAAGCCAATTACGAAACAATCGGGTTAAATGCAAAAGTTCAGAACAAAGATTGCAAAGCTGGGCAATTGGAGGAAAATAGAACGCCATCTATTGCGAAATGGGCAATGGATGCAGGTAAAGCAGCGGGATTGGTGACAACGACGAGAGTAACTCACGCGTCGCCGGTAAGTTTTTTTTACGGACAAACGTGTGACTTAAGAATTTATGAACGTAAGATCTTAAGTTAAATAATTTTCATGAATTATCAGTGAAAATTTTGATGATTCTTGAAAATTACGACTTAATGAATGACTTAAGATCCTTACGTTCATAAAAAAAATACACGTTTGTTCTTTTTAGAAAACAAACGTGTAACTTAAGACTTTTCTTATGAACGTAAGATTTTAAGTCAGAAATTCTCACTGATAATTCATGAAAATTACGACTTAATGAAATGACTTAAGATCCTTACGTTCATAAAAAGTTACACGTTTGTTTTTTGTACAAGACAAACGTGTAACTTAAGTCTTTTCTTATGAACGTAAGATCTTAAGTCATCCATTAAGTTGTAATTTTCATGAATTTTTAGATATTTTTACTGAAATTCGTACAGTAGTGAACAAAATTTCGAGCTCCTTGAGCTCTTTTACATTTTTTGTACGAATTTCAGTAAAAATATCTCAAAATTCATGAAAATACGACTTAACGGGATGACTTAAGACCCTCACGTTCATAAAAAGTTACACGTTTAGTAAAAAAAATATTTTAATAGACGGGCGTTTATGGTCATATCGCATTCCGTGATTGGGAAAACGACGAAGAAGTAAAAAAATCTGGATGTGATCCAAAAACCACAGACGATATCGCTGAACAGCTCATTCGAGACGAGGTTGGATCAAAACTTCGTGTCATTATGGGCGGCGGAAGGTACAATTTCCGCCCAGTAGAGTCTATGGACGAAGAAGGAAAGCCAGGTAAACGTCTCGATGGCGTCGATTTGATCGAAGAATGGAAAAAATCCAAAAACGGTAAAGGAAATTACGTTTGGAATCGTCAAGATCTCTTAAAAATCAATGCCACAAACACTACTACCGTTCTTGGGCTCTTCGAGGATGGGCATACTTTGTACAATTTAGAAACTATTCAATTAGGGCGTCAAGATTTCGAACCAACTTTAACTGAAATGGTCGACAAAGCCATCGACGTTTTAAGTACCGAGGAAAAAGGTTACTTTTTGTTCGTCGAAGGCGGGCGAATCGATCATGCTCATCACGAAAATCAAGCGAAACTGTCTTTGGATGAAACGAAGGAGTTTGCCAAAGCGATTCAAATGACAAAAGAAAAAGTTGACTTGGAAGAAACTTTGATCGTAGTTACTGCCGATCACTCTCATGCCTTTAGTTACGGCGGATATCCCGGAAGAGACGTCGATATTTTAGGCACAAATGGACAAACCGCAAATGATGGCATGGAATCTTTTATCTTGAGTTATGCCAATGGAATGGGATCTTATGAGCACGTGAAGAAGGAAGGAGGGCGCGTTGATCCAAAATCTTTCGCGAAACCAATTTTCTTCCAATATCCGGGAATGATTCCAAATGAGCTCGAAACGCATGGCGGCGAAGATGTTGGCGTTTATGCGATTGGGCCATGGTCTCATTTGTTCACGGGCAATTTCCAACAATTCACGATTCCGCATATGATGGCGTATGCAGCTTGTATTGGGAACGGATTAAAAGCTTGTGATGACGATAAATAATCTTATCTCTGTTATTTGATTTTTTTTATTGCTTAATAAAATTTTTTTGTGTGGATTATCAAATTCAATATCAAATTGATCATTCGATTCGAGTAAGTATTTTATTACTCAATTTATCGAAATTTAATCTCAAGGCATTCCCAAAACTCGAGTTCAGAGGCTAAAACTTAAACCCCAATTTTTTTTTAATTTTTTTGAAATTTTATTAAAATTTTTATATTATTGAATAATTTTAATTTTGTAATTTTTTTAGAAGAACCTCAGAAATATTTATTATTTTTTTTTAATTAATTTTTAAATATTTTTTGAGATTTATATTTTAAAATTGAAAAATTTAAATTAATTTTTTAAAAACCAATTTTTGATCAAAAAAAAAAAATAAAAATAAAAAAATAAAATAAATTTGCCATTTTTAATTTAATTTTCTTAAAATTTCAATTTTTTTAATTTATTTTAAATTCTTATATAATTTATTTTTTTTTAATTTTTTGAAAGTATTAAATATTTTGGATAAAAATATTTTTCAAAATTAATTTTAATTAAAATAAAAAATTTATTTTATTTATTTAAATTAGTAAATTTTTTAAAATTATTTCAAAAAATTGTAATACAATTTTAATAATTTATTTTATAAAAGTCACTTTAAAAAAATTTTCAAAAAAAAAAAAAAATAATAAAAAATAAAAATAAATAAATTTTTAGATAAAAAAAATATTAAAATATCAAAATTTAAATATTTTTTTTTAATATATTTTCGAGCTCTAAATTTAATTTTATATTCGAGCTTCAATAAATCGACCTCAAAAACTTACAATCCTCACTTATCTCTTAAATTATCTGATAAAAAATTATTAATTTTTTGTTTATTATTTTATTGTTGATATTCTCACCTTTTAGTTAATTTTTTTATTTCGCAATGTTCAGACCAAAATTTTTCCTCGCATTCATTTTCATTTCTCTCACGGCTTTTGTTTCATCCCGATCCCCAAATTATGAGAAATTTCACGAAAAATACACAAAAGAAGCCAATATTTTCTTATCTGGCGAACGTCGATTACATCCAGAGTTCCTAAAATCCTTCGTTTTACCCAAAATTTACGAAGCGGAGCAAAATTCTGAATTTTGGCAAATAATTGGAAAAAATGTTGTTCGAGAAAATCTAAATAAAATTCCAGAAAATAGAAAAATTGCCAAAAATATCATTCTTTTCCTCGGAGATGGGCTCAGCATGACAACGACAACAGCGACGAGGAGTTTTGAAAGTGATCCGAACCAAAGTTTGGCGTATGAAAAATTGCCTTTTACGGGAATGTCGAAGACTTACTGTGTCGATCGACAAGTTGCTGACTCGGCTTGTACTGCAACAGCTTATTTGTGCGGCGTGAAAGCGAATTATCAAACAATTGGTGTCAATGCGAAAGTTTTTTACAAGGAGTGTGATGCTCAGGTTGTGAAAAAGAACAGAACGCCATCAATTGCAGAATGGGCAATAAAAGCGGGAAAAGGAGCAGGAATTGTTACGAATATGAGAGTTACACATGCGTCGCCTGTAAGATTTTTTTAAAATTTTATTAATTATTTTTTTAATTTTTTTTTTTTATTTAAATTTTATTTTTTTTTTTAATATTTTTTGTTAATTTTTTTAACATTTCTAAATTAAAAAGAAAATTTTTAATTTTTTTTTAATTTTAAAAAAAAATATTTTCATTTATTTTTTATATTTAATTATTTTTTTATAATTATATTCTTTCAAATTTTTTAAAACTTATTTTCATTAAATTTTAGTTACTTTTAATTTAAACAAAATAATTTATTTATTTTAATTTTTAAAAATAATGTTTATTTATTTTTTTCACATTTTCTTTTGTTTTCCCAAAATTTTTAAATTATTTAATTAATAATAAAATTCTATTTTTTTTTTCAATTTGAATATATTTAAATTTATTTAATTTTTAATTAATTAATTTAATTTAATAAATTTAAAAATTTTGGAAAAAAAAAATAAATATTAAAAAAAAATAAAATAAATAAATTAATTTTTTAAAATAATTTAAATTAATTAAAATTATGTTAATATAATTTGAAAAAATTAAATTAAAAAAAATAATTTAATATAAAATTAAATGAAAATTAATACAAAAAAAAAAATTGAGAAAAAAAATAATGTAATTAAAATTTTAATGTTTTTTTAAATTTTTTTAATATTTTTAATTATAAATATTATTTAATTTTTTTTTCATAAAATTAGATTAAATTTAAACATTGATTTTTTTAATTAATTTTTTAATTTTAAACAATTTTTTTTTAATTATTTTAGGCAGGAGTTTATGCAAACACAGCAAATCGCAATTGGGAAAACGACGCCGAAGTCGAAAAAAGTGGCTGCGACGCTTCTTTAGTAGATGACATTGCCGAACAACTCGTTCGAAACGCTCCCGGCAACGCCCTTCGTGTCATTATGGGAGGCGGACGTCGAAATTTTCGCTCCAAAAATCACATTGACGAGGAAGGCGACGAAGGAAAACGCAACGATGACGTCGATTTGGTCTCCGAATGGCTCGAATCTAAAAAAAATCAAGGAAAATACGTCTGGAATCGAGAAGAACTCCTCAAAGTTGATACCAAAAATGTTTCTTACCTCTTGGGATTGTTCGAGTCGTCTCACATGTTCTACAATCTCGAAGTTTTGGAAGAAGGTCGTGACGAATTCGAACCAACGCTCGCAGAAATGGTCGAAAAAGCCATCGATGTGTTGACTTCCGAGCCAAATGGGTATTTTTTGTTCGTCGAAGGCGGTTTAATCGATCACGGACATCATTCAAATCGCGCGAAACAAAGTTTGGATGAAACGCGCGAATTTTCCAAAGCAATCGAACTGGCAATGAGCAAAATTGACCTTGACGAAACTTTGGTAGTTGTCACTTCGGATCATTCGCATTCTTTCAGTTACGGCGGATATCCCGAAAGAGACGCGAATATTCTCAGGACGACGGGCGAAGAAGCTGAAGACGGCATGGAATCAATGTTTTTGAGTTATGCGAACGGCAAAGGTTACAAAAAGCACGTAAAAGAGGAAGGAGGTCGAGTTGATCCAAAAACGTTGAAGAAACCGAGTGATTTTCGACATCCAGCGACGTTGCCAAAGGATTCGGAAACGCATGGCGGAGATGATGTCGGAGTTTATGCTGCTGGTCCATGGGCGCATTTGTTCACGGGAAATTTTGAAGAACACACAATTCCGCATATGATGGCGTTCGCTGCTTGTATTGGCGATGGAATTAAAGCTTGTGATGAAAAATAAAAAAAAAATTATAATTTTCTTAAAAAAGCTTAAAAAATTTTTTAAAAAATTATTAAAATAATTAAAATTAATTATATTTTAATTAAAATTAATAATAATAATTCTTAAAATTATTTTTCGAAAAATGTTAAATTTGTTAAAATTTTTTAAGAATCTAAAAGATTTTATTTTGAATTAACAAATATGCGATTTTCAAATTTTTAGATTTTATTTTTTTGAATTATTCATAAATTTATTATTATTTTCAACAAAATTCTTTAAAATTAATTAAAAAAAAATTTAATACTTCAAAAAATAATATTTTTATATACTAAAAATTTTTTGATTTTTCAAATAATTTTAAATATTTTTTATATTATTTTTTTTAAACATTTACAAATTTTAATACAAATATTTAAATATTATTAAATTAAAAAAATTTCTTCATTAATGGCTGTTTCATTAATGGTTAAGCTTAGACTGTTTAAAAAATTTTTCTTAAATTATAGGAAAAAAATAGAATAAGTGTAAAATTTGAGAATCGCTTTCCTGCTAATTCAAACATTTATGTCAAATTTGTTTTTTCTAAAAAACTAAATATTTATTTAATAAAAAATATTAATTTAAAATAAATTTTACAGTTTTATCAAAAAATCTTCGCAGTTAAAATTTTTACAAAAAACATTTTTTTTCTCGCATTTTTTAAAATATTTTAAATTACTTTAAAAAAAATAAAAAAAAAAAATTAAAAAAATTTAATAATTTAAAAAAATTAAATGAAATTTAAAAAAAAAATAAATTATTTAGTTTTTTAATTTTTTTGAAAAAAAATTCTTTAAGTCTAAATTACGATCTTTTAAAAAGAATTTTAATCAACAAGCGATAAAATTGAGTTCATTGCATTTTATGGAAAAGTTCACGTTACTTTGTCTGCATTTTTTATATCTTATCTTCTTAATTCTTTGTTTTTTTCAGAACTTTTGTGTCAAAAATTTTTCAGTTAATATTGAACTTTCATAATGTTTAAACCAAAAGGAAAATTTCTCCTATTTTTGCTATTTTTGAGCTTTTTAGCTTTTGTTTCATCGAGAAATCATCCCGAATTTATTGAAAAAATTAAAAATATTTTTCACAAATCTGAATCGGACTCAAAATATTGGAAAAACATCGGAAAAAAAGTCGTCAAAGAAAATTTAAAAAAATTCAAAAACCAAAAAGTAGCAAAAAATTTAATTTTATTCATCGGCGATGGTCTCGGAATTTCAACAACTACCGCAGCTCGTTCGTATCTCGGCGATCCAAAAATGTCGCTGGCTTACGAAACTTTACCTGCGGTTGGAATGGCGAAAACTTACTGCATTAACAGTCAAGTTGCTGATTCAGCTTGTACCTCGACGGCCTATTTATGCGGCATAAAAGCAAATTTTTACACAGTTGGCGTCAACGGGAAAGTTAAACTCGACGATTGTTCGTTCAATGAAACTAATAAAGCGCCATCTATTGCGAAATGGGCTTTGGATGCGGGAAAAGCGGCGGGTTTGGTAACAACGACAAGTGTCACGAATGCATCTCCGGCGGGGGTTTTCGGGCATGCTTCGAATCGTTTTTGGGAATTGGATTCGGGAGTTGTGAGCAGCGGATGCGATCCTGAAGTTACTGACGATTTGGCGGAACAAATTGTGAGAAGTGACGTTGGATCGCGACTCAAAGTAATTCTCGGAGCAGGAAGTTCACTTTTTAGAGGCAAAAATTCGGTTGGCGAAAATGGAGAAATGGGAGCTCGGGAAGATGGCGTCGATTTAATCGCAGAATGGAAAAATTCAACAAAGGGAAGTTACGTTTGGAACAAAGAAATGTTGATGAAAATCAATCCAAAGAAAACTTCGCGTCTTTTGGGACTTTTCCATTCTTACAGCATGCTTTACAATTTGGAAGTTTTGGAACAAGGACGACAACATCTCGATCCATCACTCGCTGAAATGACGGAAAAAGCAATTGACATGCTAAAAACTGAGAAAAAAGGTTTCTTTTTGTTCGTCGAAGGCGGCAGAATTGATCATGGAAATCACGAAAATCGAGCAAAAATTGCTCTTGATGAAACTGTTGAATTTTCCAAAGCAATCCAAGCAGCGATGGATAAAGTTAACATGAAAGAAACTTTAATTGTCGTCTCGGCGGATCATTCTCATGCCTTTAGTTACTCCGGATATCCCGAAAGAGACGCAGATATTCTCGGAATAAATGAAGATTTAGCTGAAGATGGACTCAGTTCAATGTTTTTGAGTTACGCCAATGGACAGGGATTTAAAAAGCATGTTGATCAGGAAAATGGAGGAAGAATTGATCCAAAACCGTTTCCGAGACCAATTTATTTTGAATATCCTTCGATGATTCCGACTCAGTATGAAACGCATGGCGGAGAAGATGTTGGTATTTATGCAGGAGGTCCTTGGGCTGAATTGTTCACGGGAGTCATGGAGCAACATACGATTCCGCATTTGATGGCTTATGCTGCTTGTATTGGCGATGGATTAAAAGCTTGTGATGAAAAATAAAATAAAAATAAAAAAATATTAAAATTGTTTTAAGAAATAATTAATTTAAATTAATTAATATTAATAATTCTTAAAGTTATTTTTCAAAAATTGTAAAATTATTTGTTTTTTATATATTTTTTTTAAAAATTATTTTTCAAAAATTGTAAAATTATTTGTTAAAATATGATAAAAATCTGAAAGATTTTATTTTGAATTAGCGAAAATGCGATTTTCAAATTTTTAGCTTTTATTCTTTTGAATTATTCATAAATTTATTATTATTTTCAACAAAATTCTTTAAAATTAATTTTAAAAAATTTTTTAATTCTTCAAAAAATAATATTTTTATATACAAAATATTTTTTGATTTTTCAAATAATTTTAAATATTTTTTAATTTTTTTTTTGAACATTTATAAATTTTAATACAAATATTAAAAAAAAAAATAAAAAAATTTCTTCATTAATGACAGTTAATATTAGAGTTTTGAAATAATTTTTCTTAAATTTTAAAGGAAAAAAAGAATAAATGTAAAATTTGAGAATCGCTTTCATTCTAATTCAAAAATTTATGTCAAATTTGTTTTTTTTTCTAAAAAATTAAATATTTATTTATTTAATAAAAAATATTAATTAAAAATAAATTTTATCAAAAAATCTTCATATTTCAAATTTTTAGAAAATTTTTTTTCTCGCATTTATAAAAATATTTTAAATTATTACTAAAAAAATTTGAAAAAAAAAATATTTAGTTTTTTAATTTTTTTTTACAAAATTCTTTAAGCCTAAATTACGATCTTTTAAAAAGAATTTTAATCAACAAGCGATAAAATTAAGTTCATTGCATTTTATGGAAAAGTTCATGAATTTTAACAGAAAATAACTCGTTCTTTGTCTGGATTTTTATATCTTATCTTCTTAATTCTTTGTTTTCTTCAGAACTTTTGTGTCAAAAAATTTTCAGTCAATATTGAACTTTAAAAATGTTTAAACCAAAAGGAAAAGTTCTCCTATTTTTGCTATTTTTAAGCTTTTTAGCTTTTGTTTCGTCAAGAAATCATCCAGAATTTATTGAAAAAATTAAAAATATTTTTCACAAATCCGAATTAGACTCAAAATATTGGAAAAACATCGGCAAAAAAGTCGTAAAAGAAAATTTTAAGCCGCGGACAAAATTAACTTTTTCTATATTATATGTATATTATATGCATATAATTCGTATATTATATGTATATAATTCGTATATTATTTGTATATAATTTGTATATTATTTGTATATTATATGCATATAATATGCATATAATTTACATAAAATTTATATATAAAATTTTTTTTTATATATAGGAATCAGAAGCTATATTAGTTCTGTTTGCCCCCCCAAAAATTTTCGGCTTGCTACGCCCCTGCTAAAAAAAAATCTTATTAAATTAATTTTTTGCCTTATCATTATTTAATAAAAAAATTAATAAAACGTGACTATATTGCAATCACCAAAATTACTTTAAACAAAAATTAATTGTTTGGGTGCAAAAGCAATCAAATTGCTCAAGATATCTGAAAAAAACAATAATCTTATCAATGCAATAAATTCATAAAATAAATAAATTTAATCCGAGCTTTCTTAAAGACTTTGTATCAGACACCCGATCAGTCAATATTCAGCTCGAAAAATGAAAAAAATAATTTTATTCGTATTATTTTTCATTAATTTCTTAAATTTTGGGTCTTCTTCTCCAAATTTTAATAAAAATGAAGATTTCGAAAAACGAATGCATCCAGAATTTAAATTCAAGTCATTTGAAAAATCTCACGAAGCTGAATTTCATTCGTCTTATTGGAAAAAAATCGGAGAAAATGTCGTCAACGAAAATATTTTAAAGTTTCAAAATAAAAATCCAGCGAAAAATGTAATTTTTTTCATCGGCGATGGTCTTGGAGTTCAAACAACATCCGCTACTCGTTCATATCTCGGCGATCCAAGCATGTCTCTGGCTTACGAAACGCTTCCCTACGTTGGAATGGCGAAAACTTATTGCATCGACAGACAAGTTGCTGACTCCGCTTGCACTGCAACCGCTTATTTGTGCGGAATTAAGGCGAATTATCGAACAATTGGCGTCAATGGAAAAGTTTCTGAAGGCGATTGTACGTTTTCAGAAGAAAATTCAACGCCATCTATCGCGAAATGGGCTTTGGATGCGGGAAAAGCAGCTGGTTTGGTGACAACAACGCGAGTAACTCACGCTTCGCCTTCGGGAGTTTTTGGTCACACGTCGAATAGAGAATGGGAAAATGACGCAGAAATTTTTGAGAGTGGATGCGATCCAAAAATCACGGAAGATTTGGCAGAACAAATTGTAAGAAACGACGTCGGATCGAAATTAAAAGTCATTTTGGGAGGCGGCAGAGAGAATTTTAGACCACAAATCTCGATTGACGAAGAAGGAAAGCCTGGAAAGCGTCTCGATGGCGTCGATTTGATCGAAGAATGGAAAAAATCCAAAAATTCTGAAGGAAAATTCGTTTGGAATCGCAAAGAGCTTTTGGAAATTGATCCTAAAAATGTTTCTTACCTCTTGGGATTGTTCGAAGCAAGTCACATGTTGTACAATCTCGAAGTTCAGGAGCAAGGTCGACAACATTTGGAGCCAACTTTAACAGAAATGGTCGAAAAAGCCATCGACGTGTTGATTTCCGAGCCAAATGGATACTTTTTGTTCGTCGAAGGAGGCAGAATTGATCAAGCGCATCACGAAAACTGGGTAAAACGCTCCTTGGATGAAACTCTTGAATTTTCAAAAGCAATCCAAAAAGCAATTGACAAAGTTGATATGGAAGAAACTTTAATCGTCGTCTCGGCGGATCATTCTCATGCCTTTAGTTACTCCGGATATCCCGAAAGAGATGCAGATATTTTTGGAACAACTTCTAAAAAAGCTGAAGATGGGTTGGAGTCACTTTTTTTGAGTTATGCCAACGGAAAAGGATATAAAACGCATGTCAAAGGAGAAGGAGGTCGAGTTGATCCAGAATTTCTTCCGAGACCAAGTGATTTTCGATATCCGGGAACTGTTCCTAAAGACTCTGAAACGCATGGCGGAGAAGATGTCGGAGTTTATGCAGGAGGACCTTGGGCTGAATTATTCACGGGAGTCATTGAACAACATTCGCTTCCGCATTTAATGGCTTATGCTGCTTGTATTGGCGATGGAATGAAAGCTTGTGATAAAAATTAAAATTTATAAAAGTTTTTTTTTATTATAATTTTTTAAATAATTTTATAAAAAATTAATTTTTACAAAATTAAAAAAAATAATTCATTTAAAAAATTAACGAAAAATAAATAAAAACAATTTGATTTACTTTCTTTAAAAAAAAACAAATATTTAAAAAAAAATCTAAAAATTATATTTAAAAAAAAATTAAATATAAAATTGTTTGCTAAAGTTTTAAAATAATTTTGTTGTTTGAATTAGCAAAAATGCAATTTTCAAATTTCAAGTTTTCATTTTTGAATTATTTTTATTTTTAACTTAAATTATACTAAAAGAATTCTTAAAAATTTCAAAACACAAAATTAATCAATATTAATTTAAATAAATAAAATTAAAATTTAATAAAATTAAATTAATTTAAATTATCAAATTAATTTAAAATTTCTTAAATTAATTTTAAAAAATTTAAATAATTATTTTTAATACAATTAAAACAATTCCTTCAGTAATAAATTAAAGTTAGGATTAGACTTTTAAAATATTTTTTTTTAAATTTTCAGAAAAGAATTTTTTTAATTTCACATTTGAAATTTGAGAATCGCTTTTTTGCTAATTCAAAATTTTTTGTCAAAGGGTTTTTTAAAATATTTTATTGGCTTAAAATGTATCAAATTTTAAAAAAATCTAGAGAAAAATTTAAAAAGAAAAATTAAACACCCAAATATAATTTTTAATTAAATTAAAAAAAAAAATAAAATATTATAAAAAATAAAATAAAATATTTTAAAAAATAATTTTAAAAATAAAAAAAATTAAAAAATAAAAACTAATAATTAAAAAAAAAATATTTCAACTTTTATTTCCGAAATTCTTTAATATTTTTTCATTCTTTAATTTTATTTATTTAAAAAAATTTTTTTTTTTTAATTTAATTTTTATTTAATGTTTTAAATTAATTATTTTTTTTTTAATTTTCTGAAAATTTTAAGAAAAAACTTTTATAAATTTTCCATCTTATCACAAGCTTTCTTTCCATCGCCAATACAGGCAGCATAAGCCATCAAATGCGGAATCGCATGTTGCTCAATAATTCCCGTGAACAATTCAGCCCAAGGTCCTCCTGCATAAACCCCGACATCTTCTCCGCCATGCGTTTCCGATGGAAGAGGAACAGTTGCCGGATATCTAAAAGTACTTGGTCTCGGAAGAGGCTTTGGATCAACTCGACCTCCTTCTTCCTTAACATGCGTGTAATATCCTTTTCCGTTGGCATAACCCAAAAACATCGAACTAAGTCCATCCTCAGCTAATTCAGAAGTTGTTCCAAGAATATCTGCGTCTCTTTCGGGATATCCGGAGTAACTAAAGGCATGAGAATGATCCGCCGAGACGACAATTAAAGTTTCTTTCATGTTAACTTTGTCCATTGCTGCTTGGATTGCTTTGGAAAATTCAACTGTTTCATCCAGGGAACGTTTTGCCAAAGTATCGTGATGGGCATGATCGATTCTGCCTCCTTCGACGAACAAAAAGTAACCTTTTTTCTCAGAACTTAAGACTTCGATGGCTTTTTCGACCAATTCTGCCAAAGTTGGTTCCAAATGTTCTCTGCCTTGCTCTTGAACTTCGAGATTGTACAACAAATGATTCGCTTCGAACAATCCCAAGACATGAGAAGTATTTTTAGGATTAATTTTAAGCAATTCTTCACGATTCCAGACGAATTTTCCCTTGCCTTTCTTGGATTTTTTCCATTCTTCGATCAAATCGACGCCATCGAGACGCTTTCCAGGCTTTCCTTCTTCGTCAATCGCGGTTTTTGGTCTAAAATTCTCTCTTCCGCCTCCCAAAATGACTTTTAATTTTGATCCGACGTCGTTTCTAATTATTTGTTCTGCCAAATCTTCCGTGATTTTTGGATCGCATCCGCTATCGAGCACCGCAGCGTCATGTTCAAAGTTTCTATCCGACGTGTGACCAAAAACTCCAGCAGGCGAAGCGTGAGTTACTCGCGTTGTTGTCACCAATCCAGCTGCTTTTCCCGCATCCAAAGCCCATTTCGCGATGGAAGGCGTTCGATTTTTCTTCGAAAACGTACAAACTCCATCGGGAACTTTTCCATTGACGCCAATTGTGTAAAGATTTCCTTTTACGCCGCATAAATAGGCTGTCGCAGTGCACGCCGAGTCAGCAACTTGTCCATCGATGCAATAAGTTTTCGCCATTCCAACTGACGGCAAAGTTTCGTAAGCGAGATTTTTATTCACGTCGCCGAGATACGAACGTGCGGCGGAAGTTGTTGAAATTCCGAGACCATCGCCGATGAATAAAATTAAATTTTTTGCGACTTTTTGGTTTTTGAATTTTTTGACATTTTCTTTGACGACTTTTTTGCCGATTTTTTCCCAATATTTTGAGTCCGATTCGGATTTGTGTAAAATATTTTCGATTTTGTCAAGGAATTCGGGATGGTTGTCGATGATTCTTGACGATGCAAAAGCTAAAAAGCTTAAAAATAGGAAAAGGAGGAGGATTTTTCCTTTTAGTTCAGCCATCTTAAAAGTTCATTAGTGACTGAAAAATTTTTTGGCAAAAAAGTTTTTTTTATGAAAACATAAAAATAATAAGATAAGATTAGAAACACGCTAAAGTCAAATGATTTTCTATCAAAAGTCGTGAACTTTATCTCAGATCGCAATGGAATTAGTTTTATTATTTGATTGCTTATCGATTGATTAAAATTTAAAAAAAAAATAATTTAGATTAAATTAATTTTAGAAAAAATTTTAATATTTTTTTTAATTGAAATTTAGAAGTTTTTTTGTTAAAAAAATAATTTAAATTTTAATTTAGTTATTTTAAATTTTTAATTTAATTTCTCTTTCTTATAATTTCAGACAAAAATAAAACTGAAATAAAAAAAGCATTAAAATAAATTTTTATAAAAAAAAATAATTTAAAAAAAATATTGAAAAATAAATTAAATAAAATTTAAAAAATTAATTAATTTAAATTAAATAAATTATGAAAAAATATTGTATAATAAAAAATAAAAAAATATAATTTTAAATTAATTTTTTAAATAATTTATTTTAAAATATTTTTTTAAAGACTTACTAAACTTAACTTAATATTTGCCTTTTTTTTATTACAGTTAATAAAATTTATAATTATTTCTTTATCATAACTTGATAAAAAAATAATAATTTTTAATAAAAAATTTACTGTTTAGGGGCAAAATTGCTCAAGATAATTTAAAAATAATAATAATAAAAAAATTATCTGATTTCGATAACTTATCATTGCAATAAATTGTATAGTTGAATATAATCTGAGTTTTCTTAAAGAATTTGTAGCGAAAACCCGATCAGTTTTTTTTTTAATTTTTTTTGATAATAAAAAAAATAAATAATCAAAAAAATAATTAAATAATTTAAATTTAAAAGAATATTTTAAAGAATTTAGAGAAGAATATTTTTTCTAAATTTTTAAATTAAAATTATTGATTTTAATTTTTTTAAATTAATTTTTAAGTTTTTTTTAAATAAATAATTTTTAAAATAATATTAAAAATATTTTCTTTTTAAATTAAGTTATATTTTTAAATATTTAAATTTAAATTTAATAATACAATATTTTGAATAATTAATATTTATTTGAAAAAAAAATGTAAAAAGCAAAGAAAAAAAATATTTTAAGAAGGAATTTTTTTCTCACTCAAATCACTTTTCTCAAAAATTTATTTTAAATAATTTTTATTTTTTTTTATTTTATTTAATTTACGACAAATTTATTAAACACTCTCAAAAATTTCTTGCGCACGTTTCTCATAATCTGCTTTAATTTGTTCAGAATTCTCAAATACCTCATCTGTTCCGTAAAATTTGTTCAAAATTTCTTTGCGATACTTTTTCAATAAACAATCAAACGGAAGATATGCTCGATCGCATGAATGCATTTTAACGGCAGCTTTTCCTTCCGCGGCGCATCTTTTAACTTCATCAAGAGGCAAATTATCAAAAGTTGCATGAAATTTCGCTGCATCGAGATTTTCATCGGCATCCAAAAATTGACCTTTTTTCAAGACGCAATTAATCATGCAATGGGAAGCATCAGTTGCAGGGTATTCCATAACATGCCAGTGAGCAACGTCTTGAGGAGAAATTTCAGAAAATTCCCATTTTAACTTCAGAACACATGCAGCGCCGTGTTTTTGGAGCGAAACGAGACCATTCTACGAGAAAAAAATGTTTAATTAATTTTTTTTAAATTTTCAGATAAAAATTCTTACCTCGTAATAATAACTTTTTCCCAAAATCCCTTGAAAAAGTACAAAAACGGCAAAAATTTGAAGAAACATGTCTCTTACTTTTAGATTTTGAAGTAAAATTGACTTAATAATGTCTCAAATCTCGCTTAATATACAATTTTATTTAAAAATTTTCATTTCCAGATCCAATATTTGTAAAAAAAATTATTTTACACTCACTCTAACTCATTTGCATTTGTGTAAAATCACATTTCGCATTAAAATCGCAACCAAAACAAATGTTTTGAGGGTAAAACCCTTCATTCGTATCACTCCGAATCCATAAGTTACTTTTATTATTGCATATTTCTTGTTGTTTTGGGTTGTCTATTAATTAAGAATTAATATTTGATGCATTTTTGACTTATGATATGGGTGTTTTGGCAACATTCGTATTGCGACCATATGTGAATTTCCGTGAATATATGGAGAGAAATGAATGGAAATCATAATAAATTGCTTTGTGTTGAGCGATTATGTGCCGACATCTGTTGGGAAGTAGTTGAAGTATAATTCGTGCTGCCTGTGTAACACATGAATGGGTGAAAAAAGGGTCAAATTTACCTCTTAAGAGGTTAATTTATCGTTTCAGCATTTTCTTCATTCCTTTTTCCAAATTTTGTTTTTTTTAGAATATTTTACATTAAAATTTGTCATATTTTCAACATAAAAAAATCTCTAAAATAGAAAAAAAAAATTTTTTAATTTTTTTATGAGTTTGAATTTTTCTTGGAGCTTCTTAAGATTTTCTGAAGAAAAAAATATGAAAAAAATATTTAAAAAAGTAAAAAAAAAAATTAAAATAAATTTCTTATAAAATATTTGAAAAAAAAAAATTAATATTTAAAAAAATTTTTTAAAAAAATCAAAATTATTACAAAAAAAAAAAAAATTTAAAAATTAAAATTAATTTAAAAAAAAAATTTAAATTTTTATAAAAAAAAAAATAAAAAAAATAAAATAAAAAAAAATAAAAAAAAATTAAAAAATTAATAAAAATTAAATTTTAATGAAACTAAAAATTATTAACAAAAAAAAATTAAATAAATAAAGTAAAATAAGAATAATTTTAGAAAATTTAATTTCAATTTAAAAAATAAAATTAAAAAAAAATTCAAAATAAATTTTAAAGAATTTAAAAATAAATATAAAAAATAAGAAATAAATTTTTTAAAAAATTTTAAATGATTATTAAATTAAATAATTATTAATTAAAAAAGAAATTAATTCATTTTAGAAAAAATAGAAAGTTTAAAAAATTTTCATAAAATTTCAAATTATCTTCAATCCAATTTTTCCTCACCTTTAACCCGCTCGACATCGAAAATCATACCACAACCTCTTGCTTCCATTCACATCGCGCGATCAAAACAAAAATTACGAAGATCCGCACAAAACAGACGATCATCAAAACAACGTCGTCTCGTCGCTCTCCTTCCACAAACTTCTTCTATATTGCATAAAAATGCACTTTTTATCATCTCTGTGCGCGCAAAGAAAGAGAAAAATCTTTCAAAACAACAAAATAATAATAGAGCAAGTTTACAATGAGTTTTTACCGCTATCTACGCGACGTACCGCAAAAAGCCTCAACTAAGTCTAAGTAAGCGCAAAAAAGAGAAGAAATGTGTATAAAATTAAGCGGAATAAGTTACAACAGTTTAGTCTCTTTCGTCTTTTGCGTGGATTAAGATGTGTCTGCAAAGAAAAAAAAATATTTAATTAAAAAAAATTATTAAAAATTGAGCATTGTGTAATATTTAAAACAATTAAAAAAAAAATTGTGAAATAAATTTTTAACAAAAAGTGATAAAAAACGCAAAATTATGATGACAAAGGTCGATAAAACCGTCAAAAATCGTGTAGTTATGTCAAAAAATCGTACAAATTTCAACATTTTACGTGCGGCGGCTACTTTCTTAGTTTTTACTTTCACTGCGATCTTCAGCAACCACCGATGTAAGTTGCAAGATTAGTTTATTTTATTATTATTGCGCGTCGTAATGTCTGATTGTGTGGTTCGCGTGCCATCGTCTGATGGTCAAAAACGATTAACTTGTAATTTTATGCAGAAAAACAGCAGCAAACTTCTTCATTTGAGTTTTTTTGACGCTGTGACAATGGAAACATTAGAAAAGATTGTCGATTCAATGGTAATGGGTTTCGTTTTTAAGCTTAAGTAAGCAAGTAACGGTTGACGATCGCTCTCTGGGTCAGTTAATTTCATAAATTCATAAACGTTTTTTAGTGCGAAATTTTTAAATAAAATTGTTTAACGTCGATTTGAAGATTTTTTTCTTAATTTTTACGTCACTATGGGTTGATTTTAAAATTTTTAAGAGCAAAAAATTTAATTTATTATAAATTTAAAAAAATAGGCTAAAAATTAAAAATTTTATGAAAAAATAAGTTTTACTTCCATTAATAATAAAAATAAATTATTAACGGGAAAATTTTTTAATTGACATTTTAATTTTTTTTTCATTTAAAAATTTGAGTCAAATTTAAAAAAAAACGGCTAAAGTAAAATTTCTTAATTTTTTTTATTTTTAAAAATTTTAAAACATAAAATGTCACTAAAATTAAAATTTTTACACAAAATTTATAATTTTTTTAATGTCTTTATTTTTTTGTTTTTTCAAAATTAATAATATTTAATTTTGTAAAATTTTTTATTTTAAAATAAAAAAATTTTTTGAATTTTTTAAAAATTTTAAAATAAAAAAAATTTATTTTTTACAATTTTTTTTTTTTAAAATTTAAGAAATTAAAAAAAAATCATTAATTTTGGGTAAAAATATCTAAATTGTTTTTAAAAAAAAAAAAAAAATGTTTAATTAGAACAAAAAAAATTATTTTTAGAAAATTTTATAATAAAAAATTATTTAAATTTAGAAAAAAATATTTCACGTTTTTTTAATGAAAAAAAAATTTTTTTAAATTAAAAAAAAAAAAAATTATTTTTTGAGTATTATTTTACTCAAAACTCAATAAATAATAATAAAGTTTCATTTTTGAGTAATTCAAAATTTATTTTCAATTATCAAATTGAAAAAAATTCAACAAAAAATATTTTGAAATAAATTAATATAAAATTATAAAAAAATTTATTTTAACTAAAAAATTGTTTCAAATCATAAAATATTTCAAAATTTGACAAATTTTAATTTTTTTTAATTTTAAATTTCTTATATTAAAAGTATTTAATAAAATTAGAAATTACCTAATTAAAATGAAATTAATTAAAAATTAAAATTATTAATATAAAATTCTACAAAAAAAAAAAAAAAAAAAATATGGCGTAAAATCTTCAACTTCAGCCCACTGTGCCTATTTAAAATTTTTAAACTTGACATTAAGCTTCATTTATCTGCAAATATTATCAGTTTTGAAAACTATAAAAAATTGCATTTAACACCCATTTTCATCTTTTAAGTACAATTTCTATTGCTTTTTACGTTAAATACGAAATGGAAAAATACAGATCAGATTTTAATCAATTTCACGGTTGTCGCCCTCAAACATTGTAGAATTTTTGTACTTTCACGTTATCTATTTTTCGCTCTAGATTCAAGCAAAATTTTTAGAAAGGCGATATTTATCACAAATTTAATTAAATTTCTTCCATTGTGTCGCCCTTTGAAGGGAATGCACCCACTTCTAAGTAACTGTTAAATTTTTTCTTCCGCGAAAAAAAAAACTCTTTGCTAAATAAATTATCTAATTTATGCACAAAGAGTTCTCTTTTCTTCTTTCTTGCTTATTTATGCCTCGAAACAATTGATTTGCAGCAACCTACAAAAAAATTGCAAATACCTTCGACGAACAATGCACAAGAGAAAAAAAAACGAAGAGTTCTTCTGGGTTAACCTCAGCGCGATATTTTATTGTATTTATCTATTTATCACACATACCGCCCAGTTATTTGCTCTCGCAACGCAACGCGATCAAATGCCGGGCAAATAATAATTTTATTATGTTATTTTTTCAAGTTCATGGCAGCGAAACGACGAGAAACAGAGAAAAAAAAACTTGTTCATCATCTTCAATTAAAGCAAAAGATGAAAAAAATGTTAAAATGCACACAAGAAAACTGTAATAGTAGCTAATAAGTACCTATAATGTAATGTTAATGTTTCTCGTCTATGAGATGCGATGAAGAAAAATTATGAGAAAGTTCATGTTTCGTAAGTTTAAATATTTGCGAGTCATGAAAATTTATTAAATTGAACAAAAAAAATTTAAAATGTGCATTGGGACAAAGCTAAGAATGTAAGTAAGGACAAAATCTTGAAATTTACATGAGGAGAAAAATCTTCGAATGTGCATTGTAACATAGTTAAACATGTGCATTGGGGCAAATTTAAGAATGTACCTTGGTTAAGACTTCAAAATTAAATTAAAGAATGCGGTTTGGGTCAAAAATAAAGAATATCCATTAAGAAATATCTCATAATATGCATTGGGGAAAAAATTCTGAAATATTTCAAGATTTTGTCCCAATGCACATTCTCAAATTTCATTCTCAATATTTCACATTGTTTAATTTGAGTTTCAAGTCTTAACAAATATACGTTCCTTATATTTGCCCCTATGTACATTTTAAAATTTCGACCCAGTTCACATTCTAAAATTTTGCCCCAATGTACAATCTTTTTTTTCAAATTAATTAATTTTCGTGTCTCGTGAATATTTTAACTATCGAGACATGAATTTTTTACAAAAAAGTACCGGCTTTTTCTCTGTGCTGCGGTTTTCTTGCTCTGTTCAGGTGTTAACTGTTTCAATATAATTTTTTTAACGTCGTGTTTTGTTGTTGTTGTGTGGTATTTAGTGCTTGGTTTGAATTAATCGGAATTGCTTTTGTGTGTAATTATTCCAGTGATTGGCTCGAGTCGGCCAATGGCACGATGAACTCGACAAAATAGTTGATTATGTCATTTTCTTTTTCTTGCATAATTTTAATTTGCCGGCTAATTTTAATTTTTTTTTCTATCACTCGAATGGAAATTTACCGTATTTTATGGTTTTTCTTGTCATTGCAGGCGATGCGAGTAATTTAGTGAAACGGAGTCTCAGAGATACGGTTCAATGTGTCGAGGATGGAAGATTTTATAGGTGAGTTTTTCTAAAGGAAAAGAAAAAAAATATTTTTAGAAGGTTTTTATGTGGTTTGTAAATTTTATGGTTGAAGGGATAAGGAAGTCAAGTTAAAATGTTTAGAAAAAAAAATTTGAAATAATAAAATATAATAAAAAATTTTTTTTTTTTAAGAATTAAATTTTTTTTAAAATAAATATATTTTATTTTTATTTTATTTACTTAAAAATTTAATTTTTCATTAAAAAAATTTTTAAAAAATGAATTTTTTTGAATTTTTTTTTAAAAAAAATTTTTTTTTATAAAATTTTCTTTTAAAATATTTTTTTTTCTTTATTTTTTAAAAAATTTTTAAAAATTTTTTATTTTATTTTAAATTATTTACTTTTTTTAGAAAAAATTTTTTTTTAATTTTATTTTTTGAAATTTTTTTTAAAAATTAAATTATTTTTAAAAAAAATTTTTAAAACTTTCTTTAAAATTTTTAAATTTTTTTAAAAAAAAATTTTTAATTTTAAAAATTTTTAAATTTTATTTTTTTTTATTTTTTAAAAATTTTTATTTAATTTTTGTATTTAAATTTTTAATTATATTAAATTAATTTTTAAATTAATTTTTTTAATTTAATTTTTGCAGAAATCCCGATCGCCCTCAAGACAAAGTTTGGACAAATAACGAATGCGCCAAATACTATTTGTGCCTCGACAGCGAAGTATTCGAGTTCAAATGCTCCGTTGGGCTCTTATTCGATGTCGCACGTCAAATTTGTGATTTTAAGCAAAATGTCGATAATTGTCACATTACCGCAGAAACGCAAGTTCCCAAACCTTTATTGGATTTAGCAAAGTAAGTCTCAAAATTTCTTCATTTTTTCCTAATTTTTTCATAAAATTTCTTTTAGTTGTCGCGACAAAGCTGAACTTGGCTGCGCTGATGGCACGTGTCTTCCCAACGAATATTTCTGTGATGGTTCTGTCGATTGTCCGGAGTAATTTTCTTCATTTTTCGATTTTTTCATAAATTTTCATAAATTTCTTTTTAGTGGCTCCGATGAAGGATGGTGCGATAGTGAACATGATCCAAATGCTGCTGATGCTTGCGATCCTGCAAATTGTGTGTTACCTGATTGTTTCTGTTCGAAAGATGGAACGCTCATTCCGGGACAATTACAGGCCTCGAATGTGCCCCAAATGATAATTATGACTTTTGATGCGTTAAATTTTGAAAATTGGGAGTTGTATACAGAGACGATTTTTACGGAAAAGAGGAAAAATCCCAATGGATGTCCTATAAGGGTGAGAATTTGAAGAAATTTAATTAAAAAATTATTTTTTAGGAGAATTTTTGCGTTTTAGGGAACATTTTTCATCTCTCATCAGTACACAAATTACCAACAAGTGCAGAAAATGTGGAATGATGGACATGAAATTGCCGTGAACTCTATTTCGTAAGTTTTAAAAAATTAAAATTTACAAATTTATTTCGTAATTTTATGTAAAAATTTATTTTTTGAAATTATTTTTTTTCTTTATTAATTTAAAATAATTTTTAAATTTAATTTAAAAAATAAAATTTAATTTAAATTATTTAAAAAAATTTTTTCAACAAGAAAATTTTATTATATTTCAAAAAATAAATTTTTAAATTATTTAAATGAATAATTTTTAAGATTTTAAATTTTTTTTTTTTAAATAAAATAAGTTAAATTTTTAAAAATTAATTCAAAATTTTTAAATAAATAAATTTATTCAAATTAAAATTAATTAAATAAAATTATTTAAATTAAATTAAATGATTAATTAGTATCAATAAAAAATAAATTTTAAATAAAAATTAATTAAAAATTAAATTAAATTAAAAAAAAATATTTAAATATAAAATAATTTAATTAAATTATTTAAAATAATTATTAATTATTAAAACTTAATTAAAATTAATTAAGAGCTTTAAAGAAAAAAATGATTTTTTTTAAATTTTTATTTAATTTTTTAATAAATATTTTTAATTTTCTAATTTTTTTTTATATAAAATTTCATTTTCAGACATCGCGAACCCGAACAATGGTGGAGTAAAAACGCAACAATCGAAGATTGGTTCGACGAAATGGTTGGTCAAGCAAACATCATCAACAAATTCGCGAGTGTTCGCATGGAAGACTTACGTGGCGTTCGTGTTCCTTTCCTCCGTGTCGGATGGAATCGTCAATTTTTGATGATGAAAGAGTTTGGTTTTGTCTACGACGCAAGTATGGTTGCTCCTTTTTCGAATCCTCCGCTCTGGCCTTACACGCTGGACTACAAGATGCCTCATACGTGCACGGGAGTTCAGCAAAATTGCCCGTCGCGCAGTTATCCGGGCATTTGGGAGATGGTTCTGAATCAATTGGAAGCCGGAGAGTACACTTGCGGCATGGTTGACAGTTGCCCGCCGCATTTATCGGGCGAAGATATTTATCGGATGTTGACGCACAACTTCGAGAGGCATTATAGCACGAATCGCGCGCCATTGGGATTGCATTTTAGGGCCACGTGGTTTAATAAGAAGGAGTATATTGAGGCTTTTAGTGTGAGTATTGAAGGATTTTAAAGAAAAATTGATGGATTTGGATAAAAATTGTCATTTGGGTGACAAGAAGTTCAATTTTTGAAAGATTTTAAGTAAATTTTTGCTTTAGAATCAACAAAATTTTTCTTCTAGATGTCAAAATTTTCAATTTTGAATAAAAATTTTTATAATTTCGAGCGAAATATTTTTTTAGATTTTAATTTGAGCTCAAATTTGTCAATTTTTTATCAAATTTAATTAAAATTTTAAGAAATTAAATTTTTTTTCTGAAAAAATTATTAAAATTTTATCGAAAAAGAGTCTTCAGATGCCTAAAAAAATGAGTCAAATTTAGAAAATTTCTTGAAAAAAGTATTAAAATTTTCAAAGTTTATTTAAAATTTTAGAAATTTTTTTTTTAAATTTAAGAAAATTTAAAAAAAATTCAAAATTCATAGAAACTTAAAAAAAATTTTTATAAAAATTAAATAAAAAAAAAATAAAAATAAATAAATTAAATTTAAATTAAATTAAAAATTAAAGTGAAAATTAAAAAAAAAATAATTTAGACAAAATTTTTAAATAATTTTTTTTAATTTTTTTTTTTAAATTTATAAAAATTTTCGAAATTTAGTGCCTTTCATTAACCAATTTTGACAAAATTTAATAGAAATTAATTCTATAATGCCTGAAATTCTCAATTTTCATTAAAATTTTATTATTTTTTGTTTTAAAATCTTTAAATTTTGTCAAAATTGATTTATTTTTCACATAAAAATTCAATTCTGTTAAATTTTTTTTTCCAAATTTCATAATTTATTGTAAAAGTTTGTTCGAAATTTGTAAAATTTAAGCGTTTGACTTAATTTGTTTTTCAATCAATCTAAAATGAGTCTTTTTTACGAGATTTCGTTAATTTCTTGTCTCAAATTTATCAATTTTTAATATCTTTTTTAAATTTCACAATTTTGTGTCTCAAAACGATTCAAAATTGCTAAATTTGTCTTTTTTGACACAAAAAAAATATTTTCAAACAAAATTTGGATTAAATTTCACAAAAAAAAAAATTCTAAAAAATTATTTTTTCTTCTAAAATTTTATTAAAAATTTTATTTTTTTTTCAGAAATTCCTCGACGACATGTCAAAGAAGAACGACGTTTACTTCGTCACCGAGTACCAAGCGATCCAATGGATGCGAAACCCGACGCCAATCAGCGGCTTGAACCAATTCTCCGAATGGGACTGCAAAAATCGCCAACTCGAACCGAACGAAATCGCCTGCAATCTCCCGAAAACCTGCAAATTACAAAGTCGCATTCTCCGTTCCGAGCGATATTTGGTCTCTTGCTTATCTGAATGCCCCGCTCAGTATCCATGGGTTCGAAATGAGTTCGGTCTCGATTGAAAAATTCAATAATTTATTATTTTTTACTTAAAATTAATTTTTTTTTAGAAAAATAAATCTAAAATACTCCTTTTAATTGCTTTCTTTTTAGCTTCGTCGGTGATTTTCATGAGTTGCGAGGCAATTAATTCGCCAAAAATGACATCTTCGTTCCGAACTTCCGCATTTTGAGGTGTATTTGGCACGACTTTTGGCTCAGACAGTGAAATATTCTCCAAAATTATCGGTTTCGTGGTTGTAGAAATCTCCATTTCATCGGGAACGTCAAGAAAAATACCTTCGTTGGTACTTTCAGGCAGAATTTCTTCCTCGGGGAGCTCTTCAACGATCGTTAAAACGCTCTGAGACTCACTTTCGCCAAAGAAATCGCTCAGTAAGTGACTCATGTCGCCTTCTTCTTCATCATGGTGTCGCAAATCTTCTTCTGTTATCACAAATTCGTACTCGGGCTCCTGGTTTTCTGAAGAATTTTCATTAAAATCCGGATTTTCTGTCCTAATTTGCGTTTGAATCTTCATTTTTACGTGATTTTTGAGGAAATTCATCTCGTCATTGTATTTATAAGAGAACGGAGTGTCACTTTTGAGCATTTTACTGCGTAAACCTTTCACATATCGCTCTCGTTGGGTGATCCAGCGACGTTTAACGAACTCAGCTACAAGAAAAAATCAAAAATTTTTAAAATTCTTATTGAAAAATTAAATTTTCTTACGTTTTTGTCCTATTTTTGCCGCTAATTCCTTGAAAATGTCATTTCTTTTGTCTCTGTCGTGGTAATCTTTGTGACTGGAGTCCCAAATCATCGGGTTTTGTTTGATAAATCGAATAATGAACAAATCTCCATCCCGGTTTTGATTACTTTCAGTCATTTTTCGAGCCGTTACACGAAATTTGAGCCTAAAAATTAGCCAGGGACGATTTTTTTATGAATTTTTTAGAGAAAATCCGCAATTTGACTCACTCTACCGGTAAAAAAATCCGTCACGAACCTCTTTGGATGTCGTTCAAGTCACTTTCCTCTCGCTCCCCTGCCCGAAAATGTTTAGTCTTTGTTTACTTCTCGCCCTCAATGGACGAGTTAATTTTCCGTCGTCTGATTTAATTCTAAAAAAAATTGAAAAAAATATTATTTTACGATCCAGACCAGCGGAAAAGCATCCCGAACGCCCGTCACGATGATCAACAAAATATTTTTAGCCATATCATTAGTTAGTCTACTGCTGTACCTTTACGGAATTCTCACCTCCGTGATAAATGTCGAAGAGAATTCCTGCAAAATGACTTACATGTTCGAGTATCCCCAATTTGTCGTAAGTATTTATCGGCTTCTTATCAATTTCTTATCAAACGCAAATATTTGTAAAAAAAATCTCGTCTTTTGATGAAAAACCGACAGAACAATAAAAAATTGTCAGCTGAAAAAGTTCCCAGACAATTGAATTAATTTTTCAACAAGTCTTCGGCTGACCATGTCCCAGTTTTGAACTGTTAAGCGGTCCGAGAATGAATTTTTAACGTGTGGGAATTTATTATTTATGCGGAAATGGAAATTATTACAGGGAACTTTTTTTAAATTTTAATTTTCTCATGAAATCCGAACCGAGTTTTTGAGTGTTCTGATGGAAACGTGAGGGAATTGTGGTGATTCGGTAATGAGCTTAAAAGTGATAAATTGTGCAAAGTTGCAATGAGCAGTGATGGGTAATGACGATAATTTGATAAATTTTTTCCTCGTAAAGATATGAAGTTGTCGTCAAATTAATAAATTTAATTTTTCATAAATATTTTAATTTTTTAAAAAATTTTATAATTTTTTTTTTTTGATAATTTCTCAAGTTTTTTTTTATTTTTTTTTTAATTTTTCGTACTAACTTCTTATTTAAGAATTTTATAATTCTTATTGAAGAATTTTATTTTCTTTAAAATTTAGTAATTATTTTATAGTTAAAAAAAAATATAAATTTTACATATTTTTTTAATAAATAATTATTCCTTATTTTGATAATATTTCACAATTATCCTTCGATTTTTAATTTTAATTTGATAATTTTTTTTTTAAATATTTATACTTCTATGAATTTTTTATTTATTTTTAATAAAAATTTATTAAATTAATTAATTTATTTTTTAAATATTCATAATTTTTAGAATTATTTCTGAATTCTCGTCTTTTAAGACTTTTTACTTAAATTTTAAAATATTTATAATTTTATTTTAATAATAATCGTTCAACATTTTTTTATTTTCCAAATTTTTTTTGAATTTTTTATTTTTGTATATTAAAAATTTTTTTTTTTAGCTTTTTCTATATTTTTAAAATTTAATTATAAATAAAATATATTTTTAATGAAATTTAATTAATTTTTTTTAAAATCATTAAGATGTTTTCATATTTTTTTACGTCTTATTCTATTTTTTAAATTTTTAAAATATTTTATTTTTTCTTTATTAAATTTTTTTTTGTTTTTATTTTTTTAAAATAATTTTTCTTAACTAACTTTAATTAATTTTTTATAAACTTATTAATTTTTTTTCTACTTTATCTTAATTTTTGAAATTAATTTTAATTTAATAATTTTTAGTTATTTAATTTTCTTTATCGAAAAAATTGAAAAACTCATGAAATATTTAAAATTTATTATTTTTTTAATTAATTTTTTTTTTTCGTAAATTTTTATATTTTTCTCATATTTTTTATTAATTTTAAAATTTTTATCAAAATCTCTTAAAATTAAAAAAAAATATATTTTTTTTCCATATTTTGTTTTTATTAATTTTAATAAATAATTAAATTTTTAATTTTATATTTTTTAAATTAAATTAAAAATTCATTTTATTTAATTTTTTTTTTTAATTTTCATATTTTTCCTCGAATTATTTTTTAAATATTTTTCTTTGAGTTTCTCAAAAAAAAAAAAAATTTTTTACTTAACTAATTTTTTCTCATGGGAATTTTCCATAAAATTATTTCAATTTATCGATTTATCGCAGGAATTCATTAAAAAATATGAAATATCACGCAAAAGTCGATTATTTTTAAAATTCTTTAAAAATGCAATAAAAATTTTCCTCATACACGTCACTGACTCAATTTCACATACAATAGCTAATTTTAAGTGACATTTTGCAAAAAAAAAAAAAATATTTTTTCTATTTTTAGCTCCATTCATTAATTCCATCTTTTTGTCATTTTTTTTTTTGTCTTTTTGCAGAAAATAAATTTCCGCGAGAACGATGATTTTCCGAAATACAACTTGTACGCGTATTCCGAAGGTCATTTGACGGAAAATGCTCGAAATATGTACTTCAATGGGGCTCCCGTGCTATTCATTCCGGGCAACGGAGGTTCTTACAAACAAGCTCGTTCCTTGGCTTCTGTTGCTTTGCGAAAAGGTGTCGACAACGATTGGATTCAACATTTGGATTATTTCACCGTCGACCTCAACAGCGAGTATTCGGGCCTTTTTGGGGGCGTTTTGGAAGAACAAACGCAATTTATCGTGCATTGCATCCGAAAAATCCTCGATTTGTACAAAAAATTGCCAAATCCGCCAAAAAGTTTGGTCATCGTTGGACATTCGATGGGCGGAAAAATTGCCCAATCGCTCGTTACGAGACCCGAAATTACGGATAGCATCAATACGATTATCACACTTGCGGCGCCGATGGACAAACCTGTTGTTGCTTTCGATTATTACACGGAAAAATTTTACAAAAATACCGAAAAATATTGGTTGCAACATCGGAGTAACGTGAAAACGGTGACAAATACGACAAATAATTGCAAACCGTACAAAATGAAGGTTGGAGCGACGAATGAGACGGAAATGAGACGATTGGATGAAAAGCTGCTCGTTACAATTGGCGGAGGAAGTCGCGATTTGTTGGTGCATCCGGGATTGACGAGTTCGAAGTTTAGCGATATTCACGTGATGACGACAAAAATCCCGAATGTGTGGCTAACGACAGATCACAAGAGCTCGGTTTGGTGTTTGCAACTCGTGATGAACATAAATCGCTTTTTATATAGTATAATTGTGCCATTTACGTCGAAAAAGCAACATTATAAGGGGCAAGGATTTGTGGAAGATAAGAATTTTAGACTCAATAAGGCGAAATGGTTCTTTGATGTGAGTTTTTTATTTAAAAATTTTTAATTATTTTTTATTTATCGAATTTTGATCAAAAAAAAATTTAAAATTTGCATTGGGACGAAAATTAAAAATATTCAATAGGACAAATTTTTGTTTTATAATTTAAAAATTACATTGGGCATTTTTTTTATTTTTTTTTAATTTTTTTGATATAAAATATGCAACGGGATAATTAATTAAAAAAATAATTCTATTAATTTTTTTCAAAATTTTAAATTTTCATTGGAAGAAAACTACAAATTGTTCAATTTAATTTAATTTAATTATTTTTTTTTAAATTAATTAAAATTAAGCTTTAATTAATTTAAATTTTTTTTTCAAAATTTATCTTTATAATTTACATTTTTTATTAATTAATTTTAATTTTTTTTTAATTTAAATTTTTTAATTTTATTAAATGTGCTTTGGGAAAAAATTAAAACAAAAAATTTACACTATTTTTTATTAAATTTTAATATTTATAATTTTTATTAAAATTTTTTTTCTGAATGCATAATTTTGAAATTTATTTTTTTTTATTTTAATTCAAAATATGCATTGGGTAATAAATTAAAAATGAAGGGTCAAAATTTTTTTATTTAAATCAAATTTAAAAAAAAAAGTTATTTTAATTTTTGATATTTTTTTAAATTTTTTAAAATGTTTATTGGGTAAAATATTTAAAATGCTCATTGGGTCAAAATTATTTTTTTTCTTTTTTTTAATTAATGTTTCTAATTTTTTTTTCTTAAATATTTTCATGAAAAAAAATCAATTTATGCATTGGGTTGAAAATTAAAATTTGCATTAGTTCAAAAAATTTAAAATATGCTTTGGGTCGAAAAATTCATATTTTTTTTTGATAAAAATTTATAATTTTTTAAAATATTTTCATTTTTTCAGCCTCAAAAAGAAATCACAACCCCAAAAGAAGTTCAACTCGTAACCGACAAAAGCAACATTGGCGATTGGGTCGAAGATTCTCGTCGCGTCTTTTCCGAATATTTTGCCAAGGGCATCGAGCAAAATCGTTTTCAGATGATTCGTCTCATCGACAACCCTTTGCATAAATTTGTCCGTATCGAAACGATAAATCTCGAGACAAGTGACTGGATTTTCGGTTGTGCAGCGAACGAAATTGACGGAATGAAGCGCTATTGCTCGAAGGGAGTCTCTTTAACGCAATATGTGACAACTTTTCCCTCCGTGAAGAACCGAAGGATGATTTTTATGATGGATTTGCACAAATTAAAGATGAAAAATCATCTGTGGACCCATTTGGTGATCCGAATGACGAAGACAAATGAACCGTTTAAGGTTATAGTTGATGTTCATGACCCCGCAGATCGAACGTTGACGATCTCGATGCCTAAATGGTACAGCTTTGGCATGGAAAAGTTGCTGGATGACACTTTGATGGGCAGTTCGATCTATTATTTGAAGATAAAAGGTGAGAAATTTTAATTTTTTTACTCAAAAAATCACAAAAAATTAAATTTTATGAAAATTTTTATCTAAAAAAATTAATTTTGTATTAAAAATTTATTTTAATTATTTTTTTGTCTAAAACATAATTTTTTTTAAATTTTTTTCTCATAAATTAATTTTAAATTTTTTTTTGAAATTTGTCTAAAAAATAATTTTTATAAATTTTGTTGTTTAAAAAATTAATTTTTATTAAATTTTTTGTCTTAAAAATTGATTTTATAAATTTTTTATCTAAAAAATTTTTTTAATGATTTTTTTGATATTTTTTTAGGCATGGATGAAACTCACGAGACGATAGAGTTGAATGTCAAGCCAAAATCTTGCTCCAAAGAAAATCATCAAGCTGTCGCAAAGATTTGCGTTCCTTGGACCGAAGGTTTCGAGCGATTTACGTACTTCACGTAAGCCAAAAAATCCCTTTAAAACGAATTTTCTTTAAAATTTTTCATTTTTTAGTGATTCAAAGACATCCCCGATGTACCTGTATGTGCCTACATCCAAACCAATGGGTTACAATACCTCAAAAATTCCCGTAAACGTCGATTTGCATCTCGATCCTGCTTGTCGGTACAAAATTTCCTACCGCAACTCCTTTTCTCAAACCCTCGGAAGGATCGTTCAGCAATTTTCGCAATGGATTCCCGCTCATTTGGCGGCAATTTTGTTCCTTGTGCTCAAACATCAGATTACAGTGACTCCCAAAGATGCGAATTTCAAGTGTGGCAACTTTTATGCGGCAATTATCAAGTGTTCGCCCTTCTTTATAATCACGGCATCGCGAGTTTTTGTGAAACTTGTGCTGTTTTTCAAGTTTTTGCCGCCTCCAGATGCCTACGAGTACTCGTTGTTCGTCTCGATTTTGATTCATGGCACGGCGATGGCGGTTTTGTGTGTCGCCACGGGAATTGCATGGGCAGGAATTTGCTTTTTTGGCAATACGGCACATAAGATTTTGTTCAAGTGAGTAAAAATTTGATTTTTAATTAAAATTATAAAAATTCTATAAAATTTTTCAAAAAATTTTGAATGTTTTTATACAATTTCGTAAAAATTTTAAAAAATATTAAAATTAGTTCAAATTTGAGAAAATTAAAAAAAAGTTATTCAAAATTTGCATTCCAAATGCAAGAGACGGAAAACGCCGTTTTGCAACTCCAAATAACCGTTCCACAGATTAAAAAAAATTAGTTAAATTTCAAGATTCTAATTTTTTTATAAAAATTTTATTTATTTTATTTTTTTTAATAAAAGTTTTTGAATTTTTAATTAAAAAAAATATTAAAATTTGAGAAAATAAAAAAAAAAAATAGTCAAAATGTCAGATTTAGTTTTTTTTTTAAATTATTAATTTTTTTTTATTTTTCACTTTCACAAATTTTTATTTTTTTTTAAATAATTTTTATATAATTTTTTTAAATTTTTTTTTTAAATTTTAAAAAATCAAAAAAAAAATTTTTTTTTTGTAAACAAAATAATTTTTAAAATTTTAATTTTTAATAATTTTAATTAAAAAATAATTTTTTAATTTCACATAAATAAATTATTATTTTATTTAGTTTTCTAAATTTTTGATTAATTTTTATATTTTTTCAATTTATTAAAATTTTCTAAATTTATATAATAATTTCTCAAATTTCGATAAAAAAAAGAATTTATGAATTTCAAAATTTTATATTTTTTTTTATTTTCACAAAATTATTTTTTTTTAATTTTTATAAAAATTCTAAAATTTTTATCTCATTTTGACAAAAATTTCTCTTTTCAGGTTAATTCACTTACCAATTCCAACACTATCATCTACCGTGACAAACATCATTGAAAAATTCCCGATGTCTGTGGCTATTTTCTTAATTTCTCTCTCGATGGCTTCATGCGGCGCTGTAGGTTTACTTCTTGCAACTCTCGTGTATTTTGTCATCATCACAAAAATGTACGAAGATTATTTGGAAGAATTTGTCTTTAAAACCGCCAAATTGATCGCTGAGAAGCTTTTTGGCAAAAGACGCCGTCCTGCACCCGAAAATAGCGAAGAAAATTCCGCCGCGCCTCAAGCTCAAGAAGGATCCGACGAACCCAACATTGAAACGCCTCTCGATGCTCAAGTTGTCGCTCGACGCCCGAATGGCGAAGTTGAAAACGAAGAAAATGACGACGAAGAGGGCGAAACAGAATCTGACAACGACGAAGCTCTCAACCGGATGTTGCGGGAAAGTCTTGATCGTTACAAAGAACAAGAAGAAAAATCGCGCGCCGAAAAACTCGCAGAACGCAAAGAATATGACAGCATCCTCGATGGTTTGAGTGAAATTAATTTCCATTTGTCGCTTTGTTTCTTGCTTCTCATCACGACACTCCTAAATCTACCCACAGTTATTACATGGGCGCGAAATTACTCATTTTCCCCCCTTTTGCATCCCGATCCGTCGATCTACCCAGCTTGCGTAACGTTGGCGTCCCTTGCTGTGATCTGGCAAATGCCGACGCCACGCGATCTCCGTTGGTACAATTACGTCGCGAATATTTTCTACGTTCTTGCGGTTGTTTCTGTCATTTATTGTCAGGAAAGTGCGTGGCGTTTGAACTATTTGATCGCTTTTGCTTTTGCTGTGATCGCGTTCCATCAAGTTTTCGCGCCAAAATTCAAACCATCAACAAAAATCGACTTTTTCAAAGATCCAAGATTTCAAATACAAGAAATTGAAAAATTATTGGACCAACCGGAGAAGAAAAAACGCAAGAAGAAGAAACCAAAGACGGATGAAGAGCCTCAAGCGAGCACGAGCAAAACAAATGACACAGAAATTCTCGAAAAAAATAACGAAAATCCTGAGGAACAAAACTCTTAAATTAATTTTTTGAATTTAAAAAATTTTTTTGACGTGATTTACTTACTTTGCAGCTAATTTTACACACCGTATTTAAGTCAAAAAATTAGTTTGTAGTTAGAATAATTTTTAAAACGTGTTAATTTATCGATTTTAGAATTAAGTTTAATGTTTTATTTTTTAAAAAAAAATATCAAGCAATGTATTTAGATGAAATTATAAAATTAAAAGACAATGTACTCACTCACTCACTTACACAAAAAAAAAAAATACAAAAATGAAACAATAAAAAAGTCTCGAAAATTTTTTTTGAGATGGATGTTTGTTACCAGTTGCAAATAAAAAAATATTTTTTTTCATTGAACAATTTTCAAAAAAAAAAAAAAGAAATATTCAAGAAATATTTATTTTAACAAAAAATCATTTTTTTATTTTTAAATTATTTTTATTTTAAATTTTATTCATTTTTTTTATAAAAAAATTTATTTTATTTTCTATAATTTTTTTTATTTAACGACATTCAAAAAAATTATTTAATTTTTAATTTTGAATTATTTTTTTTTTAATTTTAAATTTTGAATTATTTTTTTTTTTTAATTTTAAATTTTTATTTTTTTTTTTATTTAATTTTAAATTTTAATTTTTTTATTTAAAATTTCAAGATTAAGTTTTTATTTTTTTTATTATTTTTTTTTTAAAATATTCGAAAACTAACTAATCCAAACAATATTCAAAATTTTCTAAAACTTCTGAATTATTAAAAAATTAGTTTTATGAAAATTTATTATTCTTTTAAAAAATTTTGAAATTTTTACTTTATCTTTTACAAAAATTTCATATCAAAAATATTTTTTTTTTATTTTGAAACTTTCGATTTTTTAGAATTTTAGAGCAAAAATTCGTAAAAATATTTTTTCAATTTCGTGAAGTCTGGGAGTCAATTTTTGACATTTATCACTTTTATTCGTCTCAACACATTTAACATCAAAACAAAGTCGCATGTGAACATTTATTTATTTCTCGAAGAAATAATTAATTTTTACCGAATTTCATTGAAAATATTAATTCCATAAAATGGTTGAAGACACAGAAGTTCATCCCACGAGCATTCGAGGCAGACCAAAGTCAGGAAGACATTGGAAAGACCCTAAAGAAAGGTAAATTTGGATAATTTTTGTTCAATTTTATTTACGTTGAATACAAAAACATGCATTTTTAGGTTCACAAAAGTGAAGAAATCAATCAAGACAAACACAAATACGTTGAAGAAGGCGATGGCTTTGAAGAATGAGCTCAAACGAATCAAGGAGTTGTCGAATCAGATAAAATTGGAAAGAGCACAGGAGAATGAAATGAAGAGACAAAGGAGGTAAGGTTACGATTAAAGGATTTAAAACATGAGAAAGTTTAAAGAAGAATTTTAAATAATTTTTTTAATTTTATTTTTTACGAAAAAAAAATAAGAAAAATTAAAAGGAAAAAAAAAATTTAAAATTAAACTTTCGTAAAAAATATTTTTATAAATTTTTTATGTTTTTTTAAAGTTTTCTAAAATATTATAATTAAAAAGAAAATTATTAAAATATTTTTATTCTGATTTTTTGAATTTTAAAATTATTAATTTGACATTTTGAGTATTAAATTTTTTTTAAATAATATTCAATATAAAATTCAAATGATTAAATTTTGGTTCAAAATAACATTTAAAATTTTTTATTTAAATATATAAAAAATAAATATTTCAAGATAAAAAATTAAATAAATTTAAAAAATTTTTCCAAATAATATCTAAATATTAATAAAAAAATATTTTTTTAATTAATTTTTTAATATTTTTTTTATTTATTTTTTTAAAAATTTTTTACCATAAAAATTAATTCAATTCTTTATTTTTAGAGAGGAGAATGCGAAACGCCGCTTAGAGAACGAACGCAAATCTGAAGTTGTCCAAATCATCAAAAACCCAGCAAAAATTAAGAAGATGCGGAAGAAACAATTACGACAAATTGAGAAACGGGATACGAGCCAAATGTGAATTGATAATTTTCTGAAAATTAATAAAAAAAATAATAAAATAAAATAATAAAACTTTTTTTTACATAAAAAAAATTGAATTTTTTTAATTTAAAATAAATTTTTAAAAATTTTAAAATAATTTTTTTTTATGATTTTTTTTTTTTTTTGAAAATATCTTTTAGTATTAAAAAATAAAATTTCTTAAATAAATTAAGGAAAAAATTAAAACTTTATAAAAACAAAATTATTTTTATTTTTTTTTTTAAATTTTAAAATAAAAATTTTTTGCTTTCAAATAATTTTTTTTGTATAAATTTAAAATATTTTTTCATACAAAATTTAAAAATAAAAATAAAATAAAATAAAACAAATGTTTATCACAAACGTGGTTTATTTGTCTCTTAAAAATGAATAAATTACATTTAATTTTAATTTTACATTTAATTTTGTATGGCAAGGACTAAAAATCTATTCGATGGTGATAATTTTGCTATATTGCTTTATTTTTAAAATTTATTAAATAAATGCTGAGATTTCAACTTTCTTTTTTTTTTAGAAAAAAATATTTAAATGCAGAAATCTTTGGTGTTGCGTTTTTTTTTTGTATTTTCACTGGAAAAAAATATTTATCAAAAAATTACGACGAAAAATGTTTGAATTTCGCCCAAATTTTGTTCGCTTTCGAGTCCGTGTCGAACAAACTTCGCACCATGAAAACTTGCAGCGTGCCAACTGCCAACATGAGAAGAATTTGCACAAAAGACCAAATATTGACACGATGAAAATTCTGTTCGGCGATGTTTCTGTCGCGTGCTTCGTACGTGCTGAGCATGTCTTGCGCCTGTTTGGCTCGCGTCAGATATCCCTTGACTTTTATCACGGAATCGTAAATATCCTGAACTTTTATCTCGTAAACATCTTCGGGATTCAAGCCTTCATAGTCGAAATTTTCTCTGCTATTGTCGCCTTCCGTCTCGATAATGAGCTCGAAAAAGACCGTTTTTCGGTTAAAAGTGCTGAAAGTGTTGTCGAAACAAAAGCGATAAAGTTGATCCTGCTTCACGTCGACCCGATGAATGTTTTCGCTGCGTTTGTAGTCCGTGAAGAGGATTTTTCCGTTGCCCTCGGCAATTGTAAAGGAAATATCGAGGTCTCCGTGCCCGCCATCGATGACGGAGTAGTCGAGATCGATGGTTTGACCCGCTTTGCCGGCTTCGAAGAAACATGAGGTTTGCCCGGCTTCGACAATGATCGTCATTTCTTTGTCGATGCCAGCTGAGTCAACAATTGACAACGTTAATCCGGTGAGTAAGACACATATCACGAAGTTTTTGTACATTTTCTATAAAGAAAAATTAAAATTTTTGATGAAAAATGATTTTTTCCTTTTAAATTTGAATAAAATTTAATGGAAAAGGGGGAAAACTTACCATTTTCAAGCGATTTTCTATCGTCACATCAAAGAGTTTCAAGCTTTAATTAAAAAATTGCTTGAAAAAAATCAAGAGCGACTAATTGATGTTTATTTTTTTTTCTCACTAATGTTAGGGTTACCAGATTTATTATTTTAAAAAATTAATTTAGAGCATTCCAGATTCTAAAATAACAAAAAAAAAAAAATTATTTGAATAAAAATTTATAAAAAATAAAATAAAAGAAAAAAAATTAATTATTAATTAAAAATTAATTGATTTTAATTAATCAAATAAATTTAAATTTTATTTTTATTAATTACATATTTTTGTTGAAAAATAAAAAAAATATTAAATGAAAAAAATAATTAAATATTTTGTAGAATAATACTTTTAAAATATTTTTAAATTATAATTAATTAATGAAGAATTAAATTTTTAATTAATATTTATTTAATTAATATTTTTAAATTGAAAGAAATAAAATTTAAAAAAATTAAAAACAAAAAAAAAAATAAGAAGAAATGAATAATTTAAATTTTATCTTTAATAATTATTTATTATTTTTTTAAATTTATTTCTTAATTTTTTTTTTGTTGAAAAATTTAAAAATAAAATAAAATTAAAATTTTAATGAAAAACTTTAAATTAAAATTATTCAATAGTTTTAAAGGAAATTAAATAAAATTTTGAGTTTATTTTTTTTTAAATTTATTTTACATTTAATCATACCAAAATGTTGCAATTTTTTCTTATTTTTTTAGGATAATATTTTTGAAAATTACCAAAATTTCGATGAGAAATAAATTAAAAACATATTTTTTAATATTGATAAATAATTATTATTAAATTGAATTAAAAAAAATCTTCAAAATTTGTTAATTTTATTATATTTTTATTAATAAAAAAAAAAATAAAATTAAATTTATTTATTTATTTTTTTTTAACTTAAATAAAGAAATTATTTTATTTTTTTAATTTTTGAACTTTAATTAATTATTTTAAATTAATTAATAAAATTAAAAAAAAAGCTTTAAAAAATTGTGAAAATTTGTAAAAGAATTTATTTTGTCAAAAAATTTATTTGTTTTTTTTTATTATTTTTTTTTACAAATAAGGAAAATATTTTTTTTTTTGCAAATTTTTAAAAAATAATTAAAATAGGTAACTTTTTATACAAAAACATTAAAAAATTAAAAAAATTCTCATAAACATTGGCAACCCTAACCAACAGTTTTCCTCCAAAAATACTTCCTTACCTTTATATTCTCGTAATTTCATTCTCCCGAAGTCTCATTTTCGAACAGCTGTGCGGCAAAATCCTCTTTCCAACACAAAAACAAGCCAAACATCGAGGTAATGTCCCTTTTCGCGATGAATCGTCTTCTGAGGTCCCTCGTGAGGCGCCATTCTTCCACATTTCATCGCAATTTCTCATCAAGTACATCTCCTGCATGTCCCGTTCTCAAAATCGAGCATTTGCAACAACGACAAATGATATTTTTGGCTGGCGACGAGACAAGTCAGTTCCTTCAGGGGCTCGTAACGAACGACATGAGCCATTTGGAGCGCGGAAATACCGCCATGTACGCCTTATTTCTGAACAAAGGAGGTCGCGTGATGTACGACACGATAATTTACAAAGAGAAAAATGCCAAAGAAGGAAGTTTCTATGTCGAAGTTGATGCCGAGGTAGCAGATCAGGTCGTCAAACACTTGAAACTTTATCGAGTACGGCGGAAAATTGAAATCGAAAAGACTGAAAACAAGAAAGTTTGGGTTGTTTTCGATGATGACACTGAAAAAAAGTCAAAATCGATCGTTTTGCCGAAGAAAAATGTGGAAACGGGGATTTGTTGTACAGATCCAAGACTGAAAAACCTCGGAACGAGACTGATTTTAGACTCTAACGTCGGAATTGACGACATAAAATCCCTTTTTGACGTTCCCGAGATGGTCGAAAGCAACGAAAATGACTACAGGAAGCATCGTTACCGCTTGGGGATCGGCGAAGGTGTTCAAGATCTCCCGCAAGGCAAAGCATTTCCGCTGGAAGCGAACGTAGACTATCTCAATGGGGTCAGTTTTCACAAAGGTTGCTACGTTGGACAAGAATTAACCGCCCGAACGCATCACACAGGCGTCGTTCGCAAGCGTTTGATGCCTTTGACCTTCAAAACGACTCTCCCAAACCTTCTCGAGCCCCAAACGATCGACATTTTAAACGAATCCGAACAAAATGTTGGTAAATTACGCGGATATTGTAACGGAAATGGCCTCGCCCTGCTGCGAATCGAACCCGCTTTAGCTGCGAAGAAGCTTTTTGCGAACGGAATCGAAGTTGAAACCCGAAAACCCGCTTGGTGGCCCCAGAATGACGACTCATCGAAGCACATTAGATGATTTTCGTAAAAAAAATCCTTTTTTTCAGACATGAGCATGCCAAACGAAGTCCCGAAGGAGGAAAAATCCGAACCTGAAGTCATAAATTTCAACTGCGACAATTGCGGGATGAGCGAAATTTGTCATTACAAAGGAAAAAATCCGTATTTTGTGAAAAATATTAATTTTACGGAAGATTGCTATGTCATGAAAGATCCTTTTAGTCCGCCGCCGGGAGCTGATACGAAGAAATCCTTCACGGAATATTATTTGGTGCTCGGAGCGCATTGTAAGAGCTGTGATAAATGTGTTTGCAGGGGAAATGAATGCAGTTTTTATTATGGGGCGACATTTTGTTTGGATTGTGCCATGCGACGAATAAAGGAATTTCCGTTAGAGATTCAAAGCAAAATTAGAAAACAAATTGCGAGTGTTGTAAAGTAGTCAAAAGATGAAAATAAATTTAAACGAATTTAAATTTTGAATTAATTTTGTTTTTGGCGCCATTTTTGATCTGAAGATCGAAATTTGTTTTTTTAAGGTTTGAGGTTATGTTTCGATTTTTACGAATTTTATTTTAAATTTTCATCCAAAGTTGAAAAATTTAATTTTTCTATTAATTTTTTTTATTCAATAATTTTTTTTTTGATCTTCTTAAAATTGTTGTTTGAATATTTTAAAAAATTTTGAAATTTTTTTCAATAAAAATTCAAAAAAGTTTTGAGGAAAAAATTTAACATAACCTTTGAAAAAAAAAATTTTTTTTTTAATTTTCAAATAAAATTTTTTTTTAAAATTTTTAGGCTCGTTAAGGTTTAAAAAAAATCTAACCTCAAAATTTTAAGATTTTACCTTTTTCTGCTCATGTTTCAACTGAAAACATAAGTTTTATTTTCAAAAACGAATTTTGATTAAAAATTTTATTAAAACAAATATACAATATTTCATTCAATATGAAAAATTTAATTATTTTTTCGCAAAAAAAAATTGTTGATTATTAAAAAATTTTTTTTGAGGTTATGTCAATTTTTTTTTGGATTTCAATTAAGAATTTTACCATTTTGATCTTTTTTGAATTAAAGCTTTAATTTTTCCTAAAATTTTTCTGAAGATGATTTTTGTTTTGCAAAAAGGTTTAAATTTTTTTACAAATTTTGTAAAAATAAAAAAAAATTTATTATTACAGAAAATTCATAATTCACAAAAAAAATAAATTAAAAATTATTTTTTTTTTAATTATTTTAAAAAAATAATTTAAATGAAAAAAATAAATGAAATTAAATTAATTATTTTTTTAAAAATATTTTAAAAATAATAAATAATAAAAAATTTAAATAAAAATAAAAATAATTTAATTTAAATTAAATTATGAAATTAAATCAATTTTAAATTTTATTATTATTATTATTATATTAATTCATTCAAATTATTTAAATCAAAAATTATTAAAAAATAAAAATTATAAAAAAAATTTTTTTTTAAAATATTTAAAAAAATTAAAAAAAAAAAATTAATAAATAAATAAATAATTTTTTTATTGTCGAAATAATAATAAATAAATAAATTAATCGAAAAAAAATAAATAAACAAAGTAAAGCTTTCAAGGAATCTTAGAAACTAAAACAAGTTTTAACAAAAAAGGCACATGAAGAAACTTTCGTCGCTCTTATCCGTAAAAAGCAGTACGACGACGCAAATATCCCGGATTAAAGTGATACATTTGCTTCTGTTCTTGCTCCAATGCCGATTGTTTCGCCAAAAACAAAATTCCCGCCACAAGCGCCGCATTGTTGATCACACCCGCAAACAGTGCTGCCATCTTCAACACAGGAATCAAAAATGGCAAAAAACTCGCAAAAATCGCCATTGGGAAAATGAAAGTTGGAATAATGAGATCTGTATACGAATTTTTCTTATTTCCTCGTCGTCCGAAAGTGTTGCGACGTCTTCCTTCCTCGAGAATATTTTGCTGTGACGTTGTCTCGACTTCGGGCTGTTTAATTTGTGTGTTTGGCGTCACGGCGGAGGGTTTCGCGGGCGATGTGAGATCTTTGCGATCTGTTACGGGAGCCCAATCGTCAATCGAAACGGGAGATGGCGACGGCAACGAATGAGAAATTACGATAAAACATCCGAAAAATAGCAAAAATGCTGCTTGATACATTTTATTTTGACGAGTTAAGCACAAAAACACAAAAAAAAATGTTAGAAATTTATGAATTGAGTTCTTATCTCTACAGCGGTTGTAACGTTACTAATTCATAATTTCATTATGGCGTTTCTTTCTACAGCTTTGGCGAAAAATTTTTACACAATGTTGATCAAACGCGTTGTTTTGTTTTGCTTTTTCGCTTGCAATAAATTCGTTCATGCTCTCTCAGTTTCATGCCTCACTAAGCAAACGACGCTCGATATCTCTCGCTTGAGACACAAAAGAACACAAAAACGGGAAAAATTAATTTAGAAGTTAAAACAAGATGCGCTTAATTGAGTATTTAAGTCGGCACTTACTTATTTTTAGCCATAGGTTGTTACAATTTTTAATTTTTTACTTTTTTTAAATTTGATAATTTTTTTTCAAAAAAAATTTAAATTTATTTTTTTTCAAAAAATAATTAAAAATAATTTTTTTTAAAAAAAAATAAATAAATAAATTCAGGTTTTTAATTTAATTTAATTTTGATTCAATATTTTTATTTTTTAATTAAAAATTTCAAATGTCAGTTCAAAAAATTTCCGTTAAAAATTTTTCTTAATTTTTTTATTTTTATATATTTAGTTTTCTTCTAATATTCATTAAATTTGAATAAATTTAAAATAAATTTAAAAAATTTTTAATAAATTTAAATAATTTATATTTAAAAATGAGAATTTTAAGTTACATACATAATTTTATAAACTTTCAAAGGGACTCTACAAGGCACAGATTTTAACAGTAAAGGATATCACAATAAATACTAATTTTTAATACAAATTTTTCCTTTGAATTCAAAAATTTTACATTAAAAAATTTTAAATGTCAATTCAAAAATTTCCGTTAAAAATTTGAAAATTTTTTTCATAATTTTCAATTCATATAAATTAAAAAATTTTATTAATTAAAATAATGAAATAAAAAAAAAATAATAATTATTTAAATTTTATTATTTAAAAATTTTGTAAAAATATATAATTAAATAAAAAAATTATGTGTCAATATTAAACTTCCGTTTAAATAAAAATTTTCTTTTGGTAATTTTTAATTTTTTAAATACTTAATGAGTTTTAAAACTAAAAAAAATAATTTCAATCATTTAATTAAAAAAAAAATTAAAATTATATAAAATGTCTAATTAGAAAAAATATATATTTTTAAATTATTTGAAAAAAAAAATTAAAGTCAATGAAAATAAATTTTTAAAACGTTTTTTTTTGAATATTTATTTTATTTTTTCTAATTAAATTTTCTTAATTAAAATCTTCTTAATCTTCAGTCAATCGAAAAATAGAAACCGCATTTTAGGGAAGATAAATCACGCACAATTCCGTAAAATCCTCACACGATAATCATCATGAACGATCGATCATTAACCAAACGTGATAATTATATGCCGAAAAAAAATTCGCTTTTCCATCCAAATCATTGCCGATAAAGGTTTGAGAAATAAATAAAAATCAATTACGGAACAACATGCTTTTAAGCCACGCCAAAGATAACAAGCGAAATCTCTTTTTTTTTGACAAACTTTCTAGCAACGTGCTCATGTTAGCCGAGAATGTAGCGTGAAAATGCGTAAAAAAGCTGAGTAAGTAAAGCTTAAGCATGCATGCATTAAAAGAGCAATCCATATAATTATGATGTGCGAAGAAAAAAATGACCAGAAGCAATTATAATTATGTTTGTTTGCTTTTTTTTCGTGTTTGTGAAATTGATTGCTAGTTAAGTATATGTGAAGCAAGAAATGTAGTTTTAAGGTCAATTTTGACAAGTGTTTGGTTTTGTAAGTTAAATGTGGTTACAATGTTGTAGAGTTGTAATGAAAATTTGTGAAATAATTTTACTTTTTATGACATTTTAACGAGAAATTTTAAAGTAAAAGTTAAAAAAAATTATTTTAAAATTTTCTGTATTAAAAAAATAAATTAACATAAATTAATAAAAAAATAAAAATTAAATTAATTAAATTGAAATTAAAAAAAAAAATTAATAAAAATATAAATTTTTAAAGATATTTTTTTAATAAAAAAATTAATTTTTTGTATTTTAAAAATTTTCTTATATTTCATTTTTTGAGTAATAATTTTTTTTACAAAAAAAAAAAATATAATTTAAAAATAAAATATTGTAATAAAAAAATTCAATTGAAATTATTGACGGAGTTTTAAAATTAATAAATTTATTTTTTTTATTTACCTATTAATTTTTTTGATTTTTTATTTAAAAAATATTTTTTCCAATTTTCGAGAAATTAAAATTTTCTTTAAAAAAAATTTTAAAATTTTTTAAAAATATTTTTATAAAAAAATAAATTAAATTATTAATTATTTAGATTTATAAATTCAATTTTTTTTTAAATTATTAATTAAAAGTTAAATTTTTAAGAACTTTAATATTTCTTTATTTAGAAAATAAATAATAAAATTATAAAGAATTTTAATTAAGAATTTAAATTAATTATTTTCTATTTTTTTAAGTTTCTAAATTTTTAAAATTAATTATTTAATTTATTAAAAAAATTTAAATAATTAGATTAAAAACTAAAAATTTTTAAAAGAGAAAAACATTTGCATAGAAAATGAAATTTCACCTTCACTTTTTCATAATTTTTTACCCACAAAATTACCTGACAGACGACAATTTGACCAAATCTAGACCAATAACCTTCAGTTATTGATAAAAATCGAACAAAAATTGGAAAATAACTTTCTAACGCATATTTCTTCTAAAAAAAATACTTAACAACCACTTAAAATTCCGAGAAAGAAAAACCACACACTAATCAATACGTGATGCCAATTATTACTTCTTCATTTACGCTTGTCCGGCATGTGGTTTTCACGAGAGATAAATAACCATCGCATAGATCTTTCAAGAAAAGTGAAATTTTTCCGGCTAATAAACAGAAACTTATCTCACTTTTTTTTATTTTATCATTTCATCGCAAATTGCAATTTTTCACCAAAAAACGAACGATTTTTATCTAATTCTGTGCATGTTTGTTGCACGTAAAGTAAAAAAAAATCGTTTGGCGAGCTGTTTTATTGTTTTTTAGATAAATACGTGTTTAAAAGAATATTTAGTGCGTATAAAAATGTAAAGTTGTTTGATCTAAATAATTTGCGCCTCACGCTTATTTTACTTTATTTTTGTGCAAAAAAAAAAATGCAAGAGAAATGGAATTTTTTTATTTTATTTTTCTGTTGTCTAATGCAATGCCAAGGTCTATTTGATGAATAGCTTGCAGCACGAGCAAAAAGAATAAAAGTAACCATCAATTAGTCTTGCTCTTGGGACATTCTTTTGCTGGATGGACAAGCGATGTACTTGAATGATTTTGTGGTTTAAAAGAATTAAATGTTATACGACTAATTATGTAAGTATAAAAAAAATTATGTTCTAACGGATTTTTTTTTTATTTTTTACATTTTCAGCTTTTTAATGAAGTAATTTGAAAGCAAAGTATTTTTTATGTTAGAATTAAACCAAGCAAATAAATAAACAATTAAAAAATTGTTTGAAACTTCATGATTTTACATCCTTTCAATTTAAGAGTCAGGGATGTAGAGAAATATAATGTAAAAGGGACAAAATTTTAAAGGGCCCTCAAACAAAAATAGCTCGATTTTTTTAAATGAAATATTTGAAAAAAATTAGACGAAAGCGATGATAAATAAAATTTTCCATGGAAAGAAGCAAATATGAGAAAGTAGAAGAAGACTTAATTCTACAAGAAACAACTTGATATGAATTTACAAAATTTGCCAAAAAGCAGTTGGATGTTCCAAACTAATTATATTCATGGAAAAATGAATTAAATTTCCTCTAAAAAAAATTACTAAAATACTTGATTTAAAAAAAAGCATGTTAACCTATTAAAAACGAAGACTATGATGAAGACTATGACTTGTCTCGTAAGGACAATAGAACATTTATTATTAAATCAAATTGATTTCGACTTTTAAGCAAATCATTGGTAAGATGTACTTTCGCATGTAATATTACCATATTAAAAAAAATGGCTTTATCGATAAAGAATTAAAAAAAGCCCTATATCATGTAGTCCATGGTTGAAAGTATGTAATGTTGCTCTGTTTAACAAAAGCTAATTCTTACAATAGACTATAGCTTAAATCTCTGAAAGAAGATTGAGAAAATCCTTCGACCAATTATAATAAAACTTGAACCAATGCACAAAAAAATTCTTTTACCAATTTCGAAGATTTAAATTTTTTTAACTACATTTATCTCATGATACAAAAAAAAACAATTAAAATCGTTCAGACCTTATTTCCATTTTCTTATTAAGATAAGTAAATTTAATTATTTAAATTTCAATTTTATGAGAATCTTTATTTAATTCTTTAATTAGTTTATTAGATTTAACAGTAAAAATTTTTTAAAATTATTTTAACTCTTAAAATTTTTATTTTTAATAATTTTGGAATCTTTGAAATTTTCCAATTACAAAATTTTTAATTAGTTTATTAGATTTAACGGTAAAAATTTTTAAATTATTTTTTTCTCTTAAAATTTTTATTTGACTTTAACATTTAAAATAATTTCTTAAATTGTTACTCGGGTGCGTTTAAATTTTTTGAACGTTTTTTTTCTTGTTCAAATTTTATATTTAACTAAATTTTTTATATTTATATTTTACTTAATTATTTATAATTTTTTAAATTTTTTAATCTAATTTTTTTATATTTAATTTAAATATAATTTTTTTTAAATTTTTATTTTAATAATTTTTTTATAAAATCGTGCCCCTAATATTTCCCATCCCTGACTTCTTTCAGATGTTCAGAAACATCTTTCAATAAATCTCTCATTAGCATAATTTAATGTTCTTTACACCGCAGAATCAGATTCCAAATCGTCGTAAAAGAAAAGTTCTCGCGGAGTAACTTTCCATTCCATATAACTTTTGCCGACGAAAAGTAAATTATGTTCGCGTCATAAAACTTTTATTCGTTGTTACCTTCATCATATTTTGCAACAAACAATTTTTTTTGTACATTTTACTATCTCTCTGTCTCGCAACATGCAACAACTGCACACACAATAACATTATAATAATAAAATAATAATGTAGAGTAAAGCGGAATCGACAACAACACGAGTAATAATAATAAAATTCATTGTTCAACACTTTTAGTTACTCATTTTATTGTAGGTAGTATTGCATCCAATCATACGCGTAAATATTTCTTTTTCCATCACAGTAGGCAACTAGAATTGTTTCGCTTGTGTTAGTGACGTGTGTTTTTTTTTGCTCCAACGGAAAGTGATAACAAAAGTGATAAAAATAAGTTTTCAGTTGTATTTTGAAGCTACTCGCGAACGCACATATTTTTTTTTTTAGAAAATTTATTTTTTTGTATTTTTAGAAAAAATTTAATTAACAAAAAAAAAAAAAATAAAAATGAAACAAATCTCGTTAGTGTTGATTGCAATTGTAGTGCTGCCATGTTTGGTTAGTTGCGAAGACGAAGCTCGTGGATTAAGTAGTCGCGGCATATTCGAACGAATCTCGTCAAATTATCGCAAAATTAAATCCGTTTCGGCAGAAAAGAAAAATGACGATTTGTTGCAGGATGGCATGCGCTTGTTCATCGATATGGGTGAGCCATGGCTTTATTTCTTGTTCCGTGGACTGTTGCCAGGTAATGAACGAAACTCCTCTTTCTCTCCCTTTTCCGCTTTTTTCTCGAATAGCTCGCGGGCGCAAAAATAACTGGCTCGACCGAATTGTGCCTCTCTTCATCCTGCCATTTTTAATTCAATCAGCAATTGTTCCATTTATCGTGCAAACAATCAAGCTGCTCGTGATCAAATCCTTGCTCATCGGCAAAACGGCATTGCTCTTCTTCGTTCTTGGATTACTGAAAAACTCATCAGCCATGAAGCGTTCAGGAGTTCCGTATTACTTGAAGGAAATCCCCGCTGATGAGAGACCCGATGATGCCTATTACCATCACTTTGCGCAACAAAATGAAGCTGCAGCTGCCGCAGCTGCTGTCGCGGGACAAGCCTCGGCTGTAGCTGGATCTCCTAACGAGGCGCAGAACGGAGGTTTTGCGTATGCGGCTCAACAAAGAACTCAATGAAGAGTTTTTTTGTGAATTAACTTCTTGCAGTGAAGAGTGAAAGATTTTTTTAATTTATTTGAGAAAAAAATGCTTGTTTATTTATTTATTTATTTGTACAGAAAAAAATAGAAAAAATGTGAATTAATGAAAAAAAAAAAAATTTTTTTTTAATGATGAAAAATTTTCTATGTGAAGTGCTTTGAAAATAATGAAAAAAATGGTTCAATGACAATTTTTAATCAAAGATAACCTTAATTAACATCCAGAAAGAACAAAAAAGTTCAAAAGTTACATTTTCATTATTACAGTTATGAAAGATTCTTTTGTTCTCAATTGACAGCTTTTTCATAATAAAAAAAAAAATGAAAAGCATTGTTGACCGCTACTTGCTCCGATGGACAATTACGCTCCAATAACGACTTTAATGTGAACATAAAAGGGGCTTACCTGCTATTTCTTTAAATCCGAGTAGAAACATTCTCATGATTCGGAGCTAAAAAAAAATACAATTATCGATAAACTTTTGCTCGTTTATCGAATCGACTTATAAGTATTTAGAATTTAAGGGAAAAAAGTCTGTTAAGGTTCATAAATGTATCGTAGGCAGTTTATTTTTATCGCATTTTCTCCATCTCCATTGTGGCTCATGTTACATGTCTCGATAGAAGGTGTTAGTGTCGAGATATATCGCCGAGAAGGATGACGCGACGTTACGTTGGTTACTATAATGAATACAAATTATTGATCAGTTCACATAATCTTTTTCTATGGGAGAGGAGATAAAGTTGTTGTTACTAAAAAAAATTCGAGAGGAAAATGGGGTTTGGAAAGTATTTTTCGAGGTTCGGGAATTTGTAAAGGTAAGATTTTTTTAATGAATTTTTTTTAGATTTTCATGAAAACTAAATCAAGACAAAAACTAAATCAAAAACTGTGTCAAAGCAATTTTTGTCAAATTTTGCTCCAAATGGATAAAAATTTGTCAGAGGGCTCTAATTTATCATTTTTAATCATTTTCTAACTTAAAACTGCCAAAAAATTGAAACTGAAAAAAATTTTTCCTTTGACATAGTTTTGTTTTGAAAACTAAATCAAGGCAAAAAACTGTGTCAAAAACTATGTCAAAGCAAAGCAATTTTTGTCAAATTTTGCTCCAAATGGATAAAAATTTGTCAGAGGGCTCTAATTTATCATTTTTAATCATTTTCTAACTTAAAACTGCCAAAAAATTGAAACTGAAAAAAATTTTTCCTTTGACATAGTTTTGTTTTAAAAACTAAATCAAGAGCAAAAAAACTGTGTCAAAAACTGTGTCAAAGCAATTTTTGTCAAATTTTGCTCCAAATGGATAAAAATTTGTCAGAGGGCTCTAATTTATCATTTTTAATCATTTTCTAACTTAAAACTGCCAAAAAATTGAAACTGAAAAAAATTTTTCCTTTGACATAGTTTTGTTTTAAAAACTAAATCAAGAGCAAAAAAACTGTGTCAAAAACTGTGTCAAAGCAATTTTTGTCAAATTTTGCTCCAAATGGATAAAAATTTGTCAGAGGGCTCTAATTTATCATTTTTAATCATTTTCTAACTTAAAACTGCCAAAAAATTGAAACTGAAAAAAAATTTTTCCTTTGACATAGTTTTGTTTTAAAAACTAAATCAAGAGCAAAAAAACTGTGTCAAAAACTGTGTCAAAGCAATTTTTGTCAAATTTTGCTCCAAATGGATAAAAATTTGTCAGAGGGCTCTAATTTATCATTTTTAATCATTTTCTAACTTAAAACTGCCAAAAAATTGAAACTGAAAAAAATTTTTCCTTTGACATAGTTTTGTTTTAAAAACTAAATCAAGAGCAAAAAAACTGTGTCAAAAACTGTGTCAAAGCAATTTTTGTCAAATTTTGCTCCAAATGGATAAAAATTTGTCAGAGGGCTCTAATTTATCATTTTTAATCATTTTCTAACTTAAAACTGCCAAAAAATTGAAACTGAAAAAAATTTTTCCTTTGACATAGTTTTGTTTTAAAAACTAAATCAAGAGCAAAAAAACTGTGTCAAAAACTGTGTCAAAGCAATTTTTGTCAAATTTTGCTCCAAATGGATAAAAATTTGTCAGAGGGCTCTAATTTATCATTTTTAATCATTTTCTAACTTAAAACTGCCAAAAAATTGAAACTGAAAAAAATTTTTCCTTTGACATAGTTTTGTTTTAAAAACTAAATCAAGAGCAAAAAAACTGTGTCAAAAACTGTGTCAAAGCAATTTTTGTCAAATTTTGCTCCAAATGGATAAAAATTTGTCAGAGGGCTCTAATTTATCATTTTTAATCATTTTCTAACTTAAAACTGCCAAAAAATTGAAACTGAAAAAAATTTTTCCTTTGACATAGTTTTGTTTTAAAAACTAAATCAAGAGCAAAAAAACTGTGTCAAAAACTGTGTCAAAGCAATTTTTGTCAAATTTTGCTCCAAATGGATAAAAATTTGTCAGAGGGCTCTAATTTATCATTTTTAATCATTTTCTAACTTAAAACTGCCAAAAAATTGAAACTGAAAAAAATTTTTCCTTTGACATAGTTTTGTTTTAAAAACTAAATCAAGAGCAAAAAAACTGTGTCAAAAACTGTGTCAAAGCAATTTTTGTCAAATCTTGCTTCAAATGGATAGAAATTTGTCAGAGGGCTCTAATTTATCATTTTTAATCATTTTCTAACTTAAAACTGCCAAAAAATTGAAACTGAAAAAAATTTTTCCTTTGACATAGTTTTGTTTTAAAAACTAAATCAAGAGCAAAAAAACTGTGTCAAAAACTGTGTCAAAGCAATTTTTGTCAAATTTTGCTCCAAATGGATAAAAATTTGTCAGAGGGCTCTAATTTATCATTTTTAATCATTTTCTAACTTAAAACTGCCAAAAAATTGAAACTGAAAAAAATTTTTCCTTTGACATAGTTTTGTTTTAAAAACTAAATCAAGAGCAAAAAAACTGTGTCAAAAACTGTGTCAAAGCAATTTTTGTCAAATCTTGCTCCAAATGGATAAAAATTTGTCAGAGGGCTCTAATTTATCATTTTTAATCATTTTCTAACTTAAAACTGCCAAAAAATTGAAACTGAAAAAAATTTTTCCTTTGACATAGTTTTGTTTTAAAAACTAAATCAAGAGCAAAAAAACTGTGTCAAAAACTGTGTCAAAGCAATTTTTGTCAAATCTTGCTCCAAATGGATAAAAATTTGTCAGAGGGCTCTAATTTATCATTTTTAATCATTTTCTAACTTAAAACTGCCAAAAAATTGAAACTGAAAAAAATTTTTCCTTTGACATAGTTTTAGTTTTTAAAAGTATTTCAAGAGCAAAAAAACTGTGTCAAAAACTGTGTCAAAGCAATTTTTGTCAAATCTTGCTCCAAATGGATAAAAATTTGTCAGAGGGCTCTAATTTATCATTTTTAATCATTTTCTAACTTAAAACTGCCAAAAAATTGAAACTGAAAAAAATTTTTCCTTTGACATAGTTTTGTTTTAAAAACTAAATCAAGAGCAAAAAAACTGTGTCAAAAACTGTGTCAAAGCAATTTTTGTCAAATCTTGCTCCAAATGGATAAAAATTTGTCAGAGGGCTCTAATTTATCATTTTTAATCATTTTCTAACTTAAAACTGCCAAAAAATTGAAACTGAAAAAAATTTTTCCTTTGACATAGTTTTGTTTTAAAAACTAAATCAAGAGCAAAAAAACTGTGTCAAAAACTGTGTCAAAGCAATTTTTGTCAAATCTTGCTCCAAATGGATAAAAATTTGTCAGAGGGCTCTAATTTATCATTTTTAATCATTTTCTAACTTAAAACTGCCAAAAAATTGAAACTGAAAAAAATTTTTCCTTTGACATAGTTTTGTTTTAAAAACTAAATCAAGAGCAAAAAAACTGTGTCAAAAACTGTGTCAAAGCAATTTTTGTCAAATCTTGCTCCAAATGGATAAAAATTTGTCAGAGGGCTCTAATTTATCATTTTTAATCATTTTCTAACTTAAAACTGCCAAAAAATTGAAACTGAAAAAAATTTTTCCTTTGACATAGTTTTGTTTTAAAAACTAAATCAAGAGCAAAAAAACTGTGTCAAAAACTGTGTCAAAGCAATTTTTGTCAAATCTTGCTCCAAATGGATAAAAATTTGTCAGAGGGCTCTAATTTATCATTTTTAATCATTTTCTAACTTAAAACTGCCAAAAAATTGAAACTGAAAAAAATTTTTCCTTTGACATAGTTTTGTTTTAAAAACTAAATCAAGAGCAAAAAAACTGTGTCAAAAACTGTGTCAAAGCAATTTTTGTCAAATCTTGCTCCAAATGGATAAAAATTTGTCAGAGGGCTCTAATTTATCATTTTTAATCATTTTCTAACTTAAAACTGCCAAAAAATTGAAACTGAAAAAAATTTTTCCTTTGACATAGTTTTGTTTTAAAAACTAAATCAAGAGCAAAAAAACTGTGTCAAAAACTGTGTCAAAGCAATTTTTGTCAAATTTTGCTCCAAATGGATAAAAATTTGTCAGAGGGCTCTAATTTATCATTTTTAATCATTTTCTAACTTAAAACTGCCAAAAAATTGAAACTGAAAAAAATTTTTTCCTTGACAAGTTTTGTTTTAAAAACTAAATCAAGCAAAAAAACTGTGTCAAAAACTGTGTCAAAGCAATTTTTGTCAAATTTGACATAGTTTTGTTTTAAAAACTAAATCAAGAGCAAAAAAACTGTGTCAAAAACTGTGTCAAAGCAATTTTTGTCAAATCTTGCTCCAAATGGATAAAAATTTGTCAGAGGGCTCTAATTTATCATTTTTAATCATTTTCTAACTTAAAACTGCCAAAAAATTGAAACTGAAAAAAATTTTTCCTTTGACATAGTTTTGTTTTAAAAACTAAATCAAGAGCAAAAAAACTGTGTCAAAAACTGTGTCAAAGCAATTTTTGTCAAATCTTGCTCCAAATGGATAAAAATTTGTCAGAGGGCTCTAATTTATCATTTTTAATCATTTTCTAACTTAAAACTGCCAAAAAATTGAAACTGAAAAAAATTTTTCCTTTGACATAGTTTTGTTTTAAAAACTAAATCAAGAGCAAAAAAACTGTGTCAAAAACTGTGTCAAAGCAATTTTTGTCAAATTTTGCTCCAAATGGATAAAAATTTGTCAGAGGGCTCTAATTTATCATTTTTAATCATTTTCTAACTTAAAACTGCCAAAAAATTGAAACTGAAAAAAATTTTTCCTTTGACATAGTTTTGTTTTAAAAACTAAATCAAGAGCAAAAAAACTGTGTCAAAAACTGTGTCAAAGCAATTTTTGTCAAATCTTGCTCCAAATGGATAAAAATTTGTCAGAGGGCTCTAATTTATCATTTTTAATCATTTTCTAACTTAAAACTGCCAAAAAATTGAAACTGAAAAAAATTTTTCCTTTGACATAGTTTTGTTTTAAAAACTAAATCAAGAGCAAAAAAACTGTGTCAAAAACTGTGTCAAAGCAATTTTTGTCAAATCTTGCTCCAAATGGATAAAAATTTGTCAGAGGGCTCTAATTTATCATTTTTAATCATTTTCTAACTTAAAACTGCCAAAAAATTGAAACTGAAAAAAATTTTTCCTTTGACATAGTTTTGTTTTAAAAACTAAATCAAGAGCAAAAAAACTGTGTCAAAAACTGTGTCAAAGCAATTTTTGTCAAATCTTGCTCCAAATGGATAAAAATTTGTCAGAGGGCTCTAATTTATCATTTTTAATCATTTTCTAACTTAAAACTGCCAAAAAATTGAAACTGAAAAAAATTTTTCCTTTGACATAGTTTTGTTTTAAAAACTAAATCAAGAGCAAAAAAACTGTGTCAAAAACTGTGTCAAAGCAATTTTTGTCAAATCTTGCTCCAAATGGATAAAAATTTGTCAGAGGGCTCTAATTTATCATTTTTAATCATTTTCTAACTTAAAACTGCCAAAAAATTGAAACTGAAAAAAATTTTTCCTTTGACATAGTTTTGTTTTAAAAACTAAATCAAGAGCAAAAAAACTGTGTCAAAAACTGTGTCAAAGCAATTTTTGTCAAATCTTGCTCCAAATGGATAAAAATTTGTCAGAGGGCTCTAATTTATCATTTTTAATCATTTTCTAACTTAAAACTGCCAAAAAATTGAAACTGAAAAAAATTTTTCCTTTGACATAGTTTTGTTTTAAAAACTAAATCAAGAGCAAAAAAACTGTGTCAAAAACTGTGTCAAAGCAATTTTTGTCAAATTTTGCTCCAAATGGATAAAAATTTGTCAGAGGGCTCTAATTTATCATTTTTAATCATTTTCTAACTTAAAACTGCCAAAAAATTGAAACTGAAAAAAATTTTTCCTTTGACATAGTTTTGTTTTAAAAACTAAATCAAGAGCAAAAAAACTGTGTCAAAAACTGTGTCAAAGCAATTTTTGTCAAATTTTGCTCCAAATGGATAAAAATTTATCAGAGAAAATTTATCATTTTTAATCATTTTCTAACTTAAAACTGCCAAAAAATTGAAACTGAAAAAAATTTTTCCTTTGACATAGTTTTGTTTTAAAAACTAAATCAAGAGCAAAAAAACTGTGTCAAAAACTGTGTCAAAGCAATTTTTGTCAAATTTTGCTCCAAATGGATAAAAATTTGTCAGAGGGCTCTAATTTATCATTTTTAATCATTTTCTAACTTAAAACTGCCAAAAAATTGAAACTGAAAAAAATTTTTCCTTTGACATAGTTTTGTTTTAAAAACTAAATCAAGAGCAAAAAAACTGTGTCAAAAACTGTGTCAAAGCAATTTTTGTCAAATCTTGCTCCAAATGGATAAAAATTTGTCAGAGGGCTCTAATTTATCATTTTTAATCATTTTCTAACTTAAAACTGCCAAAAAATTGAAACTGAAAAAAATTTTTCCTTTGACATAGTTTTGTTTTAAAAACTAAATCAAGAGCAAAAAAACTGTGTCAAAAACTGTGTCAAAGCAATTTTTGTCAAATTTTGCTCCAAATGGATAAAAATTTGTCAGAGGGCTCTAATTTATCATTTTTAATCATTTTCTAACTTAAAACTGCCAAAAAATTGAAACTGAAAAAAATTTTTCCTTTGACATAGTTTTGTTTTAAAAACTAAATCAAGAGCAAAAAAACTGTGTCAAAAACTGTGTCAAAGCAATTTTTGTCAAATTTTGCTCCAAATGGATAAAAATTTGTCAGAGGGCTCTAATTTATCATTTTTAATCATTTTCTAACTTAAAACTGCCAAAAAATTGAAACTGAAAAAAATTTTTCCTTTGACATAGTTTTGTTTTAAAAACTAAATCAAGAGCAAAAAAACTGTGTCAAAAACTGTGTCAAAGCAATTTTTGTCAAATCTTGCTCCAAATGGATAAAAATTTGTCAGAGGGCTCTAATTTATCATTTTTAATCATTTTCTAACTTAAAACTGCCAAAAAATTGAAACTGAAAAAAATTTTTCCTTTGACATAGTTTTGTTTTAAAAACTAAATCAAGAGCAAAAAAACTGTGTCAAAAACTGTGTCAAAGCAATTTTTGTCAAATCTTGCTCCAAATGGATAAAAATTTATCAGGGGGCTCTAATTTATCATTTTTAATCATTTTCTAACTTAAAACTGCCAAAAAATTGAAACTGAAAAAAATTTTTCCTTTGACATAGTTTTGTTTTAAAATCTAAATCAAGAGCAAAAAAACTGTGTCAAAAACAGTGTCAAAGCAATTTTTATCAAATCTTGCTCCAAATGGATAAAAATTTATCAGGGGGCTCTAATTTATCATTTTTAATCATTTTCTAACTTAAAACTGCCAAAAAATTGAAACTGAAAAAAATTTTTCCTTTGACATAGTTTTGTTTTAAAAACTAAATCAAGAGCAAAAAAACTGTGTCAAAAACTGTGTCAAAGCAATTTTTGTCAAATCTTGCTCCAAATGGATAAAAATTTATCAGGGGGCTCTAATTTATCATTTTTAATCATTTTCTAACTTAAAACTGCCAAAAAATTGAAACTGAAAAAAAATTTTTCCTTTGACATAGTTTTGTTTTAAAAACTAAATCAAGAGCAAAAAAACTGTGTCAAAAACTGTGTCAAAGCAATTTTTGTCAAATCTTGCTCCAAATGGATAAAAATTTGTCAGAGGGCTCTAATTTATCATTTTTAATCATTTTATAACTCAAAACTGCCAAAAAATTGAAACTAAAAAAAATATTTTTCTTTGACATAGTTTTGTTTTGAAAACTAAATCAAGAAAAAAACTGTGTCAAAAACTATGTCAAAAACTGTGTCAAAGCAATTTTTGTCAAATCTTGCTCCAAATGGATAAAAATTTGTCAGAGGGCTCTAATTTATCATTTTTAATCATTTTCTAACTTAAAACTGCCAAAAAATTGAAACTGAAAAAAATTTTTCCTTTGACATAGTTTTGTTTTAAAAACTAAATCAAGAGCAAAAAAACTGTGTCAAAAACTGTGTCAAAGCAATTTTTGTCAAATTTTGCTCCAAATGGATAAAAATTTGTCAGAGGGCTCTAATTTATCATTTTTAATCATTTTCTAACTTAAAACTGCCAAAAAATTGAAACTGAAAAAAATTTTTCCTTTGACATAGTTTTGTTTTAAAAACTAAATCAAGAGCAAAAAAACTGTGTCAAAAACTGTGTCAAAGCATTTTTTGTCAAATTTTGCTCCAAATGGATGAAAATTTATCAGAGAAAATTTATCATTTTTAATCATTTTATAACTCAAAGCTGCCAAAAATAGAAACTGAAAAAAAAAATCATTGACAATAACCAAAATGCTAAAGAGAGAGAAAGAACCAGCTAAACAAAGTTCAATGAGAAAAAAAATAATTCTAATACAAAAGGATTCGACTTATGGGTAATTCTGCATGTAAAAAAATCCAGTCAAGGCAATAAGATACCATGATAGATCGCACAAAGGCCAAATTTGATGATATCAAGAACTCGTCAGAATTCGTGAAGAAAAAAAATAATTTATCTTCTATTTAATCTCTTAAGTTTACATAAGATACGAAATTTCCTATCAATTTTTTTATTTATTTATAATTTAATTAAAATATCATTAATGTAGGTTTCAAAAAAATAAAAAAAAATCATTTCTTAAAATTTAAAATTTTGTTCAAATACTCGAGATTCCTTAATCCGTAAAATTTCCAACCCCCAATTTCTCATTCCTTGCTTCTGTCCGTACAAAATATTTTTTTTCTACAAAGTTAATGCTATTTTGTATCATTATTAGAAGCTTTTTGTCTGTTTTTATCATTATCACTGATGCAAAAAAAAAAACGAACAAATGCCTCAGTGGATGGAAAGATGAAAGTAAAATGCTCATTTATCAGAATTACTAAAACGATACGAAAAAAACTAAAACAATAGAAAGGTCGAAGGTATCTGACAATCAACTTTTCTAATAATATTAATAGATTCGAATAAAAGTCAAAAACTGACTAAACCGAAAGCAGATGATGTTGATGACGAAAACAGTTCAAAACATCGATTGCATTTTTTTTCTATTTGTTTATTCAATTTTTATTTTGATTTTTTTTTTCTCTTTTTTTCCTAACGTTTTCAATGCAATGCAGATCAGACAATTGAATCCGACTTTTCAATAGGAAAAATCTAACAAATAATACGTTTAAAATGTCGACAGATCCTGTATTCGACGTTTATTGATACCAGTTGAAACATTTGATTCAATTGAGGTTTTTTTCCCTATTGAATTTTTGCAGGAAACGATGCAACAATAGAATTCAATCCGTTTTAGATAAGTTTTCTTAAAATGTGGTTGAAAATCAAGGTCATCTAATTGAATTTGGGTTTTACAAAATTCCTAATTGATTTGTTATCGTTTTTGACCAGAAACCGCAAAACACAAGATTTATTGGTTTGCGTTTTGGGTCCAAAGTTGCCAATAAAATAAACAAATAAGAAAATGAGCTAGAATTGAAAAATATTTTTCTCAGAAGTTTTATGAATGGATGTTATCGTAAAGAATTTTTATACTCGGAGGTACTCTTTGGCTTCATTAAAAGCGTTATCTGACAGAAGGTGCGGTAGTAAATTTGTTTTTATTGCGTTATTATTTTGTTTTATGCCTCGAGGAAGTCTTTATCACAGATTTTTATCTAGTTGCTGGTAAGAGAGAGAAAATGTGTTTATCGATAAAAAAAAATGTTTCTTGATATAAAAAGAAGGAAATTGGACTCATTCACGATTATTATTTATATTATTGACGAGTCCATGGTGCTGATCGATTTGGTGTTATTTACAAGACATTTATGAGGAAAAGTAGACTGGAAATAAACAAACTTAAGGCATTTTTTTTTGTCTGGGTAAGTATCAACAATGATTTGCGTTAATGTTAACACGATTCTTATTGGTTTTTTGCTTGGTTTGGATTAATTGAAAATTAAAATTAAAATTAAAATTAAAATTAAAATTAAAATTAAAATTAAAATTAAAATTAAAATTAAAATTAAAATTAAAATTAAAATTAAAATTAAAATTAAAATTAAAATTAAAATTAAAATTAAAATTAAAATTAAAATTAAAATTAAAATTAAAATTAAAATTAAAAAAAATTAAAATTAAAAAATTAAAATTAAAATTAAAATTAAAATTAAAATTAAAATTAAAATTAAAATTAAAATTAATTAAAATTAAAATTAAAATTAATAAAATTAATTAAAATTAATAAATTAAAATTAATAAATTAAAGTTAATAAATTAAAATTAATAAATTAAAATTAATAAATTAAAATTAATAAATTAAAATAAATAAATTAAAATTAATAAATTAAAATTAAAATTAAAATTAATAAATTAAAATTAATAAATTAAAATTAATAAATTAAAATTAATAAATTAAAATTAATGAATTAAAATTAATAAATTAAAATTAATAAATTAAAATTAATAAATTAAAATTAATAAATTAAAATTAAAATAAATTAAAATTAATAAATTAAAATTAATAAATTAAAATTAATAAATTAAAATTAATAAATTAAAATTAATAAATTAAAATTAATAAATTAAAATTAATAAATTAAAATTAATAAATTAAAATTAATAAATTAAAATTAATAAATTAAAATTAATAAATTAAAATTAATAAATTAAAATTAATAAATTAAAATTAATAAATTAAAATTAATAAATTAAAATTAATAAATTAAAATTAATAAATTAAAATTAATAAATTAAATTAATAATTAATTAAAATTAATAAATAAATTCTTTTTAAAACAAAAATCTTGAAAAAAAAATCTAACTTACTTGAATCCATTCAATATCTTCGAAATTTAATAAATCTTCCTTTTGATTAATGAAAATTTATCGAACAGTATTTCCAAAAATACTTCATGTGTGAAATATGGTCCAGACAACCGACTTCCTGCGAAAATCATCAATACTTAATGCTATCCATTTTCACTCTCTTCGTAATTCCAATTTCTTAAAATAACCTCAATACATCTCAGACATGTCGAAACCTCACAAGCGGTCTACTCCAAAAAAATCGATATTTCTTGCATAAAAAAATTCTTTAATAAAATAAACAGAAACATGAAAAATCGAATTCAAGTCAACAAACATGACAAGTAGAAAAAAAATGTAACCTTAAAATGACATGCATCTAAATTGACCTAAATAAACATTATCCTAACGTTATCAGCGGGGATCAGCACAGTAAATATTGTATCGTGCATTCAATGCACTTTCATTAAACGAAAGAAAAAGCAAGAAAGTATGAGCAAGCACCTTTATGCATATTTCATGGCTATATGATGATTATAGCTATGTTGCCTGTCTCGAGAACCTCGTTTCTGTAAGTCAGCTTAATAATGTTAAGAATTGTTTTGATTTTTAATGCTTCTCTTAGTCTCGTATAGAAATGAACATTTGAGGGGAAAAATTTTTTAACGAAAGCTCCGAGTAGAAAATCAAACTGCGCCGAATCGCCGAACCTTCAAGTCGAGCTCGAAACACATTTTAGTCAGTTTCAATTCTATCGTTGGCTGAAACGAACTTCAAACGAATTTTCTCCCAATTTTTTTCTTCAGTTCGCGTAATTGTTACAAATATTTGCTCAACGTTGATTATCATTTCGGAATGGATGGATTCAGTCATGACCGCATACTGTTATTAATATTCACAGCAAGAGTTGCGATCGATTTTTTGCATTTTACTGATTCTTGTTGTCTCCAGAGACAAGCAGCGATAGTTGCAATCAACTAAAAATTTATAAACTGTCGTCCCATCTCATTTTCAAATTGTGTGATTTTTGATGCGTCGCACGTTTTTACCACTTTTCTCTCTCATTCTCTCACTCACTATGGGATTTTACGACGAAGCACAGGTATTGTCCCCGTAATAATTTATAAATAGATAGATAAATTTTCCGGTAATAACAGACGTCGTGTATCAAGGTGTCAATTAGGCTTGTCATACGGTACCCGTATCCATTCATTTTTCCCCATCCATCGCAAATTCGCAAAAATTTTCTCCGAAAAACGAAGATATGATAAAATAAAAAAAGTTGAAAAATCATTAATTAGTAAGATTTATTTTTAACGAAGGTCGTGAGAATGCTGTCGGTCATTTCTTCTTTTTTTCTTTATATCTTTTTTTTTAGTTCACGAGTTTCGCGTGCAGCTCAATGTCAAACTTTGCGGTTAAGTATTGATGTAGTAGAAATGATGTAGGTCCGTTGAAATTTATTTATGATCTTAATTAACGGACTTTTTGATTGACAGATTGCTGCATTAATTCGAAAAAATAGAGAAAGTAGTCGTCTAAAGAACGACATACTAAACCGCATTTCGATGTTGCTTTTCGTACTCCTCATTTCACATTTTCGAACTCCTCATTTCACATTTTCGAACCCCTCATTTCACATTTTCGAACTCCTCATTTCACATTTTCGAACTCCTCATTTCACATTTTCGAACTCCTCATTTCACATTTTCAAACTCCTCATTTCACATTTTCGAACTCCTCATGTCACATTTTCGTACTCCTCATGACCCTTTCACAATTCGCATTTTTTCTTCGAAATGCGGTAGAAAGGAAATTTGAAGCTGAAAAAAAATATTTTTCAAATTTTGCTTGGTTTGGATTAATTTATAATAACACTCGAGTTGGAAGGTGTTCATTGTTAATGAAAGTCCAATTAACGCTAATTTTGTTTGTCTTTAATAGAATTAATTTTTTTCCTCGGAGATGTTTTCATCTGAAAAAAAGGTAAAGAAATTATTTAAGGAATTCGGAGAGAGATAATAATTACGCAAAAAAAACACGGTCAAATGTCTTAACCATAAAAATCAGCATTAAGAATTAATTTGCCTTATTATTTTCCTTCCTATTATTGTGTTTGCTTTTTACCATCACGCCACAAATAACCACAACAGATACAACTTTTCTTTCTTCTTTAGTTGAAGCCATCGTCATGCTGAGTTTCTTTTGTTGGCTTTCTTTTTCCGTAACTGCTAAACTTTGTTTGTCATTTTTTTTCGGTAATTTTTTTCCTGTACTGTTCACCTCATCATCATCATCAACGTTGGTCGTCGTGACGAGTCCTTTCTGTACAAATATAAATAAAGGAAAAAAAATATTACAGGATATGAAACTTCTTTTATTTTTGTGTAAGTATTGTTTGTATGTAGCATTTTATTTCGCTTTTTTGCTGCCCTTTTTGATGTTTATTTATTTCATTTGTGCTACAATTGAAAAAGATATTTTTTTTGGTGTGTAGGTAACTTCTGACCCTTATTTATTTTAAACGTTGGGTATTTATTTTCCGTCCAAAAGTTGTTTCCGAACTAAACTTGTTTTAATTGTTTGACAGAAGGAGAGAGACATGATAGTGGCGATATTTGTCAAGAGTTATGCAAGAAGAGTTGAAATGAACAAGTTAAAGATCGATAAAAATCTCTGCCTTCCCTCAAAACCGTTTAAAAAGTATTTAAACCCATAAACCTCATCCTCATTTATCACGACACCCAGCCAAAAAAAACAACATAATTTAAACAAACGTCTATTAATATTTCCCACAAAAGGCATGCCCGACAAAATTAAACAAAATATTATATGTACATCAGGAAAAGTAATTATTCAAAATTCTTCTCTCTCTTTATGCACCATGACCCTTTTACAATAAGTACACAAAAATATTTTTTTTCGTGGTTTGCATGGAAAATTCCCATTGTATAGTTGCTACTTACCGAATAGCAACAATAGCACACGGTACAACTACAAGTTTTTATCAAAAGCAAACAATCTGAGTGCAAAAGTTTTTGAGTAATTGCAATATCCATAAAATACAATATTTTATATACAATATAGCATAAAACAAAAAGTTAGTTATTATGATTTGAATAAAAGATATAAGAGAAATGGGCTTTACTGCACTTGAGTTTAGCCACGCCGCTTGTTGTAGTAATGCAAGAGTTTTTCAGAAAAACAGTGTAATTTGAGGGGATGGAAATTGAACCGGTTTGTATGAACCGTTTTATAATACTTGAATATTTTTTAATATTATCGGCGTTAAATTTGTGCTTTATATTAATTCAGATGGTTTTTTTTAAACTTTAATTTAAAATAACTTATTTTTTTTTTAATTTTAGAAAAAAGTAATACGGAATATACCTTAAACTCTTGTATATATCTTTTTAATTTTTCTTTACATTTCATACTTATATTGATAATATTGAGGACCTTATGGTTTAGAATACATTTGAATATGGGAGTTAGTCTTTTCTTCCCATATATTCAATGTGAATCAGTTCTGCCCGATAAAATATCATACTTATTCAACAAGTTTTTTCTGATGGTTCTAGGTTAGTACTTCTGGTTATAATGGATTGTATAGATTATCTTTTTTCAAAAAATATGAAGTTTCATGTTTTAGTTACGAAAGTAGTTAAAATTATTTTCATTGACAGGTTGGATGCATTGTCGTAACATTGACCTCGGCATTTCAAATCTTAAACCAGATTTAGTAACTTTGAAATGTGTATATGATAGAGTTAATGCAAATTTTGCATGAATAGACATAACCTAAAAAAATGTTCTATTCTATGAGAGGTTAAGTTAATTGGCTTACTCTTAACTTTTGTTCTTCATTAATCATCGTTATCAATCAGAATTTTTATTGTGAAAATCAGTTTGCTTTATTGTAGGTACTTTTTTTACTCTTTCATAAAAAAAAGAACTTTAGTTTAAACTTCGTTGTCCTTTAAGCTTCGATTTTGAAATTTTAATTATTTTTTCTGTAAAATATTATTTTACCTATGATAAAAGAAAAGTAACAAATATAGAACAATCTAACTAAAAATAAATCTCAAATTCTGAAACTAAATTTATACTTACAACTTTCTCCAAATGAACCGCTTGCTTCCAAATCCCTCCATTTCCATCTCTACCAATTGTTATGAAATTACGACGTACAATATGAATGAATTTCATAGCTTAACTAATACACTATAGCTTACCATTGAAAAATTTTCTGGGTGCAAACTTTAACACTGTCATGTTATTTTTGAAGGTACAATTCCTGTACTATATAGTTACATTTACTGGAAAATTGCTTAAATTCCCATGTTTATATTTGATAGGTCTGAAAATAAAAAAAAAAATTTAAATCTGAAACATGTGAAAAATATAAACTTTTAATTGAGCTTCCCACAAGACGTCAAAAATTCCTCCTGAACCTTTGCAAAAAATAACTTTTAATCTCTTCCCATTTTATTTTATTTATTTATAAATAAATATTATTAAATGTCACTTATTTATTACGCAGCAGTGTATTTATTGCTTTAATAACACGTAATATTATTAAAATTTTTAAATAAAGTGTCATTTCGATGTTCGTGAAATTAAATGTTTATTTTTTACTCGCAATTTTTTTTTTTGTAATTTTAATAATAATAATAAACATTATTTTATTACATGCGAGGCATATAATAAATATCATGACACCCTTCAAGAGTCCTCAACAGCAAGAGTTTTCGGTAATTAAAATAAAAAAGTGACACACATTAAAAACAACTTCCGAAAACACTTTTAGCGGGAGAGGAAGTAGGATGAGAAGAACAATCAAAAGACATTTTAGTAATGATAACATTCAACCAATTTCTAATCTTTTCTCAACACACATTGGCTTGAAGTAGTAGAAGAAGAAGAGATAAAATGTTTTCTTACAAAATAACCGATATATAGCAATAACTGAGGATAATCTAAACATGTGTCGTCACTTAAAAATGGAAGATAGTGCGATGCCACAAGCTAGTTTTTGTGAGATAGATTCGTCGTTTATGGCAACGTTTCTTCTTTCTCTCTCTCGTTTTCTATTAAGGATCAACTAACCTAATTTTGTGGTCGCATTTGTGGTTCTTTTGCTGAGAAAGGGAATGGCGCGAAAACCACTTACGACACAACCAAACAATCGATGAAAGTGTTTTTTGTTTGATACTTGTTATTGCCTTTCATCCTCAGTAGCTCGGGTTTTTAAATGCGAAAGAAATATCGTAAAAATCAATTTTTAAAATCATCTCCGTTCGACAAAACACGCCGCCATATTCACATGAATGAATGGGATAACATTTACTTGTCTGTATATTTTTTTTTATTTTTATACATTTTACTTAAAAAATAAAATTCTATTATATGAGACAAGGCACTTCACTCGTACAGAGACTAACCTATGGGCAAGAAATGGTTTAAATTAATGTATTAAGGGGTTAAATTAATTCCTTAAGGGCTTAAATTAATTCCTTAAAGGGTTAAAATAATCCGTCAAGGGATTAAATTAATTCCTTAAGGGCTTAAATTAATTCCTTAAGGGCTTAAATTAATTCCTTAAGGGCTTAAATTAATTCCTTAAGGGCTTAAATTAATTCCTTAAGGGCTTAAATTAATTCCTTAAGGGCTTAAATTAATTCGTTAAATTAATTCCTTAAGGGCTTAAATTAATTCCTTAAGGGCTTAAATTAATTCCTTAAGGGCTTAAATTAATTCCTTAAGGGCTTAAATTAATTCCTTAAGGGCTTAAATTAATTCCTTAAGGGCTTAAGTTAATTCATTAAAGGCTTAAATTAATTCCTTAAGGGCTTAAATTAATTCCTTAAGGGCTTAAATTAATTCCTTAAGGGCTTAAATTAATTCCTTAAGGGCTTAAATTAATTCCTTAAGGGCTTAAATTAATTCCTTAAGGGCTTAAATTAATTCCTTAAGGGGTTAAATTAATTCCTTAAGGGGTTAAATTAATTCCTTAAGGGCTTAAATTAATTCCTCAAGGGCTTAATTTGACTCAAGAGGGGTTAATTTGACCCATTTTTGCCCAATGGGGCATTCAAAAGTAGGTATGCACTAATAGAACAGTCTTTACTGTTGTATTTCTTTTTATTGTTATACTTCTTATGCCACACGATATCATAAGAAGACTTCAAGAAGAACAGTCTAAGCGCGAGCACACATGGGTTTTATGACTGTTTTATCTTTTTTAAAAAACATCTACTGCCATACTACGTGCTCGAACAAACGGAAGAACCATAAGATAGTGTACAATTTAAAACGATTTTGTATGTAAATAACTTTTATGCCATGATATGATAATATTGAATTGAAAGGATAAACTCACACATTGTGGCACAAAACACATATTGCAACTACTTTGCAAAGGGAAAGTCTTCATGGATGGCGATGGCGACGACGAAGACGACACGCGATGACAGGATGATGAAATTTTCTTGATTAAAAACGACTGGATGGCGGATTTGACAGAAAAAGAAACAAACGTTACGAAAAAAAGGGTTGAAATGTGTCGAATTTTAATTAAAATTTGGGTTAAAGTTGGATAGCCAGGCGTTTCCATTTCGTGAGTATTATTAAAAGTTTTTAATTGTCAATAAATTAATTATGAAGAAATTTATTGAGAAAAATTAATACTTTAAAATTTTATTTTGAAAAAAAAAATATTTGAATATTTAATAAAAAAAAAATAAAAATTATTTTAATAATAAAAAATAAAAAAATAAAATAAAAAAAATAAAATTATTTTTAAAAATTTTTAATTAGTTTAAATTAAAAAAAAATTATTTTAATAATCAAAAATAATTTTTAAAAATTTTAAAATTAATTAAAAATATAATTCTAATGTGAAAATTTAAATCTAATTTTATTTTTAATTTTTTTTACTTTTCTGAATTTTAAAAAGAAATTTAATTTATTTTAAAGATAAAAAGATAAAAATAAGAGAAAAATATTTTTAAAAATATATGATTTTATTTATTTTTTAAGTTTTCTATCTTAAATTTTAATTTAAAATTAAATTCAAATAATTTCAAAATAAAAAAAAATAATTAAAAAGTTTAATTAAAAAATAATTAAAATTAAATTAGTTATAATATTTATTATTTTTTTAACAAGTTAATTTAGATTAATTTTTTTAAATTTATTTAATTTAAATTTTCGAGCACTAAAATATTTTTTTTTATTTTTATCAAATTTATTTTTAAATTATTATAATGTATTAGATTGAATTTTTTTTACATCAAAATTTAATGAAAATTATTTTTTTTAATAAAATTTTGTCATTAAAGATTTTTGAAATTTTAAATTTATTTAAATTAAAATTAAATATTAATTTAAAAAAATGGAAAATATTTTCCTTTCTAAATTTTTTAATTAAAAATTTATTTATTTTCAGGAAAATTAATAATAAAGGAGAAATTATAAAAAAAATTTATTAAAAAATTTTTTCAAAAATAGCAAAAATTATAAAATTTTTGAAAACTACATCTCAAAAGTTGTTTACACGAGTCCTCAACACTTTTTAAGCAGAGATGCCCATTCATGCATGTCCCGACGACATTTTTTCGCCGTAATTTATCGAATAAGTGCCTTTCTGTCGTAATTATTTTAATTGTTCGGACATGCACTCCAACTGCAATAATACCGTAAAGTTTTTCCGTACGAGTGTAAAATGCACATCATCAAAATAATTGAGTTTAAATATAGTGCAGTAATTATTTGTTATGGTGGCTAATGGGCTGTTTATATGCATAACACACACTATTCAATATCTCCCCGGCACAAAGTGTGAGTGTGCGAGCAAACTAATTGATGAACATTAAATTAAAATCAGCAACAATTAATAAATCTAGTTGGCGGCATGGAAATGCAACGCAGAAAAAATCGAAAAATTAATGTTTTGTGAATGTGACCCGGGATGACGACAACAGCAACAAGAGTGATAACTGCTGCTCGAATTGATGTGCTGCTCACACACATGTTTTTGTGGCATATTTGGTAAAATAATAATAATAATAAATGTTTTGTGTCTCTCGCGATGGGTTTTCGGCGCGTATCAACCCGAAATGTGCACGTTTGTGTAATAAATATCAAATGATAAAATATGAAATTCATCAAAGCGTGCATTATTAGTTTTTTTCTCTCGTTGTTGAATTAATTTTACATTTTGAATGCATATTTTTTAGGCGGTGAGCGACATTTGGCAGAGCTGTAACAGCTGAACAAATGACAATTGTTGAAATAGATTAATTTTGATGCATGGGATTTTTTTAATTGCGTGACAGATGATCAAATATCTGAAATCTGTACGTTTTAGTTTTAGATGCGAAAAAAATTTAAAAGCTTGAAAAATTATTTTTTTTTGTTAAATAAAAAGTTAGAAAAAAAAAATCAATCAAAAAAGTTTTTAATAAATTTTAAGAAAATTAGAATTTTAGAATTTAAAGTTTTTTTTTCATTAAATTTTTTTACATTTTTCTTAGATATTTTTAAGAATTTTAATTAAAAAAAAATAAATTAAAATTAGGTCAAAAAAAAAAAATTAAAAAAATAAAGAATTTTCATAAAATTTTAAAATTATGTTTTTTCAATAAAAAATATATAAAATTAATTAAAATAAATAAAAATTATAAATAAAAAAATAATAAATAAATCAAAAATAAGTTGATAAAAATTAAATTAAAATTAAAAATTTAATTATTTTTTTTTAATAAATTCAATTAAATTAAATTAAAATAAAATTTTTACTTATAATTAAATTTTTGGTTTTATTATAAAATTAAATTGCAAAGTTCTATATTTTTTCAATAAATTTTTTAAGGAAAATTTAATTTATTTTATATAATTTTAAAATTTTGTAATGTTAAATTTCAGAAAATTATAATTTTAATAGTTTTAGATTAGATAAAAAGTTTAAAAAATTAATTAAAAATTTAGTTTAACTAATGAGATTAAAATAAAATTATTAAAAAAAATAAATTTTCTAATAAATTATATAAAACGTTAAAATTATGCTGAATTAAAAATTATTTTTTTTTTTTTTTTTCTGAATGTTTTTAAATTGTTTTTAAAACTTTTTTAAAAATTTAAAAAAAAAATTTTAAATTTAGCATAATTTTGTAATTTTTAAAATTTTATTTTTTATTTTATTAATTTTTATTATTATTTTTTATGTTTTAATATTTTATTTTTAAATTAAATGAAATTTGTTCATTAATTTAAACTTTAATATATTTTTTTTTAAATTAAATATTTATTTTTTTTATCTTTTAAAGTTAAATTTGAAAAAAATTTTATAAAAATTTCATTTTTTTTTGAATATAATTAAATAAATAAATAAATTAAATAAAAATTTAGCTTAACTTTCAACATTTAAATCAAATATTTAATAAAATATTTAAAAAAAAAAATTGTTTAAAAATATTATATAAAATTTTATTTCAATAGAAAAAATTATAAAAAAAAACTTTTAAAGAAAATTTAACTTTTCAACTCTAAACGACTGATTTTTAATATTTACTTTTCACCTCACCCCTAATTATTTTTATATTATACTTACTATTTTATATTTTTATATATAAAAGTAGTTGACATCTTTTTTCTTCGTATTTTACATCTCATCGTATGCAGAAGTTCACAAAACTTTTTAAAAGGCACATTTTTCTCTTGACTTTTTTTCTGTAGCTTAAAGATAGAATGAACTTGCATTGAACGAACTTTTATGGCCTTCAAGCGAAATTGAGACTCTTCAACAACAACGAAAACAAGGCCAAGAAGAAGAAGACACATATCGACGACGAAGAAATAAATGCAGGATATTAACAAGAAAATTTAAAAAGTCTTTAACTTTGTGAGGAGACAACTTTGTTGATTTATTTATCTTCCTTCGAAAAAAAAATGTGAAGAAAGAAAAAAAAAGTTTCATCTAACAATTTGCAAGAATTTTATCGATTTCAATAAAAAAACATTTTTTTTATATTCTCCAAAGGGACTTCATTAATGCCATTTTTTTCTGTGCGACACATGGTGCGATCAAAATAAGTTATCCACAACATGTAAACATGTTATTTAATGTGTTTTTGCCCCTATCCATCAATAATAACGTCGATTATCTCGCAATTTATTCAAATGCATGTAACAAAAGCCCAAATGGTTATTATTATTATCGTCCATTTATGATCTAGGCTGTAATCCAGAGAGTTGCTGCCGTCATAAAAATCCGTAAAAATCGGTCGAATAAATGTCGTCGTGAATTTCTATTAACTGAGAAAGCGTCACAGATGCGACCACGAAGAAAATCTACAACTTTAATCAATAAATCACTTCGACATGTCTTCGACAGTGATAAGCCGCCGGAGACAAATTTATTTATGGACCGTATTTAATCATTCAATTCGGTTCAATTTTCCAACGTAACTCGGGACATTTATTATTCAATTCAATTTAAATCAGATCAGAGACAGATAATAATTGAATATTTCGAACGAGTTAGTCGTGATTGGAGATATCAAAACGTAAAATGGACAATTCGTTGAGGTAATGTATCATGAAAGACGATTAAATTGGATGGAATTTCAAGTACTTAATGTTGATAATTTATTCGATGTTTTCCGAGAATTTGACGATGAAGAGGTCTTTTGATGGTAGTATTAATTTTACGAAAAATCAGAAGTAATTGATTCTTAAAAATTATTTTAAAAATAGATAAAAAGTCATTTTTTAAAATTTAATTAAATTTTTAATTTAATATATTTTTTTTAAATTTAAATTAATTAAATAAAATTAAATTAATTTTAATTTAATTATTTTTTTTATTTAATTTTTGTTTACTTATTTTTTTTAATAAATAAAAATATTAATAAATTTAATTATATTTTTTATTTAATTTATTTTTATTTATTTAATTATTATTTAAAAAAAAAATTAAAATTATTTTTTTAAAATTTAAATTCAAAAATAAAAATTAAAATTTTAATTAATTTTTTTTAATTTTTTTTTTTAAATTCTTGAATTTTGGTCAAATTCAATACTTTTATGAGAAAAATTTAATTTATTTATTTTTTTTTAAATTAATAAAAAAATAAAAACTTAATTTAATAATATAAATAAATAAATTAAAAAAAAATTAAAATTAATAAAATTAATTAATTAAATAATTAATTAAAAATAAATTAAATTAATGAATAATTTTTTATTTGTTATAAATTTATTTTTTTTACATTAATATTTTTTTTTAAATATTTTATTTACAAATTTATTCATTAATTTAATTGTTAATTAATAAATTTTATTTATTTTTGTTAAAATTCACCAAAAATTATTTAAAAAATTAAAAAAAAAACTGAAAATTGCACAGAAAATAATTTTTAGATAAAAAATAATTTAAATTTAATTTTAACTTACTTAATTAATTTATATTAATTTAATACTTTAAAAAAATATTTTTTACAATTTTGGTTTTTTAAATTATTAAAATAAAAAAAATAAATAAATAATAATAAAATTAAATTAATTTAAAATATTTTTCTTAATAAAAAAAAAAAATATTTAAAAAATATTATATAAAAAAATATTTTATTTATTTAATTAATTTTATTTAAATTTTTTTTATTTTATTTTATTAAATTTTTATAATTATTTAATTGTTAAAAATTATTTTTAAATAAAACTAAAAAATTTGTAAAATAATTTTTTAAAAATAATTTTGCTAATTTTTTATAAATTCAGGTTCTTAAAAAATTTTATTCAGACTATTTTTTTTAATGAAAAATTTGAAAAATCACAAAAAAAGTTTTGTCATTATTAAACTTTTCTCTCACAAAAAATAAAACTTAAATAAATTCATAATTTAAATTAACTAAAACTTCAAAAAATAAAAACAATCAGCAACAAAAACACATCAACAATAAGCAGCTTTCAAAGTTTAAATCGAATACAAAACGTCATAATCGCATAAATGGCAAAAGTTTGTTTCTCCCATACTCGCTTATCCAATGACGCGCAAACATTTCGGTAAACAGCATCAAAAATTACACACGAAACATTCACTCAACAGTAAGCTGATTTGCGTTTGAAATATTTTAATGCATTAATGTAGATTTAATTAGTAAATTAGTAACATTTATGTTGTTTTGCTGTTTATTTGTTTGTTTATTTTTTTTTGTGTTGCTAAAAAATATTTTAAAAACTTTTGCAACGAAAAATTTTTCATGTACAAAAATATGCGGGGAAAAATCTTTTAACGGAAGTAAATGTGCATTTTATGACTGTAATGTGAGGAATTACGAGTTAAATTAAGGAAAATTAAGAACCCATAAAATTTTTTTTAAAATGTTTTCATAACTGTTGCAAGGAATATTTCTGGCGTTGAAACATATTTTTGTAACTTAAAATAAATAGCAAACATTTTTTTTTTGTAATTTTCAGGGATTCAAGCGGAAGGGACTCTTAAGTGATTTTTTTTAAATCAAGGTCATTTCAAGGACATTTTTTATTTTTCTTAAAAAAATGATTTTTAATTGAATTTTTTTCAGACAATTAAATGGGCGCCATTTCGACGCGTCGTCACAGAAAAAATGAGCAAACAACAAAAAAATAACATTCACATAATTTAGTTCCCACACACAGAGCGAGAGAGCAAAAAACACATATTTGAACAAGCTCATTATCCCTTGTGTAATAAAAACTTTTAATAAACATTATAAAATATTTAGAGCTCTGTGAAATATGTGAGTTTATTTTATTATTACAACATGTCTGTCGAGTACTCGACATTGTGTGTGGGAGATAACTTTTTCCTGCAACAACTACGAAAAAAAAAACAACAAGAAGGGAAAAAGTGGCAATGTTGTTCCTAAAAGAGGAAAAAGTAAAGTATATTTTAAAACAACAACAAAAAATAAAAAAATAAACAAGAAAGTTGTGAATCTGATGATATTTTTACTGCTGCAAAACTGTGGCGGACTGCGCGGTATCATGAGGAAGACACAGTCAACAGTCGGTGTGTTGCGTTTGGATTTTTGTTACGAAATTTGCCGGGGTTTGGGGAATAAGTTTTAGTACTTCTCGCAGGAATTCCGGACAAAATTAACGAAAATTAAGGGAGAGATTTGTCAGAGGAGTTTGTGATATGAGCGGTTTATTTGAAAATTTTCTAAAATTTAATAATTGGATAAAAAATGAAAATTTATAGAATTTATCTTAAAAAATTCTGAAAAAATTGAAATCAAAATATAGAAAATAATTTATGTAAAGTTTTTATTAAATTTAAAAAATTATTTTTTATAAATTTTAATTATTTAAATTCAAAAAATATTTTCATATAATTTTTTTTAAATAAATAAATAAATTTTTTAAATAAAAAAAATTATTAAATTAAATTTAATTAACAAATTAAATAATAAAATTAAATTAATATAAAAAATAATTATTAAATTTTATTTTAAAATCTTTAAATTGCTTTTTTATTTTTTAAAAATTCAAAAGAATTATCATTTAAAAAAATCAAAATGGTTTTAAGTCTAAAATATCAAAATAAATTAATGTAATCAAATTAAATTAATTAATGGAAGAGTTTTATTCAATCTAAAAAAATTTTAACCAAATTTTATTCAAAAAAAAAAAAAAATAAATAAAATAAAAAAAAAAAATATAATAAATAAAAAAATTAAAGAATTTTTGTTTTATAAATAAATTTATTTTTAATAAATTTTAAAAATATAATAGTTATAATTAAATTTAATTAAATTAAAAAATTAAATTTTATTTTAAATCTATGAAAAAAATTTTTTTTGTTTTGTTTAAAAGATAAAATATAAGAAAAATAATAAGAAAATAAAACTAATTAAATTAAAAATAAAAGAAAAATAAAAAAAAATAAAATAAAATAATAAATTTTTGTATTAAATTAATTAATAAAAAATACAATTTGATAAAAAATTAAAAAATATTCATTTTTAGTAAATCTGTTTAAAAAATTATAAATTTTCTGAATAATAAATTAAATAATATTTCAAAAAATTTATTTAAATTTCTATAGTTAAACTATAAATTTTTAACAATTTTATATTTAATTGATAACCGAAAAAAAATTTTTTTAATAATTTTTAACAAAATTATATTTTTTTATACAAAGAAAGTATTAAAAAATTAAATATTTCTTTTAACGTTATAAAAAATATTTTTTTAAAATCTTAGAAATGAAAAAAATCCATCAAAACTTATAAAAATTCATTTTTTTTTTGAAAAATGTGAAATCAAGTGTTAGTTGCATAACACATTAAGAAACAACAACAAAAGGAAGAAGTAAATAAAAATTATTATTATATGATATAAAAGTGGCAAATTAAATAAACATGGCAGTTGTGATGATAACTTTTTCCTTCTTCTCCAACAATTTCCTCAAAAAAAAAAACAAGACATAAAATAGTGTTGTTTGCTTAATTATTTAATTTTCCTCGCAAAACTTTTAATTTTTTTTCTCAACTTTAAGATAAAATTGTGCCGGAAAATGATAATAAAATGATTTTTCACTTGCGACACGAAACTGCTATAAAATATCACACAATTTCAATTTGTTTCCCCGAAAAAAAAAATAAAATAAAAAAATTTCACATATTTCTGTCCACTTGAAATAAATAAAATTAATGATAAGGAAGACGAATACCGAAAAAAAAATATAAAAACCACTTAACCGCACTTGTATCATTACGCTACACATTTTTCACACACACCGAGAGAAAAAAGGAGGAAGAGCCAAATGAAATATTTGAAAATTATGCTGATGACGAAGAAAAAGAAAAATAATTTGGAATACGTGATAATATTTTGTACAATGACGCCGCCGCCGCCTCTCGGAAAAATTAAAGTCGAAAAAATATATTATAACAATTTTTCATATGCATGATATTATTTTTGTGTCTTTTTTGTTCCTACGAACACACACCTCATTTCCGACAAATTTGCAATTTCACATGGAAGCCGGAAAAATCATCACACAGAAAAAAAAACAGAAGAGAGACATGATACGAGATAATTTAGCGTTTTCCTCGGGAGAATGATTTGATGCAGCTTTCAACGCAAAATTTCGTAGAGGAAGAAAAAAGAGAAAAAACGCCTTAACTATCTAATTTATGTCGGTCGACACGAGGCAGGAGGAAACGAGGATGCTCGTCGTCGGAGGATGCAATAATTCTTTCGTGGCTGCACATTTTTGCATGACGACGATAAGAATCTGTTTAACATCTCCTCCCTTAAAATTATGATAAGTATGCGCTGCAATTGCAATTTAAATTAATTTTCCTAAAAATTTCCTCTCGCACCAAAAAAAAAAAAATATTATTTTTTTTCTGTAAAAGTATAAGCTTAAATTAAAACACAAACGCCATGGACGTTGAAATTTTGTAAATTTTAAAATAAAAGGAAACTGTTATTTTTTTGTTAGCTGCTGCTGTAATTTCGCTAAAAGTAATTTTAAATGGAGAATTGCCTTCCGAAAAATTGCATAAAATTAAATGTTTCTTACAAGTGCATACTTTGTGAAATAATGGCAAAATATGAGCCAACAAAAGTTGAGATAGCGGAGGAGGAAAATGGAGCGGAGAGGATGGCAGGGAATTAAAAAAAGGTAATTTCTATTTAATTTTGTCACATTTTCAACAAGTTTTTCGAGAAACGGACAGCAGATGTAAAATAACATTGTGTTGTAATAATTACGGAAAATCAAGGCACATTCAGTAGATTGGAGAAATATTGTGTTTGAAGGTTTGATGTCTCTCTGAGAAAATATTTTAAGTCAAAAAAAAAAATATAACAAATTAAAATAACAAATTAAAAACAAAAAACAATTTACAAAACAAATTTTACTTTTCTTATGCCAAAATTTAAAGTCGACTAAAGAAAAAAATAATATTATAAAAAAAAATAATTAAAAAAATTAATTAATTTTACAAAATAAAAAAAAATTAAAAGAATAATTTGAAAAAAAAATAAATTAAATAATTTTTAAATTCATTAAAAAGAAAATAATTTTAATTATTTTAATAATTTAAATAATAAAAAAATAATTTTTAATATTTTTTGTTATAATTGATAAATATTTTTTTTATTTTTATTTTTTTTATAAATAAAAATTATTTGAATAATTACAAGGTAAAATTTAATAAAATTTTCAATAAAAAAATATTTAATAATAAATTATTTATTTTTTTTTTATTATTTTAATAATTATTTATTTAATTAATTTTTTTAATTATTTATTTTTATTATTTTAATAATTTTTTTTTAATTTATATTTGTAAATTATTTTTTTTTTAATTTTTATTAAATTTTAAAATTAATTTATACTTAATCGACTTTAAACTTAATTTTTTCATAAAAAATCCTAAAGTTATTTTCATTGTTTAATTAAAGACTAATTTTTAGCGAATCAAAAATATTTTTCATGAAAAAAAATTTTTTTATCTTAATTTTTAATTTAGTTGACTTATAACTTTGACATAAAAATTAACTTTCTAATTTAAAAATTAAATTTGTAAAAAGTATTTAAAATAAAATAATTTTTAATTATTGCAAATGGATTAAAATTTAATTAATTTAATTTTTTCACTTAAAGTATTTTCGATTTTTAATTTTATTTATATGAAAAATAATTTTTTTATTCGTCATAATTTTTTATAAAAATATTTACAGTTCAGTTCAGTCAGTGAACATCATGGAATAATTTTCGTAAGTATCCCAAATATAAATTTTTTTCTCTATTCCTGCATCTTATCAAATTTTTCCTTGAAATATGAAAATTTCCTTTAACTTTTGTAAATCTCTTAAATATTTTAAAAGTCATCAAAAAATTATTTCCATTCGACATTTTTAATAAATTTTTGAATTTTCAATTAAAACCTAAAAATAAAACGCAAACTTAAATTAAATTAAAATTTTCCCTTAAATCCAATTAAAATTACTTACATGCTCCGATTTAAAAAAATATCAATTACCTTCCTTCCAAAAAATCCTAATTGACATACAAAAATACGCTCGCGTCATAATATTTCCCCGAAAATTGCCATTTCAGCGAATTCATTAAAAGTATTTTTCATTAACAATAAACGGGTTTGCAATAACAACGCTTGCTTCTGCATCGTCCATAGAAATGCATTTGAACGAAAATTGTTACTTGGAAAATAATTTTCTATTTGTTTTTTTTTTTTTATTTTTCTTGCATTTCATTTTATGTCGTCGTCCTATGTTGAAGCGGTTTTAATTGCATCCCGAGTATTACTTTATATTGTTATTATTATAAGTACCTGTTTCGTTGTAGAATTTCAGCGTGACCTGCAAAAATAATAAAAAAATAGGAAATAGGTAAGATTTGATTTTATTTTTAATTTTAAAACAAATAAAGAGATTTTTTTATTTTTTACTTTAAAATTATTCTACGCTTGTTCATGCTTTAATATTGAAAAAAATGCCGGAGAAAAATCACGATTTCAATCAAAACTGGAGAAATTTAAGCACGCGCAACATTTATGCAACATTTCGTCACATATTTGCTTATAAGAAAAACACACAAAAAAATATTTTATTTATTCATGTGTAAATAAAATAATATTAATAAAAAAACGTAAAGTTTTTTCGAGTTATCTTACAAAAATGGAACGACGACGACGAAGAAAAAAAAAATCGTCATCATGCAAAATTTTACTTTATTTTTCTTCTGATACCGAAGGAGACTTTGTTTTCTTTCTCATCATACTTTTTTCCGTCTCCTTCGTGTGTTTGTGAGTAAAAACACTCACTCACTCACAACATGCAACTAAATGCATTGTAATGCACCTTTTTTTTTCTTAACTATTCATATGTGTTTTTCCCTCCCTTTTCTGTCTCATTTTTTGTTCATGACAAAGTTAAACAGAAACGAATTTTTTTTTGTAGAACGTGCCTAAGAAAAACGGCAACTTCCCTTTTGGTTGTGCACGAAATGCTTGCCAACTGCTTCTTTCATTCTTTTTTTCGTCGTCGTCGTCGTCGTTCAAGTGCTTGAGGAAAGATGCCATACTTGTAGTATTAGTTAAATCGAGTATGAAATATTTTTATTATATTTATGTGAAATGTATGTGCAGCGAGTCTGACTTTTTTTTTCGTGTAAGCTCCCCGAATAAAAAGTATGGTAGATGTAATTTGATTTGAATTTGAACTTTTTTTTGTCTAATTGTGTGATTTTTATTAAAAATTCAACGTATTCAATATTGGCTTAAAAAAGATTTGAAATTTGCATTGGGACAAATTTTTAGAATGTGCATTGAAGCAAAATTTTAAAATTTGCTTTGAAGAAAATTTTTAGAATGTACATTGAGGCAAAATTTTAAAATTTGCATTGAAGAAAAATTTAAGAATGTGCATTGGGACAAAATTTTAAAATTTGCATTGAAGAAAAATTTTAGAATGTGCATTGGGGCAAAATTTTAAAATTTGCATTGAAGAAAAATTTAAAATGTGCATTGGGGCAAAATTTTAGAATTTTCATTGGGGCAAGATTTAAGAATGTGCATTGGGTCTAAGTTAAAAAAGTTTTAAAATGTGCATTGGGACAAATTTTTGAAAATTGCATTGAAGAAAAGTTTTAAAATGTGCATTGGGGCAAAATATTAGAATTTTCATTGAAGCAAATATTAAATAAAAAATAAAAAAAAATTTTATAAATATGATTTTTATGAAGAAAGACCCTAAAAAAGCATATTTTAAAAAATATTTTTTTTATAATTTTTTTTTGTTACTTAGGTAAAATTGCATTCAACCAGTCGTCGTCGTTCATAGTTCAGATAATAAAAACCGCAAAATTCATGCAACATAATGAACTTATTGACCCTTAATACACTTTATCCTGGCTTTATCGTGAAAGAAAGAAAAAAAATACTTGAAGTAAAATTTTCATACACTTCCTCCATGGAAAAATATGAAGCATACACTTGACTAAACAAAAGGAATTTTTTCCATTCAGCGTTTCAGGCCTTTTTTACTTTCTAAACATCGTCGTACTCGATTTAAACCTAACATGATATTTCATTTTCTTCGTTGTTCGGAAAAAATGTAGAATACGAGAAGAAAAGAAAGAAAAATTTATACTTACATGAAATATGATAATAATACACAGACACAAAGGAGAAGGAGAAAGCCGCCTGCAGACCAAAGCCAACACAGAGAAAAACTGTTCATTCAACGATTTATTTAATTAGCTACCGTCTGACAGAACATTAGATTTTATTCTTTTCATTTCGCGCGCGCACATGGACTTTAGCAGTATCGAAGGGAAAAAAATTGGAACATGAAGCGAGGGATAAATTGTAGTACAAGGATCCATCTGACGACGTTACGATGAGGAGAGAAGTATATGATGAGGTAATTCAATTTTCTCTGGGCAACTCTAATTACATTGGATTATGTTGTAAGAAGTTTTTTATTGTGTTATATGGCTAGAAACGATTCGCGCAATATCTTGTGTGAAGGAAGTCCTTTAATAGCGAGATGAAAGGAAGAAGATGGATTCGAGCTTTCAGTAGAATTAGTTTCTCTTTCAAATATGATATTTTCTGTTAATATTGTTTAAAATATCAGTTCAGCAATAATTTTTTTATGAAAATGCAAGATTTCCATTGAAAAGAAGTGTCAAAATATTTTAACAATTAAATTTAAATATAATTTCCGATTTTTACAGAAATATAAAAAAAATAAAAATAAATTAATTTTTTATTGAATTTAATTTTTTTGTTTCTTAATAATTTAATATTTCTTTTAATATTAATTTTATATCTCATTATTTTATTTTTTTTTAGAAAAATATAAATAAAAAATTTTTTTTTTTAATTTTTGGTTTTAAAATTAAATTAATATTTTTTTATTTATTTTTAATTAAATTAATTAATTAATTATTTAAAAAAAAAAAAAAATTATTTAAATTAAATTTAATTTATATATTTTGTACCTCACTGTTTTATTTTTTATATAAAAAAATATTTTTGTTATAAAATTAAATATTGAATATTATTTTTTTTACATTTATTTTTATATTAATTAATTTTTTATTTTTTTATTAAAAAATATTAATTTAAAAAAATGTTTAAATTAAATTGTAAATGTTATTGATTTATTTTTTTTTTGCCCGATAATAATGAAAAATTTTATCACATAATTTTTGAAATAATCAAAAAAGTAAAATCCAATCAATGTTACTTTAGTTCAATGTCAATTTCTTTCCATGACGTCACTCATCCATTACTATCAAAATTCCCGCCCAAATTCCATTAAAAACCTCATAAAATACCAATCAATCATACGTCGCCATCGTCCTATTATTCCCTTTTATTGAGCTTTCCATCGTCGTCCCCATCATCATGTCAATTAATTGCAGTGCATTAACGCACACCGCCAACTAATAATTATTAACGTTTGATAAACTTAACTGCTATCGCACGCCATCTCCCCTCGTGATTTACTTACTTGTTTCCATCGTCATTAGCATCACTTTGTTATTGATTTCAACTCTCCTGATAAAAATCTGTAAAAGATAAAAAATCATAAAAAAGGTCCTTCTCGACATGAATTTACATAATGTTGTCTCAACTTTGTCTACTTTTACAAAAAAAAAAAAAAATTAAATGGAGACGTCTGCTTTCCGTTTTTTTTTTTATTATTTATGATATTGATGGAAAGTCGTCGTTGCGTTGTAAGTAATTTGTCATTTAAATGGTTATATAATAGCGGAGAAAACCAAAAAAAAAAGAGAAAAAAATAAATTTCGCTTCCATCATAATTCAACGTTGATGCTAATGTTTGCGTTGTTTGTCGATGCGACATTTTTCGTTCAAATTCACGCAAATAGTGTATTATTTGAATATTTTTTTTATTTATTTCACGGCGCTTTCAGAGGCAATTTTTCATGTGTCCCAACTTTAATAGTTCGAGTGAAAAATCGACTTCAATCTCACTGTCAATGTCGTCGTCGAGCAAAGTCGCACGTCTAATGACATGCATGTAATATCTGAGCATTTCTCAAGGTTTCGTCGTGAAAAAAAAACCGACACAAAATTTCATCAAGAAAAAAAAAATCGAGAAATATATACAGTAAGTTTCCTCTTCTAAATGTGATTATAATGACTTTTGTAATATTTTTTTCAGAATCAAATGAGCACATTGAGCAAAAGTAGAGTCAAAGGACGTGATTTGATATTATTTGACAATCTGGAAAGTTGAAGAGTTGATTAATCGCGTGACATTTGCATTGGTTTGTTGGAGACTTGTCAACGCATTTTACTTTTGACTTTAAACTGATATTAATTTAATTTTCAATTTTGAACTCAAAAATTTTTCTTTTGGGTAAAATAAATAAAATAAAAAAAATTAAAGGTTATTTGAAAAAAAAATTAAAAGCCCTTAAACTTCAATAAAATTATTTAGAAAATTTCAAACGATTGTCAAAAAATGTTTTGATCTTAGAATCCAGAGAAATCAGCTTAAATCTTCTGAGAATTTAATTAATTTTTTTAATTTAATTTAATTTAATTTAATTTTAATTTAATTTTTATTTTAATTTTTTTTTTATTTTTTAACTAAAAGAAAAAATCATTTAGAGTAAAATTAATCTTCTTTCAACTCACAGAGCAAAGTGCGTTGACAAGTCTCCAACAAACCAATGCAAATGTCACGCGATTAATCAACTCTTCAACTTTCCAGATTGTCAAAGAATATCAAATCACGTCCTTTGACTCCACTTTTGCTCAATGTGCTCATTTGATTCTGAAAAAAATATTACAAAAGTCATTATAATCACATTTAGAAGAGGAAACTTACTGTATATATTTCTCGATTTTTTTTTCTTGATGAAATTTTGTGTCGTTTTTTTTCCACGACGAAACCTTGAGAGAAATGCTCAGATATTACATGCATGTCATTAGACGTGCGACTTTGCTCGACGACGACATTGACAGTGAGATTGAAGTCGATTTTTCATTCGAACTATTAAAGTTGGGACACATGAAAAATTGCCTCCGAAAGCGCCGTGAAATAAATAAAAAAATATTCAAATAATACACTATTTGCGTGAATTTGAACGAAAAATGTCGCATCGACAAACAACGCAAACATTAGCATCAACGTTGAATTATGATGGAAGCGAAATTTATTTTTTTCTCTTTTTTTTTTTGGTTTTCTCCGCTATTATATAACCATTTAAATGACAAATTACTTACAACGCAACGACGACTTTCCATCAATATCATAAATAATAAAAAAAAACGGAAAGCAGACGTCTCCATTTCATTCTTTTTTTTTCGAAAAAGGAGACAAAGTTGAGACAACATTATGTAAATTCATGTCGAGAAGGACCTTTTTTATGATTTTTTATCTTTTTCAGATTTTTATCGGGAGAGTTGAAATCAATAACAAAGTGATGCTAATGACGATGGAAACAAGTAAGTAAATCACGAGGGGAGATGGCGTGCGATAGCAGTTAGAAATTTATCAGCACGTTATTAATTATTAAGTGGCGGTCGTGCGTTAATGCACTGCACATTAATTCACATGATGATGGGGACGACGATGGAAAGCAGAAAAGGAGCATGTCATCTGCAGAAATGGACGGCGTAAAAGGGTAATGTGATTTAATATGAAGCTATTTCATGTGAAGGGAAATGGTTCAAAAGGCAGAGTCAGTCAAATGGAGGACAATTTTACTCTTGTTGGATTCAGGGAATCTGTTTAAAAGATTGGAAGATAATTTGAACGTTTCAGGTGAGTAAGTTAACCTTAAAAATTTTTCTAAAATCTATTCCAATTAATTCAAACCAAGCAAAAACCTTTTCATTTAATGTTTTTTTTATTCAAAAAAATTTAGAAAATTTTAAAGAACTTATTTTTTATTACCTTTAACGATAAGGCTTATGGCTGATTTAAAAAAAATCGCATGTTTCGAAAAATTCTGAACCTAAAGTGTTTTGAAGCTGACAAATTTTAGAGGGCATTTCGAGGTTATTTTCCTTTAACATAAAAATTAAATTCGTTCAGTTCAAAAGTTAAATTCGTTCAATCAATTGATTAACTGTAAAAAAATAATTAAAATAAAAAAAATAATTAAAAATAAAAATAAAATTATTAAAACAAAAAATTTAAAAAAATTAATTAAAATAAAAAAAAAAATTATAAAAAAAGCAAAAAAAAAAATATATTAAAAATATTTTTAAAATAATTTAAAATATTATAATTTGTAATTTAAAATATTTTTATTTTTTTTTTATAAAAAATTAAAAAAAACATTTTCATTTTTTTTTTTATTTTAAATTTTTAAGAAAAAACCAGCTTGAACCCGAATCCATAAAAACTCAACTTTTTCTCAAGTGCATCGAACCTTCATAGCAACCGAAAGTTCCAACGAACCTCTTTTTCATAATAAATAATTTCTCTGAAATGCGGTGTAAAAATTATCAGACAATAAATTTCAATAAACTGTGACAAAAGAGCAAATTTCACCGCTAAAACGCAAATATTGTCATAGACTACAGAACTTGTCTCGACTTTGATTAAACATTTTTGTTGCGGTCTCTCTTCATCCCAAACTTCACCTCCAGCTTCATCTATTATTCAAAATATTCAAGAATTTCTCATCAAAAAGACAAAACCTTACCGCAAAATTTTGTTTAATATTATTTCGCAAAAAATTGTCTATCAAGGTGTCAATTTGGGAAGATTTTCAAAAAAAAAAAAATGGTCGACACTAAATTAAATAAAACAATTACGAAAATTTATAAAAAAAAAATTAAAGTTAACTTTTCTAACGAGATTGCAATAGACGGGAATTTTGTGACAACCTCAATATTAACCAGAACAATGTTCGTATGGAATACACCTGCTCAGATATTTGAAAAATATGTACAAAATTTTGTCATTTTCTCATCATACGAAGGTATAGGAGGAATTTTTCGCCGGAGTCTGGAAAATATTTTAACACATGCCGCTTTTGTGGCGTTACGTTGAATTCACGTAAGTTATAAACCAGACTGTTGTGAAAAATTCCTTTGAACCATGTCGATAAAAGATGAAAAAAATTGAATTTAAAAAAAATTTTAAATAAGAAAAATTAAATTTAAAAAACAAAAAATTAAATTAAAACAAAATAATTAATTAAAAATTAATTTTAAAAAAATTAAAAAAATTAATTTTGAAAAAATTTAATGAAAATTTTTAAAAAAAGTTTTATTATAGATTTCAAGAAAAAAAAAAAAAGCGTAAAAAGGAATAAACACCTGAAAAAAAATTTTTTAATTTAAAAAAATTTTTTTAAAAATTTTTTTAAAAAAAATAATTAAATTTGTTTTTTACTTTTTTTTTAAATTTATTTAAATTATTTAAAAAAAAAATTAAAAAAAATAATTAATTTCATAAAAATTGAATTTAAATAAAAAAAATTAAAAAAAAATTAATTTAAATTTAAAAAAAAAAAAAAATTAATTAAATAAAAATTTAAATTTAAAAAAATTAAAAAATATTTTTTAGATATAGTTTTTTTAAGATTTTCATTAAACTTTAAATTTCGAGACGATTTTAAGGAAGTTCATTTAAAATTTTAAAGAAAATCATTAATAAATGCATGAAAACTTGAAAAGACAATCTCATGAATGTGAAAAGTCAAATTTGAATAATAATAATTCTGTGAGCGAATTTCATTACGCGCTTCTTTGGTTCTCCTTTCGCAGCACATATTTAATTTGTTTGTCATCAATGTTTAAATATTTGCTCGCGAAAGGAGGTTTTAAATAATTTATAAGTTCATTCTTCCATTTTCAGCTAAAAACTCGTCTTTAAGGTGCAAAAATATTTTATTCGTGACTTTTTCTTCTAACATTCGACTATGTTTGAGTTGTTTGCTTTGAATCTTAGAATCCCTTCTTTATGAGAACAACTTGAGCCAAAGCGCAAAACGAATAGGATCGTGACAAAAGCTGCAAACGAGAAACGAGCCATAAATCCATCAAAACTATGAACGTGGCAGAAGAAACTTACATTCAAGAATGACACGAGCGATAAATCAATAAAGTCGCCAGCCGTTAGCGGTTTGGATCTTTGCGACTGTAGAATCACGAGTTTGAGCGTCTTTTGATGTTTTACAGGCAAGAGATACCAATTTGAGCAGTAGATGGCGTTGCCGACGCTTGTTAACTGTTTGAAAAAAAAAGCTAAAGAAAAATTTATTTAAAGAATTTGTGATTTTTTTGTACCCTTTCGTATAAAACTGAACCGAAATAGCTAATGAGACCTAAGTAAACAACGGAAACTATCGCCACAGGTGAGAATATTATCAAGCTTTTGTCGAGTTGAGTAGCTACAAAGGTAAAGCCGATGATGAAATACACGGCGGAGTTGTAAGCTAAAAGTAGCATCGAGAAAACACGGCTTGCGAGACGAATTATTCTGAAAATAAAAATTTTAAACTTGTCAGCTAAGAGATTTTAACAAATTTTAAAACTTCGAACAAAACTTCAAATTTTAAACTTTAATTTTTTTCCAAATTCTTCAAAGTTAATTTTTAAAATTTGGCAAAGTCGATTTAAAAATTTGAAAAATTTTTTTATCAAATTCTTCAAAGTTAATTTTTTTAATTTGCCAAAGTCGAATTAAAAATTTGCAATTTTTTTTTTCAAATTCTTCAAAGTTAATTTTTTAAATTTGTCAAAGTCGATTCAAAAATTTGCAAATTTTTTTTTAAATTTGCCAAAGTTAATTTTTTTGAATTTGTCAAAGTCGAATTGGAAATTTGCTAATTTTTTTTTTCAATTCGTCAAAGTTAATTGTTTATATTTGCCAAAGTCGTTTTAAAATTTGGAAAATTTTTTATCAAATTTTTCAAAGTTAATATTTTTTTTATTTGTCAAAGTCGAATAAAAATTTTTTATTTTTTTTTTAGATTTGCCAAAGTTAATTTTTTAAATAAGCCAAAGTCGATTTTCAAATTTTTTTTATCAAGTTCTGCAAAGTTAATTTTTAAAATTTGTCAAAGTTGATTTAAAAATTTGCAAATTTTTCTTTTCAAATTCTTCAAAGTTAATTTTTTAAATTTGTCAAAGTCGATTTAAAAATTTGCTAAAATTATTTTTCAAATTCTTCAAAGTTAATTTTTAAAATTTGTCAAAGTTGAATTCAAAAATTTGCTAAAATTATTTTTCAAATTCTTCAAAGTTAATTTTTTAAATTTGCCAAAGTCGCTTTAAAAATTTGGAAATTTTTTATTCAAATTTAATTTTTAAAATTTAATTTTTTTTTTATTTGTCAAAGTCGATTTAAAAATTTGCAAATTTTTTCTTTCAAATTTGCCGAAGTTTTCAAATTTTTCAATAAGAAATCTTACCCCAAAACATTCGTATGCATTTTAATAATCTCCTCCAACTCCCCTTTGACATCCTTCTCCTTTCCCGGAATTGTGCCATCATTAATTATCACCTCAACTGTCGCATCTACCAAATCCAGTTGGTATTTCGCATGAATCACAACCATCACAAGAATCGAATGCAATATCGGCGTCACACTTGTCGCACAATAAACTCCCAAGAACTGCGAGATATAATTCAGCAAGTAATACGGCAACTCGGTGTATGGCAAACCTGGAAAGTAAAAAGTTGCGGGCAACATGACAGTTCCGGTGAAAAAGTACAGAGGAATTGGCGGCAAAAAAATCACAATCAACAAAAACTTGAACCCATAAAACGTGACTTTGGCAAGAAGGATTGTCTCCCGAGCTGCTTTTCGAAAAATATCGTCATGGATTCGGATCAGACGAACATCCGTTGGCGAAATGTACAAGTTGCTGCACCAATCGAGCAAATATTTGCATTCTTTTCCGTAAACGAAAAGAAGCAAAGCTGCAAGGCAGGAGAATGAACCTGCACAAAAGAAAATGACACAAACTGCCCAGATTCCAAAAGATTCGAAGCTGCTGAGAAAAATTGTTGCATTAAACGTGTTGAGATACAAAAAGAACACCAAAATGGCGCAAATGATTTTCTGACGTCGCAAATTCAACGTGAAATAATCAAAAGTCCAATCAAAACCACATTGCGAAAGAATTTTTCGGTAAAATTGATGCAAAGCCGTAAACTTTTTCATCTTTTTGAACTTTTTTCACTGAACTCAAAAAAACTAATGCAAAATTTCCTCAAAACTTGAGCTTTTATATCTTTTGAACGAATGACGTGGAAATCATTGAAAACCAATCGAATTGCTGTGATTAAGTCGGAAATTCAATTAAATGTCGAATGTCAAGTAATTACAGCGAAGTAATTTAGCATATTTATGATTTCAAAGAGCAGCTTTTAAACGGTTGATTAAAGCCAAAGTTTCGTTTTGCAAAATGTATGCCAATTATAATTATGAATTTAAAATGACGAACCGAGAAATAATCTGATTGCAAAAGGATTGAATTATAAATGAAGCGATATACTTACCATTTTGCTACTTTGTCGAGGAAGACATTTCTTGGCAAGTGCTTTCATAAAGAGTCTTTTTCGTAATTTGCAAATAAAAAATTAACGTGAATTAGCGTGGGTTGGGGATTTATAGGAAATTTTAAAAAATTATTTTTTATTAAAAAAAAAAAAATTAAATAAAAAAAATAATAAAAAATTAAATAAAATAAAAAAATAAAAAAATTAAAAAAAAATTAGAATGAACAGAATGAATTAAAAATTTTGTTAAAATAATAAAATAAAATAAAAATAAATTAAATCTCTCTTAAGAAGATAAAAAAAAAATAAATTAAAAAAATTAAAAATAAAAAAAAATAATAAAAATAATAATAAAAATAATAAAAATGAAAAAAATTAATATTAAACTAAAAATTAAATAAAAACAACACAAAATAAAAAAAAACTTGATGAGTACAAAAATGTGTAAGTGTGATTTTTAATATTTTTTTCAAAAGTAAAAAAAAATAAATTAATAAAATAAATAAATAAAAAAATAATAAAATGAAATAATTAAAAAATAAAAAAAAAAAATTAAAAAATTATAAAGAAAAAAATAAAATAAAATTAAAATTTTAAAAAGAAATACAAAAATGAGTAAAAAATTCAAATTTTTAAAATTTTAAAATTATTTTTTAAGAAGAGTATCTAAAAATTTCCTTTAAATAAAATAATAAATTAATTAAATTTAGAAAAATAAAAATTAAATAATTAGAATTTAAAAAAATGAAAATATAAAAATTAATAAATAATTTTATTAAAAATCAATAATAAAAAGTAAAAATAAAATAAATTTTTTAAAAATAAAAATAGTATCAAAAATAACTCAGATTTTTTAAAAATTAATTAATTTAATTTTTCTGTTATGACAAGTCAATAGAAAATTTTACAATCATGTATTTTAACAGCTTTGTCGACATCAATTAATCTTCAGAAAAATTCAAGAAAATTTAAAAAAAATTTTTTTCAATGATTTTTGAACAATTTTTTTAACCTAACCTAAAAATACAAAAAAAAAATCTTAGCTCTTCAAAATAAATTAATAAAAAAACTTTCAATTCTCTCACAAACACAAACCTGACACTCGGATGATGAATTTCCACGCTCCAAACTGTAATCCTTTCATTCATTTCCCATAATTTATATACAGATCATTTTTATTATATATTTATGTGTGTAATCGTAAGATTATCGGTATTAACAGTTGTGACAGACAGAAGACATGTTTCCTCCTCTGCGCTCATTGTGTGACATCATATTTGCTCAAGGAGTTTCTTCCCACTCGATATTCATTTTATCAACACAAATACACAACAAGAAAGATGTCAAATAGATAAATTACGGATCATTTTCTTTCTTTACATTTATTGTATGGCCTAGTTTTCATACAAAACGCGGGAAAAAAGAGATCCATTCAATTCGAGAGGAAAAAAAGAGCTCACATTGTCACAACATGTGAAAATCCGACGAGAGTGAGAAAAGTGTCAGTGTCAATAATAATAAAACGTAAATAAATATCCTAACTGATAATGAAAGGTTTTTTCTTTCACATTATGATTGCTCATTTTTTTTTCTCGTTCATTTTGTGATCATTATCAATTGATTAATATAATATACAAATAAAAACGAGAGAGAAAAAATGAAATGAATTACATTCGGTGTCAATAAAATGATTAATAGCTGTCTTTTGTAGGAATTTTTTTTGTGTCTGAATTATTCGATTTTTTTTTTCTTTTCCAAGAAATTGTCGCGCCATATTTTTCAAAAAAAAAAAATAAATAAATAAATAAAATAAAAAAATTAAAAAAAATAAAATTAAAATAATTAAAAAAAAAAATAAAATAAATAAAAAATTAAAAAAAAAAAAATAAAAATTAAAAAATAATAAAATTTAAAAAAATTTTTAATTTATTAAAAAAAAATAAAATTAAAAATAAAAAAAAAATAAATTAAAAAAAATAAAATGAATAAAAATAAAAATAAATAAAAAAAAAAAAAAAATAAATAAATAAAAAAAAATTAAAAAAAAAATAATAATGAGGAGTACAAAAATGTGAAAGTATGATTTTTAGGAATTTTTTTCAAAAGTAAAAAGAAATAAATTAATAAAATAAATAAATAAAAAAATTAATAAAATAAAATAATTAAAAAAAAATAAATTCAAAAAAAAAAAATTAAATAAAAAAAAATAAAAAAATAACCATGAGGAGTACAAAAATGTGTAAGAATGATTTTTAAAAATTTTAAAAAAAAAATGGAAAAAAAATACAATCCGGTGCAAATTTTAATCAATGTTGCGGTTACATTACAAATCCGAACAAAATCTCTCACGTACCTCAATTAAAATATATTATTCTCGAACGTATTTAATTGATTTTAATTGGTTTATTCATGGCCAGCGCGCTCCTGTTCTTTATACTTTTCCATTGCGGAACTTTCAAATAAAATAGTATTAAATTCAAACAATACTCACGAGTATTTTTTTTCCTTTCAGCTACGACGCGACGCGACACCGGCATCTGCTCTTTCTATTTTATTACATTCATGTGTCATTAATTGAATTTTTTTTGCGTCTTTCGTGAATTAACGCACATTTTTTTAATTAAATTCTGGAGAATTATTTTTTTGCAATTTTTTTTTTCGGAGGAAAAAAATATATATTTTAATGGTCTCTCGGTATTCTATAACGAAAAAAAAATAAAAATAGTCATCAGGTTTATTTCAGGTGAAAAGGACAAAAAATTTAATTACACGTCTATTGAAACAAACAACATGCGAGGAAAAAAATATACACATGTCGAGTAGTAAATTACGTAAATAAAAGTTGTTGTTTTCGTTTTTAATTTTTTTTAAATAGAAAATGCAATTTTGTGTCCTTTTTGGAAAATTATTTAAAATTTTTTTTTTTTCATATAAAGATAAAAAAATTATTTAAAATTTAATTTAGAAACATATTTTTTTAAAATTGATTTTTAAAATTTTTTTTAATTTTTTTAAATTTTATTTTTTTTACATTAAATTTATTATTTATTTATTAATTAATTTATTTTAATTTAAAATTAATTTATTAATTTTTTTTAATTAAATAATAAATTATTAATTATTAAAAAAAATAGTTTCAGCTCAATCTTTTATTTTATTTTTTATTTTTTTGCAAGAATTTTTTTAAATAAAAATTTTAAAAATAATATTAAAAAAAATTAAATTTCAATTGTTTTTTTTTTCAAAAAATTATAAGAATTTAAAATTTAAAAATAAAATTTTATATATTTTTTAATTCAGGAATTTTTTTTTAAATATTTAAAATTTTATTTTTTTTTTAATAATTAATTGAAAATTATTATTAATTTACATTAAATTCATTATTTAAATTATAAATTTTTAATTAAAAAAATATTTAATTTTAATAATTTTTTTTTAAAAAATAAGCTTCTATGAAGTTTCTCGAACATTCTTTATTAGAAAAAATTTTTTTTTCGAACTTCTAGAAAAATTTTGATTTTTATTAAATTATTAAAATAAATTTAAATGTCAATAAAAATTTTAATTTTATACATTTTTTCAAAATTATTTTTAATGATTTTTAAATTTTTTATTAGAAATAAAAATTCATTTTAAACAAAACAAAGACAAATTAATTAAATTAATTTTTAAATTAATTTTTTTTTTTAAATAAATTGTTAAAATAATTTGTTTAAAATAATTGTTAAATTAATTTTTATTAAAATAATTAATAAATTAATTTTTCATTTATTTTTTAAATTAAAAAAAAAATAAAATTTAAAAAAAAAAACAAAATAAAAATTAAAAAAAAAAAATTAATTAAAATTTATTTTTTTTAATTTATTTAATTTTTTATTTCTTAAAAAAATTTAAAAAAAATTTTAATGCACTTCTATTAAATATTTTTTTTTGCCATAAAAATACTTTCACATTACCAAACAAGTAAAAACAGGTAGATTCGTACTTTCGATGATAAGCGGATTTTAATTTTAATTTTTAGCAAATTTTTGTTGGTACTGTGTCCTCTGACAACGACCCATTTGTCTAAATTTTTAAAATGTTTTTTATTTTATTTTGCAGCTAGATCGTCGCCAACGCTGCCCCGAAATCGCAAAAAAAAAGTTGATAAAGGTGAATTATTTGCATGTAGCGAGCATTAGTTGCCGGAACGATTTTTTTCGTGTCTATTTGGCGCGATGCATTTTTATGGCAAAACAACAAGCAGGAAAGGAAGATAGAAATCCACGTTTTTTTTGCGGGCAACACGAACGGAAGAGTCTTATACAGGAAGTATTATGGATGTTTTATTATAGCTTTTTCCTCGTGATGATTTGTTTATTTTTATTTCATTTCAGATTTTTTTTTACAAATTTTCACCTGAAAAAAAGCTTTAAATTTTATTTTCAAGCGAAATATGGAGAAATATTGGAAAACAAAACAAAAGAGACGAAAAACGAGAAAATCCAGAATAAATTATTTGTACGCGGCGTGCGACAAAAACAACACAAAAGAAGAAAATCATCGTTAGATTGAATCATCTATAACGTGAATTGACTATCAATTGACACAAAATTCGATTTTTCGAGTGTATTTCGTAAAATTTCCAACTGAACGGATTTATTGACGTTTCAATTAAGAGAGATTTCAATTTTCTTTCATCAAGATGCCATTCATCATCGACGTTTCAACGCAAAAAGCGATGCATCAGAAAATTAGTGAACGTCTTATCCTCGACGAAGACCATCATCATTTTTTTTCTCAAATCACAAAAGAAATCTTGATTAATATCTCCGGTTCCGAGTCTTTTGTTGATGACGGGAAAATTGCCTCATTTTCCGAATGCATCCATAAATCAATAAATCTCCATTTGCATTTAAATGGTTTTCGTGAATGAGCTGGGAAAGAAATGGCGAACGAGGCATCACACATATGCAAATCACAGGTGATATATTTGTATTAATCTATTCCGAGACCTATTCTTTATGAGAATTTATACGGAGAAAAATTTCAGTATTCTCACATCTCCGGCAGTGAAATGGAGTGAAGATAACAAACACGGAACCAAATAATAATAAGAAGAAGGAGAAAATGTTCTTGCTTCGGTATTTTAGTGAGAGGAAGGTTAAAGTTTACCACAAACTTGACAGTGTAGGAGCTACGGTTTGAAGAAGAGGTGAAGAAATGAAGTTGTTCAAGCAGTGATGGATTTATGCTGAAGGTTGTAACGTTAAGCCCCGGGTAAAGATTATTTTTTTTAGAGAAGATCTTAAAAAAATTGAAAAAAAAATTAATTTATTACATTTATTCCAAATCAAGCAAAAAATAATTAATTTTTTTTCAGGTTTAGAAAATAATTTAAAATTATTTTTAACTAAATTTATTTTTTTAAACATAAAAAAAATTAAATTAATTAAATAAATAAATATAAAAAATAATTAATAAAAATTAATTTAATTAATTTTTCCAAATCATGCAGAAAATAATTTTTTTTTTACGTTTAAAAAATAAATTTAATTAAAAATAATTTTAAATTATTTTCTTAAACCTGAAAAAAAAATTAATCAAATTTATTTCTATATTTTTTTTTTAAATCTGAAAAAATAATTATTTTTTAATAAATTAAATTATTTAAATAATTTAAAGAAAATAAAAAATAAAGAAAAAATAATTTAATTAATCCAAACCAAGTCGAAAATAATTAATTTTTTTACAAATTTAAAAAAATTATTTAAATTTTTTTTTTAATTTTTTAATTAATTTTTATTATTTTTTTTTGAAATGAAAAAAAAATATGATTTTTAAAGGATAAAATTAATTATATAAAAAATAAAGATAAATTTAGTTAAATTAAATTAAATTAATATTTTCAAATCAAGAAAACAATATTTTTTAACGTTGAAAAAAATAAAATTATTTTTAATCAATTTTTTATTTTTATTAATTATTTTAATCCTTAAAAAAATTATTTTTTGATAAGTTTTATTAATTAAATAAATAAGAAAAGAAACAAATAAATATTTAACTAATTTGATAAAATATAATTAAAACCAAGTAAAACATAAATATTTTTTTTAAGTTTAAAGTAAAAAATTTAAATAAAAAATTAAGTTTAATTAATATATTATTTAATTCAAACAAGAGAAATTTTTTTTTCGGTTTAAAAAAATAAATAAAAATTATTTTGAATTAAATTTATTTCTTTTTATTTATTTCATACCTTTTTTAATAAATTCAAAAATAAATTTTAATTAAATAAATAAAAATTAAATTAAATTAATTTAATTAATTATTCCAAATCAAGCAAAAAAAAATTTTTTTTCAGGTCCTCAACTCAAAAAAATATAATTCCATCTCTGTTTAATAAGAAGAAACAGAAGACGAAGAAAACAGAATGATTTGCATAATTTTCCCCTAAAGAGAAAGAGGATGTGTTCTATTTAAGGTAGATAATAGATGGATTATAACTCGAGCGAGATACTCATGCAGTGTAATTGTTATTAAGATATCCGTACTTTTTTTCGTTGTTGTTGTTGATTTTTCTTGCATGTAATGTGCTCACCGGAAAAGGACAACGATTCCTCGTTTCATTTCCTTGCAGGAGAAAAATATTTTTAAACTTTTGTTGTTGTATTTTTCCAATCAGATAATTCAATAAAAATAAATAAGCTGGGATACTCTTGCCTTCTTCGAGATATTTTCCCTCAGCATTTTCTTTTTTTTTTTAGATAAAAGTTGTAATCATGCAACAATTTCCTGAGTAAATTTTTACAATGTTGCAGTAAATAAACGATTTCGAGGAATTCAATGAGAGTTTCCTTTTATTTTGCTGCTGTTTCTCGGAGAAACCTAATGGATTGAGGGAAAAAAATATCATTGAAGGAAAATTTTCAACATTTTTTTTATCTGTTTTATGAGATTATGAGGAATCAATAAAAATTGAAAATTTAATTTTATTATTGACGAAAATTTCTAAAAGAATCTCTTTAAGATTTTTAACTAAGAAAAAACGATTTTTTAAAATTAATTTCAAAAAATTTAAAAATAAAATAAAATAAATTTTACATTTAACATCTTTATAAAAAAATCTTTTTTTTTCTGATGGTAAAGAAAATTATTTTTTTTTTGTCTTATGAAAAGTTTTTTTTTATTTTTTTAATTATAATTTTTTTATTATATTTATTTTTTCTTATTTTAATTATTAAAAAATAAAAAAAAAATAATAAAATTTTAATTAATAAAAAATTTTAAAATTAATAAAATAAAATAAAATTTAAAAAAAAAATTAAAATAAAATAAAATTTAAAAAATAATAAAAAAAAATTTAAGTTAAAATAAATTTAAAAAAAAATTCTCAAATAATTTTTTTATTTTTTTTTTTTAAATCTAAACCGATTAAATTTTTTAATTTTTTTAAATTTCAAAATTAATTAACATTTTTTTCATTTGATTTTTTGACTCAAAACCATCAAAAGATCCAATAAAAACTTATCAATTTCATCGAATATCATAACAATAACCACACAACTTGGAAATTTTAAACGATTGCAGTTATTTACCAAACTAATGAATGAATGACCAAAAATCGCATCCAATTTCCAATCAAATCAAATTTCCCCGTGCGCCATTTGATACATTACCTAATCAAAATTCACATAAAAAAAGGCAAAAAAAAAAAAAAAATAAAAATTCACAAATAAATTCATGTTTGACATCGGCATTCAGCAACTAACTGACACCAATTGTCATTTAATGAATCTCAAACAGACCTACACGCAATCATCATCATCATCATCGACGGCGAAATAGATAAAAAATTGTTTCACGAGGTGTTTATTTGAACTGCAGAAAAAAAAGTAGGAAAAAATTTTTCGGTGTGCTGTTTAACGACACATGTCAAACAAATGAAAATGAGTCATTTTTCGAGGGACGACGTGCAATTGTTGTGTTTGCACTGTTGAATATTTGACGAGAATCATGAGAATATAGTGGCGCAAATAAATTTTTTAACTAAACAATTGCATCGAAATCGGAATAGATTGACACATTTTGTGTACATTTTGTGCGAGGCGAGTGCAATAATTAATTGATGTGGATATCCTGTCAGTGGTGCGTAAAGAATTTCTGCCTTCCCGAATAAATCCCATCGAATTTTCGTACAGCCCTGAATCAATCATGACGACATCGAACAACAGATAGATATCCGAATTCAAACAAAAACACACAGACGACTGTTTCGTCAGACAGAATTCTTGTATTTGTCTAGTTTTCGTTTGAGCTACGCAATTTTGATAACATTTTATAAGGGTTTATTTTCCGAATATTTCTCTCGTCCTGTGTATCTGTCGCAGCAATAACATGCATTTGTATCAATTATGCACTAATGTATTGTGTACATTTTGGGTGAATGAAAGAGACGAATTTGCAGTCGTCTGTCGAGAAATAGACTGAAATCATAACTGATCAATGAAAATTTATCTTTTTCCAAGGGAGAAATATTGTCGGGGTTATTGGAAAATTGGTTGGCAAAGAAGAGATTCATATTAACAAAATTTTGAAATTTACTTCATTTGGAGAAGAAATTCAATATTTTATAGAAAAATTTATTTTAAGGATTTTACGTTAAATTACAAAAATTATTAAAAAATTATTTTAAAAATTTTAAATTTTAAAAAATAAATTTTAAATTTTAAAAATTTTAAAAATTAAACAAAAAGTTTCTAAAAAAATTAAAATTTTTGAATAAAATTTTTATTTTTAATCTTTTTCAAAGATTTTTTTTTTTCAAATTTTTCAAATAAAAATAATTCAAAATAATTAAAATAAAAAAATATAAATTCGAGTTTTTCATTAAATTTCATATATTTTTTTAAATTAAATTTTAAAAATTAAATTACTAAATTTTTTAATTAATTTAAATAAAATAAAATAAACTTTAATTTTTTAAATAAAAATAAATTTAATTCAAAATTTAATTTAAAATTTAATTAAATTTAATTTTAAATTAATAATTTATTAATTAAAAAATTTATTGATTAATTAATTTTTTAAAGAATTTTTATAATTTTTTTTAAATTATTCAAAATAATTATAAAATTTTAATAATTAAAAAAAAATAAAAAAATTTTAAAATAAATTTTTTAATAACAAATTTTTGATTTATTTTCTAAATTAAATTTAAATTTTTAAATTTTCAAGAATTTGTTATTAAAAAAAATTAATTAAACCAAACATAAATTTTAATTTTTGTATTTTTTTTAATTATTAAAATTTTATAAATATTTTGAACTTTTTTTTTGAAAAAAAAAATATTGAAAATTTTCATGAAATTAAATTATGACTTTTTAAAATTTCAGAACAAAAAATTCGAAGAAATCTGCACAACAAACACGAAAAAGGATTAAAAATTCTCCCTAAAACAACAAAATTCCGGTTAAGCAGCAACAATGTATATAATTTGCGCCAACATTAAACATTTGCGTGAAAAAGTCGCAACAAAGCAGGAGAGCGAACCTTTGACCTACATCCATCTAAATTTGTGCGGTGAATGGCGTGGCGATTACTTTCACATTTTTCCAAAATTTATGTGAATTTTCAACTGCAAACCTCGGAAAAAAAATCAATAATTATTATTATGCAGTCACACACAATAAATTTTAATTATTCACGGAAAAATCTTAATTTCGAGCTGAGTGAACCGTAAAAATTAGTTGCAACACTTATGACGACGACGACACTCAATGAGAGAGAGAGAGGAAAAAATTCCTCACGCAAATTGCTAAATTACCTCACGGGCGTCATGTTTATGTTTTAAAGTGGGCTATTTTATGAATAATTGCAGTTTCGTGTTAACAGCATGTTAGTTGAGTAGTCCTTTACTTTTCAAAAAAAAAAAACATAAAAATGCATGCACGTTAGATGAATCCTGTCGCGCATTAAAATTTTCTTTTTATAATTTTTTTATTATTTTTTAAGCCCTGAAAAAATTTTGCTTGATTTGGATTAATTAGTTAAATTAAATTTTATTTATTTTTTTTTAAATTTCAATTTAATTTTTTTTTATTTTTAATTATTTTTTTTATTTTTAAAAAAAAGAAAATTTAATAAATTAAAAAAAAAATACATAAAAAATAAAAAAAATATTAAAAAAATAAAAATTAAGAAAAAATTTAAAATAAAAATAATTTTAAAAAACAGGAAATTTATTTTATTTCCTGTTTTTTTTAATAATTTTTATTTTAATTTTTTTTTTATTATTTTTTAAATTTCTTTAATTTTATTTTTTTTGTAATGTTAATGCGAGTAAAAAATCATCAATTTAAAAGTTTTTTTTCTCCCTCCTTTGAAAAAAATGAGCATGAAATTACACAATCACCTTGACGTGTCACTCTAACCAGCAACCAATTTATTTTATTTAAGTTTCTATTTTAATTTAAATTGATACACTTTACGACCCATTTTCACTCATAAATAATGCAATTTTCACCTGTCATCAATTTCTATTTTATATTTTATTTTATTTTTACCTCGACATCGGAGTCTAGTTACTTTGCCGCCTACTATTTGGTTATTGGCAATTTCAGAGGCGGATTGTGAATTTTTGCACAGCTCAGGAAAAGGAGAGAAAAGACGAATTTAGGTGCAGAAAAATATGGGGTAAGTATCTGTCGAATGGAGGTAAGGAGGAAGAAGAATCACAAAATGCAATTAATTTTCATAAAAATTTTATCGAGTATAAAATTAAGCACGTAAAAACACTTTATTATACTATTTCAGTTTTTTAGCTTGTTTTATTTTGTGTGTTGAAAAAAAAATGTTGTGAAAACTTACAAAAGATGCAGATTTGTGTTTGGCTATGAAAGGACATTTTTTTTGTTCCCATTGGCAATTCGAGGAAGGTTTAAAGGGATTTTTTTTTGTTTATATTTTTTATTTATTTTTTTTTTGTTTAGATTCAAAAAAGAATAAAATGAGGAAATAAAAACAAAATTTGTAGAAAAATTAAAAAAAAAAATTATTTAAAATATTAAAATATTTTTTTTAAAATTATGTCGAAAAAAAAGAAAGCTAAAATATGTTTTTTTATAAAATAAAATTAAAATAAAAATTAAAAATTAAAAATTAAAAAAAAAAAATTAAATTAAAAATTAAAAATTAAAAATTAAAAATTAAAAATTAAAAATTAAAAATTAAAAATTAAAATAAAAATAAAAATTAAAAATTAAAAATTAAAAATTAAAAATTAAAAATTAAAAATTAAAAATTAAAAATTAAAAATTAAAAATTAAAAATTAAAAATTAAAAATTAAAAATTAAAAATTAAAAATTAAAAATTAAAAATTAAAAATTAAAAATTAAAAATTAAAAATTAAAAATTAAAAATTAAAAATTAAAAATTAAAAATTAAAAATTAAAAATTAAAAATTAAAAATAAAAAATTAAAAATTAATTAAAAATTAAAAATTTAAAAATTAAAAAAAAAATTAAAAATTAAAAAAATTAAAAAAAAAAAAAAATAATTAAAAAAAAAAAATTAAAAATGAATAAAAATAATTTAAATAATAAAAAAAAATAAATAAAAAAATTGAAAAAAAAAAATAAAAAGAATAAATAAATTAAAATAAAAAAAAATTATCATCAAAAATTTTTTATCGACCAAAAAATTAATTTTCTTTTCTAAAGAAAAAAAGATTTTTTCAAGAATTTTTTAGTAAAAAGAACCAAATTTATAACGTTAAGGCTAAATAATAATAATAATAATAATAAAATATTCTTATTTTATTTTTATATTTTTTTTTTGTCTAAAATAACTCGTTTTCATCATTTAAAAATTTCTTAAAATTACCTTTAAAAATCCTAAAAATCTCATCTCTCTCTAAAAATGCCAAAAACACTTAAAAATTACAGTCCATTAACCTCATTGCCTCTCCAAAACACAAAAAAAAAATTCAATTGCATTCTATTGAATTTCATCTCCAATCCTTGTTTTTCCCATCGAACACAATCCGACGACACACTAAACGAATAAATAAAGTGAAAAGATTGAATTGACAACAGTTAATTAATTAATTTACTGATTCATTATTTTCTCTGTCTTTCGCTTTTGTCTCTCCGTCGATAAGTGTTTGAACAGCAATTGCCATCAGAGAGGTTGAGTGTTGCTCGTAATTACATTTACGAGAAAACTGAAAATAAATAAATAAATTAGAGACACAAATAAACGAGTTGAGCGAAGAAGAAGGGACAAGAAGATGTTAAGTCGTCTCTTTTTTTTCAATTTTCGTCGCATGCAATTGCAACGTAATAACAAGACGAAGACGAATGAGTTTTTAATTAAATGTACTTGTTTCGCCAAGATACAATTTCAACTCTGACTTTAAAGGAAAACCACGAAGCTACCTCCGAAAACTATCTAATTTGAAAAGTTGGTCGTCCAAATATCATAATTAAAATTGGATTCTGTACGGAGAATTTTTGGTCACGGATTTCCTCGAATCGCTGGCTTTTCTATCAGTCGTTCAGTGAAATTGGTAAGTAAGAGAGAGAGATAACGTTGCCGAAGGCGAAACATATACCTTCGTTTTGCGACTTTTGTATTAATAATAATATAAAATATTATTTCGTTTTAGCAACTCGTAGCGAGGATTATTTTCATTGAACACGAAACGACGAACGAGAACGATTTTAGTTAATATCTTTGAAATTATTTATCGTAACTTTTTGTATCATCATCATCGTCGTCGTATCGTCGTTTGGCGTAATCTTTAAAAGTTGAACAATGTGCTCGTTAACTGATTATGATGATGGAAGGATGTTGTTGATTGGAAAAGTTAAGGAGTAAGGGTAAGAATTTTTTTTGACAGAATGAACATTTTTTGTTTTGTTTTTTTTTTGTGAAAATTAGATAAAAATTATTGAAAAAAATTTTTTTTACTAAAACTTTTAACTTCTTGTGTATTAAAAAGTTTTTCAAAAAAAAAAAAATAATAATAATAAAAATTTAATAAAATAAAAATTTTAGAATAAAATTTTAGTAATAAATTAAGGCTTTAAAAAATTGAAAAAAATTACAAGTTGATTTTACGAAAAATTATACTTTTAAGAAAAAATTTAATTTTAAATAAAATTAATTAATAAATAAAAATTAATTAATTAATTAAAAAAATTAATTTAAATTTCTTAGTTAAAATTAATTAAATTTTATTTCATTAAAAATAATACATATATAATAATAATTTTATTTAATTGAATTCAATTTTAAATTTGATAAATAAAAAAATATTTTTTAATTAAATTTTATTTTTTTTTATTTTATAACAAAAGTTTGAATTTATTAAAGATTTATTATTGAATTTATTGAAGTTTTATCAAATTTTCTTTTTAGTTTTATTTTTTTTTAATTCTTTTATTTCAAAATATCATATTAAAATGTGGTAAAAAATCTTTAAAAAAAACTCGAATTTTTTTAGTAAAATAAAAAAAAAATAAAATTTTAATTTTTTTAAAAAATTAAATAAATTTAATAAAATAAAATTATTATTATTTTTAATAAAATAAAATTATTATTATTTTTAATGAAATAAAATTAAAAAAAATAATTAGGTATAAAAAATTAAAATTAATTAAATTAAATTTAAAAAATATTTTACTTATTTTTAAATTGAAATTTTTAATTAAAAATATTTTAATATTAAATTTTTATTCATTAATTAATTTAATTTAAAATTAAATTTTTATGAAAAAAAAATAAAAATTTTCAATTTTGAGAAATTAATTTTTTTTATACAGACAGACCTCAAGATTTGTACAAATAAAAATTTTCATGAAAATGTGATAAGAGAAAAAAAAATAATATAATAGAAAAGGAATTAAAACTTACCAAGCTCCTCCGTACGTGCTTCGTTAAATAATTATTTCATAAAAATGAAATACGGATCAATATCTTTTTCCTCTTCCTTCAATATCTATCGACTGACTTTTATGATTCATCTCTCAATATTTTGCTATCTTAATTAACTAAAACTAAAAAATAAAAACTGTTATCTGCTTAACGATGACGACATTGATTTCAAACTTTTATGACTAATCATCCAAAATCATTCAAACGATTACAGAGAAAGGCTTAGATTGTAATTAGAAGATAAAAAATTTCGATTTAGAAGTAATTTTAAAGCAAAAATTACTTACCGAGGAAATTTTACGACCTCCATAAAAATCGTGAAATTTGTGATAATTTTTATCTTCTGTATCTTCTTCTAGATTTTTTGTTTGTTTAATTTGAACACCTGTGCCAAAAAATTTGTCTTATCAACTTTGGCGATCGGATTTGTAGATTAAGATCACGTTTTTGTATAAATAACGTCGCATTTGCACAGTTTGCAGTCATTCAAGATGTTTCGTTTGTTACTTGTAGTTCTCTTACCTGCATTCGCTTTAGCTACTGAAGGCATTGTTCCATGTAGCAATGGAGCTCCCATGCCGAATAAAGTTCATGTAGATAATTGTGAGAAAGTTCCTTGCATTTTGCCACGCGGAGATCATTTGACTTCTATCATCGATTTTGAGAGTCGTAAGTACCTTAAAAATTTTTTAAAAATTTATTAAATATTTTTAGTTTTATAAAAATGTTAATTTAAAAAAAAATTAGTTTTTAAAAAACAAAAAAAAAAAATTAAAAAAAAATTAATTTAAAAAAAAATATTTTAAAGTTAAAAAAAAATTTTTTTTAAAAAAAAATTAATTGTTTAAAAAAAATTAATTTTGAAATTAATAATTAATTATTTTTAAATTTTAATCTTTTTAAAATTATTTATTTTCAAATTTGATTTTTTTTAAATTATTTTTTAATTTAAAAAAAATTTTTTTTAATTTTATTATTTTTTTAATAAAAATATAAATAATAATTAAATTTTAATTTATAAAAAAAAAATTTTTTTTAAAATTTTTATTTTTAAAATTTTAATTTTTTAAAAATTTTTTTTTAATTATTTTTTTTTTAAATTTTATTTTTTTTTTAAATTTTATTTTTTTTTAAATTTTAATTAAATTTTTAAATTAAAATTTTAATTTTAAAATTTAATTTTTTTTTAAATTTTATTTTTTTTTCAGCTTCTTACTCTGAAACCCTGACTCTTAAAAACACATGGCGCGAAATAGCTTCTGGCTTAACAGGAGAATTCCCGTTTCCATCGAGCATCAAGAACGCTTGTAACCATTTGTTGAACGCAGCTTGTCCCGTATACCCTTCCGAAGACATTTCCTACAACTTGACGATGCCCGTTTTGAAGTTGTATCCGCCAAAGTTGGATCTGGACTTGCAAATTTCCGTATGGAATGACGATGGCGAAGCTGCCTTCTGTTTCAACATCTTGGCACGAACATCTAGTTAAGGAAGCGAAAATAAATATCTAATTTTCAGACTTTGACATTTTTTCTCTCTGTGTCTCTATCTGACCCAATCTACTCGTGCATCTCGAAATAATGGGGATTTATTTTGTGACATTTCTTTTTATTAGAAGGACTCACGACGCAAGATAAGCCATCAACAACGACGAATATCCAATCTCACTCCATTTGGTTCGAGGAAGATGAGAAAAATCCACTTGAAAGATAAATCAATCGTACAAGGATTTAAAATGTAATAACGTTTCGATGAGCAATTCAATATTGTAACAGATATTTCTTCCCATCTCTCTCTCTCGTTACGGATAGATTACTTAACCAACTGTGGTGCCTTGAATCTCTTACTTTGCCTCACAAAAAGACATTGTCTTTGCCCGAAAAAGCAAACATTGACATTTATAATTTATTCTTGATAAATTTGGGGTTTTCTTTGATCAATGTGCCACAGAGATCAAGAGAAAGATCCGAGAGACGTGTAATTTGGCAAAACTGGATTCTGAAAAGGATTCAAATGGAGTGTCATTGAACAAGGAGTAAGTAACCATTTTTCGACAACAATTTCCGTAAATCGAATGCATTTCATGACAAAGGGTTTTTGTGGTTTGAGAAATCAATTTATGCCAACAATTTGTGCAGAAATTTTCGCATAGAGAACACGTTGTCGGTTTATGATTGAACATGTGAACGATACACGATTATTATTTTCGAGATGACACTTTACATAAATAAGGTTTTTGTTTCGGCAGCAATCTTGTCGTCTTGGAATTGACAAGTACTTGAACATGTTGCTGTCGACAAGTTACTGTGAAGCTCTCTGGAGATTAAATTCACCCGAAATAGTTCAGATTTAATGCAGATTTAACAGAAAGTTTTATTTTAAATATTCAGTGAGAAGGGGATCGATAACCTTAAATAGTTTCATTTACAAAGAATTTCAGGTAAGTTATTAATTTTAGAACTTGAGCGCTTTTTTATAAAATTCTATTTTTTTGAAAAATTTAAAAATTTTAGACCAGAGTTTTTCAAAATTTTAAATAAATAGGTTCAATGAATGTTTTAAGTTAAAACTATAAAAAAAAAATTAAATTTCAAAAAAAATTTCCTTTGACATAGTTTTGTTTTAAAAACTAAATCAAGAGCAAAAAAACTGTGTCAAAGCAATTTTTGTCAAATTTTGCTCCAAATGGATAAAAATTTGTCAGAGAGCTCTAATTTATCATTTTTAATCATTTTATAACTCAAAACTGCCAAAAAATTGAAACTGAAAAAAAATTTTTCCTTTGACATAGTTTTGTTTTAAAAACTAAATCAAGAGCAAAAAAACTGTGTCAAAAACTGTGTCAAAGCAATTTTTGTCAAATTTTGCTCCAAATGGATAAAAATTTGTCAGAGAGCTCTAATTTATCATTTTTAATCATTTTATAACTCAAAACTGCCAAAAAATTGAAACTGAAAAAAAAAATTTCCTTTGACATAGTTTTGTTTTAAAAACTAAATCAAGAGCAAAAAAACTGTGTCAAAAACTGTGTCAAAGCATTTTTTGTCAAATTTTGCTCCAAATGGATAAAAATTTGTCAGAGAGCTCTAATTTATCATTTTTAATCATTTTATAACTCAAAACTGCCAAAAAATTGAAACTGAAAAAAAATTTTTCCTTTGACATAGTTTTGTTTTAAAAACTAAATCAAGAGCAAAAAAACTGTGTCAAAAACTGTGTCAAAGCATTTTTTGTCAAATTTTGCTCCAAATGGATAAAATTTGTCAGAGAGCTCTAATTTATCATTTTTAATCATTTTATAACTCAAAACTGCCAAAAAATTGAAACTGAAAAAAAAAATTTTCCTTTGACATAGTTTTGTTTTAAAAACTAAATCAAGAGCAAAAAAAAATTTTTTTGTCAAATTTTGCTCCAAATGGATAAAAATTTGTCAGAGAGCTCTAATTTATCATTTTTAATCATTTTATAACTCAAAACTGCCAAAAAATTGAAACTGAAAAAAAATTTTTCCTTTGACATAGTTTTGTTTTAAAAACTAAATCAAGAGCAAAAAAACTGTGTCAAAAACTGTGTCAAAGCAATTTTTGTCAAATTTTGCTCCAAATGGATAAAAATTTGTCAGAGAGCTCTAATTTATCATTTTTAATCATTTTATAACTCAAAACTGCCAAAAAATTGAAACTGAAAAAAAATTTTTCCTTTGACATAAGTAGTTTTGTTTTAAAAACTAAATCAAGAGCAAAAAAACTGTGTCAAAAACTGTGTCAAAGCAATTTTTGTCAAATTTTGCTCCAAATGGATAAAAATTTGTCAGAGAGCTCTAATTTATCATTTTTAATCATTTTATAACTCAAAACTGCCAAAAAATTGAAACTGAAAAAAAAAATTTCCTTTGACATAGTTTTGTTTTAAAAACTAAATCAAGAGCAAAAAAACTGTGTCAAAAACTGTGTCAAAGCAATTTTTGTCAAATTTTGCTCCAAATGGATAAAAATTTGTCAGAGAGCTCTAATTTATCATTTTTAATCATTTTATAACTCAAAACTGCCAAAAAATTGAAACTGAAAAAAAATTTTTCCTTTGACATAGTTTTGTTTTAAAAACTAAATCAAGAGCAAAACTAAATCAAAAACTGTGTCAAAGCAATTTTTGTCAAATTTTGCTCCAAATGGATAAAAATTTGTCAGAGAGCTCTAATTTATCATTTTTAATCATTTTATAACTCAAAACTGCCAAAAAATTGAAACTGAAAAAAAATTTTTCCTTTGACATAGTTTTGTTTTAAAAACTAAATCAAGAGCAAAAAAACTGTGTCAAAAACTGTGTCAAAGCAATTTTTGTCAAATTTTGCTCCAAATGGATAAAAATTTGTCAGAGAGCTCTAATTTATCATTTTTAATCATTTTATAACTTAAAGGTTGCCAAAAAATTGAAACTGAAAAAAAAAATTTTACATTTCTTAATTTTTAAAAAAAAAAATATCATTCTAAATATAAAAAAATTTTTATTTAAATAGCGAAATATTTTCAGGAGCTTTTTAAAAAACGTTTAAAAAAAAAATAAAAAAAATTCGTTTTTGAAGTTTTAACTTTCTTGAAAATTTATAATGAAGTCAAAATGTAATCTAAAAAAAAAAAGCGCACTAAAAAGGAATAAACAAGAGCCTGTGGTAACATATGAAAAAAATTGCCAAGTAAAAAAGTTACTTTTTAATCTCTTAAAGTCGTAAAGCAGAATAAAATTAATACAGTGAATAGAAAAATAAATCCTTTATATTCAAGTTTTTGTTCTACAAAAATTTAGTAAATTTTTATCATACCAAAAAAATAGCCGAAAGTCTAAAGTCACAGGTCACAATACATTCGAATTGAGAAAATCTATAAGCTATTGAATCCATAAGGTGAAAAATATCAAAACGAAAAATAATGAAAAATCAGAATTTGGGTTAAGAGGTGTCATTTGTAGTCAGAATGAAAAAAAAAGTATGATTAATTTAATCTTAGGTATTTTTGAAATTTGCTGGGAAGGATATTTGAATTTTCCGATGTTCGAAATTTATATGAGAAAAATTTTTCATTTTTGCCTCGATTCCTCTTCTTGATGGGACAAAACTCAATAAGTACCTGTAAACAAGAGCGTTCCTTCTCCAATATCAAAGTACATACCTGAACATTGTTACTATAAACTAAATCAAAAACTGTGTCAAAGACAGAATGAGACAAGTTATTCAACCTACCTACAAGGATATTCCATGTTCGGAGTTTAGTGAGACTCATTCCTTCAAAACTCAATAGTACAAACAAGGTCCTTTCCAATATCAAAGTACATACCTGAACATTGTTACATAAAGTAGAAGGATCTATGGATCAAAGTGCTCAATTCAAGAGCATATGAAAAATATTCAAAATCATAAAAAAATCGAATTCAAAGACTTTTTGGGTCCATAACCTGTTAAAGAAAATTTTAATAATGAACTTTAAAATGTAATTTTAGAGTAAAATTTCAATATCCGAAAAAAGCTCGGATGGACATGAAACAACCCCTCAGTACAAAATTTTCGTAAAAACCTCCCAAAAAGGTTAAAACGAAACGTCCCATTAAACTATCTTGTTATAATCTGTTTGACAGAAAAATCAAGAGTAAACTTTATTCTTTTATTACGAACAAAAAAAAATGTTTGCCATATGCATTGAATTGTATATAAAGCACAGCACAGACAAATGACACAACTGGGAGATACATGAAAAACATTTGTTTTGGCCTTTGATTACATCAAGCAGCATTTATTTGATTGTTTGCTTTCATACTCTCTCTATCTCTCTTTATTTCTACCTAAAATAGAAACTTGTGCAACAAACTTACGGAATGAAAGAAAATTTCTTTTTGTCTGGTTGTTTGCAAAAAAAAAACTTTTCATTCATTCAATTTTCTTCTTCGTCTTCGTCTTCAGGAGCAACTCCGAAGAAAGCTTGATACTTTTTCTTCATGTTCACAGTAAATTTTGCATCAAAAATCTCTCGAGTTTCATTATGATTGCATTCAAAATTCATCACAAGTGCAATATATAATGCCGCCATTGAGCTTCGCTCTCTCGTCACAGGTTACAGTTGCTCGAGTTTCATCATTTCTGTAAGTGAGTGAGTAAGTCATAATTTTGATGGTACGTGCTCAAGTCGTAGTTGGAAAAAAGGCACAGAGAAATGCTCATCAGGTGAATGCACCAACAATAAACTTTTAACTCGATACAGTTGTGAGTTAGTTGAGCGTTATGATGGCTGTTTGTTGTTGTTATTATTTATGCATATGCCTGTGTAAAAACCACATAAAGTTTCCCGTATGCAAAACTTTTAATCATACGATGTTGAAAAATATAATTTTAATCAGCTCAGATTTAGTGCTTTATTCCCTGAATTCGGATAAAATTTCGGTCAACATTGTTTGACAAACACACAAAATTTCAATTAAAATTAGAAAGAGAACGAATTTTGGTTCCCAATTTAATTTTTTTTTTCGTGTGCGATAAATAAATAAAGAAAATGTCTGCGAAATTGAGATCGAATTAGTACAAATAATTGTACCTGGAAAATTTATTTGTCTTCCAATTATTACGGAGGAAATTCGGTTGCAATTTAATTTTATAAAAGTGTCCCCACGATAACTATTAAAAGCATCCTTTGGTAATTTTTTTCTACCTTTTTTTGCTTTGTTGTATTGGCAAACAATATTTTATTATTCATTTTATTTCCCATTCTATACTGAAAACTATCGGCAATTGTTTGTGATACATAATTCAAGTAAAACATTGGAGAGAACATTCGTACGAGACTGGAGAGTGTTTAATTTAATTAAGAAATGTCAATAAAATTTATCTATTGCTCGTTTTCTTTTATGGAGATACGATTTCTGTCTCTCTCTGTCGTTCTAGTTTTCTATTTGAAACTGCAAATGTATAGATTGCAGTTATCTTTTTGGAGTTGAAATGCAATTTGGACATGCACTTTTGTCGTTTTTTTTTTTTTGAAATGATGACAGAGATAATTTTTGTAATTTTTTTTTTGATTCTTGAATTAGCAAAAAATTAAAAAAAAAAATTTAATTTTTTTATTAAATGAAAAAATTTAAACTTGAAAAAAATTAAAAAAAAAAATAAATTTAAAACAATTAAAAAAAAAAAAAATTAAAAATAATTTTTAAAAAAATTTAAAATAATTTTTAAAAAAATTTAAATAAATTTTAAAAAAAAATTAAAATAAATTTTTTAAATAATTTTTAAAAAAAAAAATTAATTTTTAAAAAAATTTAAAAAATAAAAAAAAAAATTAAAAAAAATTTTAAATTAAATTTTAAAAAAAAATTATTTAAAAAAAAATAAATTTTTTAAAAAATAAATAAAATAAAAAATTTTTGAAAAAATTAAAAAATTTATAAAAAAATTTTTAAAAAATTAAAATATTTAAATAATTTAAAATAAAAAATAAAAAATTAAAATAAATTAAAAAAAAAAATTAAAAAAAAAAAAATTAATTTTTAAAAAAATATTTTTTGAATAAAAAATTAAAATTTTTTTTAAAAAAATTTTAATTTAAATTTTTAAAAAATTTTTTTGTTTAAAAAAAAATTTTAATAATTTTTTTTTAAGTTTTTGTATTAGAAAAAAAAATTAAAATTAAAAAATAATTTAAAAATTGCTTTAAAAAATTTTTTTAAAAATATTTTCGAAAATTAAAGCTTTTGAGAAAAATTTTAACAATTTAGTAACAAAAATTTCCTTAAAATAAACTAAAAACTTTTATCTTTTCAAAAAATCTTCTAACCTTAAGAAAACTCTCAAAACAATGAAAGACAGTAAATTACATTATCGAATTCAATTTTTATCCCAATTCGATCGTCGAGTTGATGATGCGGTTTCTTTTATCACTTTTCTCTATTATTTTTATTTTTTCTCGCTTCTTCTTCAATTTCTAATGCATTTGCAAAACTTACGAAGCAAGAACAAAAAAAAAGCGAAAGAATAGTTTCTTTAATCAACGATAAGAGGCTTACAATTTTTCCAACAGTTCTTCACACTTTGGCCGAACGACGAAGAAAAGGGTAGTAAATTTCCAGTAGATTTCCTCTTTGCAAGTCTAATGACTGCACTTTAGAAAACTTTTAATGAACTTTGTCGAACAGTCATCTTCGAATACATTAAAAAAAAGAAATCGATGAATATTCTCCCCGAGTATTTTTCATCATCATCGTCATTATGATGATAAGTCATCGGCGTAAACGGTTAATTAAATTCTGTTCCAAAAAGTTTTGACAGACATCTTGATTGAGGTTATCATCACCTTACGTACTTTTTACATGCGAACAATCAAGCTAATTAATAGGTTAGACACGAGACGATAGCGATTGCCTCCCAACCAGAAAACATGTTTGTTCGTTCTCTGTTTAATTTTGGAGAAATGATAATGTTTAATGTTGGAATAGAAGGAGTAATAATGTTATCATCATAGTCATAATTTCACGTTTTAACAAAACAATTTTAGTTTACAATTTGTGATAAATGATGTTTTGATTTGGTTGAAATTGTGTTTCAGCAACATTTAACAATTGTGAGTAAATTTACGTCTTGTTTTGTTTTCGCGAGTTAGGAACGTTTCAATGAACTTTGAAAGTTTGTTTTTGATTTTCGTGATATTTGTGAACTTTAATGAACTTAAAAGGTGAATTTAATTAAAATTTAAATAATTTTTTCATGAAAATACATTCAGAAAGATTTTTGTATCTTTTTTTTATAATTTTTAAGCAGAAAAAAAATTTTTTATTAAATTTTGAGAAAAAAAATTTTTTTTATTAAATTTTGAGAATTTTTTTTTTAAGTTCGAAAAAATTTTTTTTTATTAAATTTCGACAAAAAAAAAATTTTAATAAATTTAAGTAATTTTTAGTAAAAATTTTTTTTATAAAAAATTCGAGAATTTTTTTTTATTAAAATTCGAATAAAAAAAAATTTTTATTAAATTTCAAGAAAATAATTTACGATTGAAAAATTTTTTTTTATTTTTAAATTTTAAAAAATTACGATTAAAAAAATTTTGAAAAAAAAACTTTTTTTTATCTCAAGAAAATTTTGCTCTTGAAAAATATCAAATTACGATCTCGAAAATATTAAAAGCTATTATTTTCTCATGGAGAATTCGAAATTACGATCTCGAAAGGATTTTTGAAAGTTTTGCTATTAAAATCGTTTTAAAAAGTATCAAGAAAATTTTGATGACTTTACTCTTGAAGAGTTTAATCTTAAAATCTTGAAAGGATCAAAAGCAATTTTTCTTCAAATTACGACTTAAAAGCTAAAATTTCGATCTCGAAAGAGTTTATGAAAATATTGCTATTGAAGTCATTTTCGAAAAAGTCAAAGTTGAATTTTGATGAATTTAGAAAATTTTCATTTTGAATTTGAATTTTGATGAATTTAGAACGAATTTTGAAGAATTCGATCTTAAGATCTCGAAACGATCAAAAGCAAATTTTTTTCAAGAACTTCAAATTACGATCTCGAAAAGTTTAAAGGAATTTTTTTCTCTTGAAGTATTTCAAAAATCGTTCTTGAAAGAATTAAAGTTAATTTTTGATAAATTTACTCTTAAAAAATTCAATCTTAAGATCTTGAAAGGATCTAAAGCAAATTTTCTTAATAGGTCCAAATTACGATCTCGAAAGAAATTAGTTTTTTATCTAACATTCAAAATTAAGTTTTTTGAAAGAATCCAAAGAAACTTTTAATGGATTTACTTTTTATGAATTTAAATAACGATCTCGAAATGATTTAAGAAAATTTTGATATTGAAATATTTTAAATTACGATCTCGAAAAGAATTTTAAAAATTAGATTTCCGTTAAAATTTTAAATTTTCAGTTAAATTTCATTTTAAAAATCAATAGGTATCTTCTTTCAAAGCTCCCAAACAATTGTTTGTCTAAAAATTAAGGATAAATGTATCAAAGGCTGTCCCTAAAAGACATTTCCAACTAATTTGAACAAACTTCAATTCCATTCAATTGAATTGTCTCCAATCCAAACTTCAACTCTTTCTCCAATAATAATGAATTTGTTGCTTTACTTACTTGCCAACCAGACACAATAGACTTCTGGGAATCAACTTCTCCTCTCTCTGCTCTTTTGTCGCACACAAACACATTGAATTTGTCAAGTGAGCCAACTATTCAATTAATTTGTCTGCACAGGCACTTAACATAGCTCTACCCGAAGACTCGTTTATCCATTATGTGTTTCCTGAAGCTCGTCGTGTGTGTGTTTGAACAGCAAAGGCAATAAACCATTCAATTTTACAAACAAAAGGGGCTCCTCTCTCTCTAAAATACATTTAGTCATTCACTGGCAAAAGAGACTCTAAACAACAAGAGTCGAGCAAATTACAGTCATTTTGTCCTGTTGTAGTACCAAAAAGTCGGTTGAAGAAGCAACGTAAGTATATTAGCAATCTCTCTCTTCGTGCCGCATTTAGGAGCGTACAGGAGGAATTTGTCACAGGTAATTAATTTTATCGACAATGGAGGCAACGTAAAGTGAAATGATGTGCTTTGTGTTCGGATTCTTTGAATGTTGGATGTTTTTGCTTGCTTTGTGTAAATGCGATGGGGTAACCGAAAGACGAAATTGACTCTTTTGTTTCCACGAGAACTGAATTTGTTTTTGTTATATTGTTTGAGGATTTATTTAGGATTCGAAAATTAGACTTGAAGGGGGCAGAGAGAATTAAATAGATTTGTCAAGTTGAGGTTTTGTTTGAGAAAATCTAATTTTTTTAACATTTTCAAGTTCTTTAGAGCTATGAGAATTTGAAAATGTTCAAAAATTTAGATTTTTTCTAAACAAAAATTCGACCTGAAATTTTTTTGTATCAATTTTAAGTCTTTTTTTCGAATCCTGAATAAATTTTTACAATGAGATTTTTTTCTAACTTATAAAAAATTATAATTTTATAAATTTAATTTTAAAAATTTAATAAAATTATAATTTAATTTTTAAATAAATTTAAAAAAAAATAATTTAAATAAAATTATATTAAAAAATTGAAGCTTAAAAAAATATTTTAAAAAATTGCAATAAATACTAAGTATAAAAAATTAAATAATTAATAAAATTAATTTTTTAATAAAATGAAAAAAATTAAGAAAATTTATATGAACTAAAAAAAATTTCGTTGAAAAAAAAAATTAAATTTTAAATATTTTTTTAAAGCCAAAATTAAGACATTCTTAAATCAGAAAAAAATAAATTAAAATTAATTAAATTAAATTTTTTTTAAATTAAAATTTTATTAATAAATAAAAATTTTTTCTTTAAATAAAATAAATTTTTTTAAATTTGTTTATTTAAATTTAAAAAAGTGGATTTAAATTTTATTTTATTTGAAATTTTATCAAAATTTAAAAATTTAAAGTAAATTTTAATTTTAAAAAATTTAAAATTTAAAATTTAAATATTTTTTAATTCTAAAATTAGAAATAATTAAAATTAATTTAAATTCATTTTATTTTATTTTGAAAAAAAATTTATTTATTTAATTTTTTATTTAATAAAATGAATATTTAAATTAATTAATTATTTTATTCAGAATTAAATTTTAATAAAATTTTAATTTTAATTTATTTTTTTTAATTTAATACAGAATTTAATATTAATTTAATTTTAAATAAAATTTTATTTTTTTTAATACTAAAATTTTTTTATGAACTTCCTCTGTTAACATTTTTACCTTTATTTGACATGAAATTCATCCACGGATTATTATTATTTTTTTTTTGTCAAAGTCCGAAATAAACAAAAAAAAAAAAAAAATCTAAAACCACATTAAAAAAATTCTCGCATGTCATCCAAATGCATTTCCTATCATCACGTGGAGGGATTACCGCAACAACCATGAGATGCCATGAGACGAAACGAAGCATATGCGCAAAATAAATCTACGACGGAAATGCAAATTTAATCCAGGATAGAATTATTTTTCGCTCTCTCTGTCGTCATCGCGACGACAACCAACGAAAAAGTGAAGCTGCTGCGCTTTTGTTGTCTCTTGTTGCCTGCTGACACAAAAATCCATCTGCGATCAAAAATTTGGTCAACCCAAAAAAAAATTAAATGAGCTAATAAACGGTTCTGGATTAATGAAATTTTCCCATAAAGAGCTCGAATTAGTTGAAAAGTCTTCCCTCATATTATTTTATTGTTGTTTTGATTTTGTGAAAATCTGCATGGCATGACTGCTGTTAGCAAGATAATAAAATTCTCGTGCGACAAACGAATTAAAATAAATGCGAAAGAGAGAAATGAAAGAGGAGACAAGTGAATATGTTTGTTTATCTATTTTTTGTCATACACGGATTTGAGCTGAAATTTGTGAGAGTTTGTCGCTTTTCTTGTTGTTACTTGCTCTATAAAATTTGTGCGACAACAAATAAAAGTTAATAAAACACGAACAAAACACTCGACCCATTTAGAGAGAGTTGCGGAGTCTATGGAAATGAGAATGAACGACAAACGACGGATAAGATAATGTTTAGAATGGATTAAAAGCGGATTCAGTGTTTGTTAAACAATTTAAAGTTATGTTTGGTTTTAAAGTGAGATTTGGCGATGAACTGAAACGACACAGAAAATGGAGGCAGATGATGGATTTTAGAGGGAGAATGAAAGGTCACGAAAAGAGATTTGTTTTAAAAGTTTTTGTGGATTTTTTTTTTACAAAAATAAATTTATCAAAAATAGATGGAAAATTTTAAATTAAAAAGTAACACAAAAAAAAATATTAAAAAAATTTTTAAATTCATTAGAAAATTTTATGTAAATAGTTAATTTTTAATTATTCGAGAACGAGTTAAATTCCGTTCTCGAATTTAAATTTTTCATACAAATAATTTTTTTAAATGTTTTTTTTTATAAATTTTTATATCATTTTAAATTAATTTTGTTAAAATATTATTTAGTTCAAAAATCTTTTTGATATTCGAATTTTTTCATTGTTCGAGAAGGAATTAAATTTCGATCTCGAATTTATTTTTTTTATGAGAAATAATTTTTCTTAAAATTTTTAAATCAAAAAATATATTTTTCTATGGAAAAATTGCTAAAGACTTATTTCTTTAAAACTGTGTCAAAGCAATTTTTGTCAAATCTTGCTCCAAATGGATAAAAATTTGTCAGAGGGCTTTAAGTTATCATTTTTAATCATTTTATAACTCAAAACTGCCAAAAAATTGAAACTGAAAAAAAATTTTTCCTTTGACATAGTTTTGTTTTAAAAACTAAATCAAGAGCAAAAAAACTGTGTCAAAAACTGTGTCAAAGCAATATTTGTCAAATCTTGGTCCAAATGGATAAAAATTTGTCAGAGGGCTCTAATTTATCATTTTTAATCATTTTATAACTCAAAACTGCCAAAAAAATTGAAACTGAAAAAAATTTTTTCTTTGACACAGTTTTGTTTTGAAAACTAAATCAAGAAAAAAAAACTGTGTCAAAAACTGTGTCAAAGCAATTTTTGTCAAATCTTGGTCCAAATGGATAAAAATTTGTCAGAGGGCTCTAATTTATCATTTTTAATCATTTTATAACTCAAAACTGCCAAAAAATTGAAACTGAAAAAAAAATTTTTTTCTTTGACATAGTTTTGATTTGAAAACTAAATCAAGAAAAAAACTGTGTCAAAAACTGAAACTAAATCAAGAGCAAAAAAACTGTGTCAAAAACTGTGTCAAAGCAATTTTTGTCAAATCTTGCTCCAAATGGATAAAAATTTGTCAGAGGGCTCTAATTTATCATTTTTAATCATTTTATAACTCAAAACTGCCAAAAAATTGAAACTGAAAAAAAATTTTTCTTTTGACACAGTTTTGATTTGAAAACTAAATCAAGAAAAAAAACTGTGTCAAAAACTATGTCAAAAACTGTGTCAAAGCAATTTTTGTCAAATCTTGCTCCAAATGGATAAAAATTTGTCAGAGGGCTCTAATTTATCATTTTTAATCATTTTATAACTCAAAACTGCCAAAAAATTGAAACTGAAAAAAAAATTTTTCTTTGACACAGTTTTGATTTGAAAACTAAATCAAGAAAAAAACTGTGTCAAAAACTATGTCAAAAACTGTGTCAAAGCAATTTTTGTCAAATCTTGCTCCAAACGGATAAAAATTTGTCAGAGGGCTCTATTTATCATTTTTAATCATTTTATAACTCAAAAGTGCCAAAAAATTGAAACTGAAAAAAAAATTTTCCTTTGACATAGTTTTGATTTAAAAACTAAATCAAGAGCAAAAAAACTGTGTCAAAGCAATTTTTGTCAAATCTTGCTCCAAATGGATAAAAATTTGTCAGAGGGCTCTAATTTATCATTTTTAATCATTTTATAACTCAAAACTGCCAAAAAATTGAAACTGAAAAAAAATTTTTCTTTGACATTGTTTTGTTTTAAAAACTAAATCAAGAGCAAAAAAACTGTGTCAAAAACTGTGTCAAAGCAATTTTTGTCAAATCTTGCTCCAAATGGATAAAAATTTGTCAGAGGGCTCTAATTTATCATTTTTAATCATTTTATAACTCAAAACTGCAAAAAAAATTGAAACTGAAAAAAAAATTTTTTCTTTGACATAGTTTTGATTTAAAAACTAAATCAAGAGCAAAAACACTGTGTCAAAGCAATTTTTGTCAAATCTTGCTCCAAATGGATAAAAATTTGTCAGAGGGCTCTAATTTATCATTTTTAATCATTTTATAACTCAAAACTGCCAAAAAATTGAAACTGAAAAAAAATTTTTTCTTTGACACAGTTTTGATTTGAAAACTAAATCAAGAAAAAAACTGTGTCAAAAACTATGTCAAAAACTGTGTCAAAGCAATTTTTGTCAAATCTTGCTCCAAATGGATAAAAATTTGTCAGAGGGCTCTAATTTATCATTTTTAATCATTTTATAACTCAAAACTGCAAAAAAATTGAAACTGAAAAAAATTTTTTCTTTGACATAGTTTTGATTTGAAAACTAAATCAAGAAAAAACTGTGTCAAACTATGTCAAAAACTGTGTCAAAGCAATTTTTGTCAAATTTTGCTCCAAATGGATAAAAATTTGTCAGAGGGCTCTAATTTATCATTTTTAATCATTTTATAACTCAAAACTGCCAAAAAAATTGAAACTGAAAAAAAATTTTTCCTTTGACATAGTTTTGTTTTAAAAACTAAATCAAGAGCAAAAAAACTGTGTCAAAAACTGTGTCAAAGCAATTTTTGTCAAATCTTGCTCCAAATGGATAAAAATTTGTCAGAGAGGCTCTAATTTATCATTTTTAATCATTTTATAACTCAAAACTGCCAAAAAATTGAAACTGAAAAAAAATTTTTCCTTTGACATAGTTTTGTTTTAAAAACTAAATCAAGAGCAAAAAAACTGTGTCAAAAACTATGTCAAAAACTGTGTCAAAGCAATTTTTGTCAAATCTTGCTCCAAATGGATAAAAATTTGTCAGAGGGCTCTAATTTATCATTTTTAATCATTTTATAACTCAAAACTGCCAAAAAATTGAAACTGAAAAAAATTTTTTTTTTGACACAGTTTTGATTTGAAAACTAAATCAAGAAAAAAACTGTGTCAAAAACTATGTCAAAAACTGTGTCAAAGCAATTTTTGTCAAATCTTGCTCCAAATGGATAAAAATTTGTCAGAGGGCTCTAATTTATCATTTTTAATCATTTTATAACTCAAAACTGCCAAAAAATTGAAACTGAAAAAAATTTTTGCAAAACTGAAAAAAAATTTTTTCTTTGACATAGTTTTGTTTTGAAAACTAAATCAAGAAAAAAACTGTGTCAAAAACTATGTCAAAAACTGTGTCAAAGCAATTTTTGTCAAATCTTGCTCCAAATGGATAAAAATTTGTCAGAGGGCTCTAATTTATCATTTTTAATCATTTTTTTTCAAATATTCGAAAAAACGAAAAAAATTCCGATCTCGAAATTTCATTACAAGTCAATTTTCTTTTGTTCAGGTCAACGTTTCAATTAAGCTAATCGAAAAAACAATCCATTCAACATAAAATCAACCACTAATAGTCCCCGTTAACCATTCATCCATAAACCAATTTTCACATCAACATTTCACTTCATATAAAACACTTACAACTCAATATTTCTCCTTCTCCGAGACGACGAAAAAAAAAATAAAATACACAATTGGGTCCCATTTAAACCAAATATATCGTTTGAACACATACCAACATTTCTCAAATTCCTTCCTTACGTCGCGTCGTCGTACCTTGGCTTGGCGCGAAGACACAAACATTTTTTTATTGCACCCCCAAAAAGCGGTATAATAGGGTTAAATTGTACGAAAAACGGAATATTTGTCGGTTCATTGAAATTTTATATCACTTTTCGCATCATTCGACTTCGAATTCGATTGAAAAGGTAGCGACGACGCCGCCGTTCAATTATTTCAAGAGATTTTCTCCCGAAAAAAAAAATTTAACCGTAAATCCAGTCTAAAGCAGTGTTAAATTGCGAAACAAAGCCAGTGTAAAGCCATCGATTACTTTGTTTGCCTTCCCTCCTTGCGGATTTGAAAGACGGATTTCCATGCAAAGCTTGTCGTCGTCGTCTCATCATCGATGAAGTCGTTCAAGTAAATGTCTTATCATTCCACGAAATCTCTTCCTTATCGCGCTTTGTTTGGCAGCAAAACGTGTCTCGAAGATTTTTTTAAAACACGCACCACGCAGGAAGTTCCCCGAGTCTCCATCAAAAAACGATAAAATAAAATAAAATATCGTGTTGTCCATACAATAAATTTTCATTAACCCAAATTTTATTACTTTTTGGTCTCTCTCTCTCTTTCTCTCGTCGTTCATCAAGTGCGAGATGTTTGCGATAAAGTGAAGGAATCAAGTTCAAATATTATCATTTTATTATGCAAAGTTTGTTCAAAGGATCAAAGGAGGGGGGATAAACGAAGACATACGAGAGAAAACATCATTAATTTGCTCAATAATAGCAGGTTCCATTAACACTTTGTCAATAAATTAAGGAATTAATGCTCAATTTAATAAGTCTCGGCGAACATTAAACCATCGAGAGAGATGACTTGTTGTTGTTGTTGCTTTTTTGTGTGATAAAGTGACGCGTTTTAATTGAAAATAATAAAATTTTGCTGCCATGACCGAAAAATTTATAAATTTTTGCGGTTGTCTTGTCTTCTCTTCAAGTTTATTTTAATTTAATTGTCTGGGGAAAATATTAATTAAGTTGCAAGAATTCGGTGAGAAAATTAAATTCTTTTCGAAAAAGGAATTTTTTAAAGTGTAAATAGAAATTTGCTTGAGGAGAAAAATTTTTAAAATGAAAGGAAATATTTTTTACACATTTTGCATTAAAAAAATGTTAATTAATAATTTAAAATATTTTTATTAATTATTTAATTATTTTATTTATATATTTTAATTTTAATTTAAAATAATTTAATATTTAATTTAAATAATTATTTTTTTAAAATTATTTTTTTATTTATTTAATTTTTTTAATTCTTAATTTTTTAAAAAATTTAAAAAAATATATATAAATAAAATTTTAATATAATTAATATAATATTATATTTACTTTATTAATTTTATTTTATATAATTTTTTATTTTTACTTTTTTTTATTTAATTTAATTTTTTTTAAGTAAATAAATTTATTTTTTTTTATTATTGTAATTATATTACTTTATGAATTATAATTTAATTAATCAATAAAATTAAAATAAAAAAAAATATTTTATAATTTATTTATTTAATATTTAATTAAATATTAATAAAAATTAAAATTTATTTTTTTATTTAATTTATTTTATAATTTTAACTTATAATTATTTATTTTTATTTTTTTTTTTAATTTGTTTTATTTTATTTTATTATATTGAATTTATTTAATTTATTATTTTTTTAAATCATTAATTAAATTATTTAATTATTTTATTTCATTAAAAAAAAAAATAAATAAATAAAAAATTATAAGTTAAGCCAATTAGTTAAATAAAATTTTGAAAAATAAACAAAATAATTAAAAAATTTGCAAAAAATCTAATTTGATATATTTTTTTTGGTTTATTAAAATATTAAAAAATGTTTTAAAAAATTAATTTAAATTTATTAATTAAATTTTTTTTAAATTCATTTTTTATTATTTATTAATTAATTAAATTAAATTATTTTTTAATTTTAAAATAAAATAAAATAAATAAAATTTGAAAAGTTAAGCCAATTAAAAATTAAAATTAATGTTTAAATAATAATAATAAATAAAATTTTAAAAAATTAATTAAATATCTTAAAAAAATCATTCAAAAAATTTATAAAAAATTAAATTAATGTAATTTTTGGTTTTTGTCAACTTTATGTTAAAAACATCTTAATAAAAATTAATTAAAATAATGATTAAAATAATGATTTTCGTGTCAATTTCATGTTAAATTGATCATTCCATATTGATTTGAAATTCATCCTAATCCGAATAATAATTAAACGATCAAATTTAACACATTTTCACGCTAATACCAGGACACACGACAACAACATCAATAGCAACAAGAGCAATAATAATAAATATAATTCGTAGATATACATCATAATAATCTAACAATAATCAAATAATAATAACGATAAAATTAACAAGCTGTGCTCTGATGCTCGTCCGTTATGCTTGTCCGTTCACACACAACTTTGACATGTTTCATGATATTATTTTATAAATACATGTTCGTTCATTGGCCATATTCTCTACGCATTTAGATCCAATGATTATCTCAACATATGTTGCACAAAAATTATTTTTCGCACCGAAAGTGATCCACAAAGGGAGAAGAAACCAACAATCGTCCCTTCTAAAATGTGTTAAAATGTCTAAAATGCCCATTTTCATCAAATTCCGTCGCATTCTCCCCATATGCATGTGTGTGTCTGAATAAATGAATATATTTTCCCGAGCTGCACATCGAATTAATCCATTTTAATACTTTTGTTGCTTGTCTCTCAAGCTGATGTCGCATCCACACATGTTTTGGGCAAAATTCTCGGATACTCGTCGAAAGTGATGTAATTCCAATCCGGGATGCCAATTGTAAAATCTCCCACTTAATTTTGGATTTGTAAATGAATTTTATGCGTGTTTCCGGTTAAAAAGCAATTTTCGATGAATTTTCTCCCTTTTATCTCTTTTGTGAGCCGAATTCTGTCAAAGCACGTGTTGATTACATCTCCATGGCTGATTTGAAGGTATTTTAACCGCATTTTCAGCTGAACGCGGATTTTCATATTAATTTGCGCTCATTGATTGATTCAAAAAGTTGTAATGCGATTCCAAAGAGTGAAAATCAACTTTTTTTTTTGTGTCGAGAGAACAAATAAACATTTTATCTTTATCATCGCACGATGTATTAAAGATAACTGTTTGCCTCACGTTATGAATTCTTAATTTTATCCTTTTTCCTTTGAGCATTGCATACTATTTGCAATTGCATGTTCCATTGCAATCATCATCATCATCATCATTGAAATGAAGAAAAAAGAATGAAACTGTGGAAAGAAAGAAAATTTGTGAAAAAAAGTTTTTGTGAAGTAAATTGGGTAAGTGCATTTTGTTAAAATTTAAAAAAAACATATTTTTGATTATAAAAGTTTTTAATTTTTGAAAATTTATTTTTTTTTTAAATAATTTTTATTTTTTTTTATTTTTTTTTTTAATTTTAAAAAAATTATTTTTTTTTTTTTTTTTAATTTTTTTTTCTTTTGAGGTATTATTTTAAAAATATAGTTGAAAATTTAATTTTTAAAATTTTTTTTAATTTTAAAATCAAATTTTCAAAATTTAATTTTTTTAATAAACTCTTGATTTTTTTTTTTCCTAATTTTTTTTAAAATTAATAAAATTTTTAAAATATTTTTTTTTTACCAAAAATTACTTAAAAAATTTTTATTATTTTTTTTAAATTTTTTAAATTTTTGTCAAATTAATTAAATTATTTAATTAAATTTTAAATTAAAATTAATTTATTTTATTTCTATTGAATTAATTTCTAATTGAATAAATACAAAAAAATATTTTTTCAATAAAAATAATTTTTGACAATTTTTTATTTTATATACGAATTTGATGAATTTTTATAGCTATTTTATTAATTTCAGATTAAATAAAAAATTTTAAATTCATTAAAAAAATTTTATCTTTGAAATTTATTTAAGGTTTTGTTAAAATAATTTTAACTATTATTTCTTTAAAAATTAATTAATTTTAATTTTTATTAAAATAAATTAAAATTTTATTTTTAATAAATTAAAATTTTATTGAATAATTTTTTTTATTGCTGTTAAAATATTTTGTTAATAGAGATATTTTGATAATATTTTTTTTTATTTTTAAATAAAAAAAATTAAAGTAATAAAAAATGAATTAAAATTAAATTTCAAAATAAATAAAAATTTTTAAATTTTTTAAAGACGACTTTTCAAGCCAGTAACAAGAATTTTCTCAAAAAAATTTTAAAAAAATGCATCAAAGAAGAAAATCTTTAAAACGAAAACTTTTTTTTTTATTTTTCAGTTTTGCTCTTAAAAACTTGAGTAAAATTTATCGTTATGAAATTTCTTCGTTTTTCTTTTGATTGCACCTATCATTATATTATCTGTTCTTTTTTTTTTTTTCAGTTCTTGGTATGTTATTGTAACTCTTTCCCGTATCCATTTCGAACCAACAGTCGTACATTTACGATGATTATTATGATTCTGTCTGGCTGGTTATAAAAAGCATTACGTGCGGATTTTAACTGAATTGGAAATTTTTCATCGGCAATCGCAAACCAAAATGCATAAACTGACACATTTATATGCGACACAGAATTACAAACGAATTGCATCTTTCTTTATTTGTCTCTCTCTGGCGTGGAAAGAAAAGCATGACGAGAGATGATCTGGAATTAGTTATTATTCAGTTGAGCGATTCGCTTTTGAATTCGTTTTCTCGCAAAATTATCATTTTATTATTTGTCGTTTGAGCAAAAAAAATTTTTTTTGTGTGATGATGACGACGACGAGTTCTGTAAATTTGATTTAGATCCCTTTTACACACAAATTCTCGTACAAATCCATGACAAATTACCAGATTATCACACAGAGCTCTCTCTGCGTTTTTTCATTGCCGCTCTGCGGTCCGTTTATCACAATATTATATACTTTGGCATGTGTTGAATTATTCAAACAACCATCAAAAATTAATATTCAGCTGTCGTAAAATGTAAATATCCTTATTCAACATAAAATCCATTTTTGCCATCCCTTTTTATTTACAGATTTTTTTTTGTCGTAGTTTCTTTTATTTTTTTATAACTTAATATTATGCAACCGAAAAACCATTTCAAATCCATACGTGCACGCATAAATATCTATACGATTTCATAATAATAATAATAATATGTTAACGTTTTATTTTATACATGATCCCTTTTTATATCTCTGTTAAGGCACTGTCACAAATTTTATACGCTGACCATATGGGAGAGTTTTGAAAATGGAGACGACTTGTACTTGGTAAGTTTTTTTTCTATAAATTTGAATGAAATTATTAAATTTTAACATTTTTTTAACTTTTTAGAGCCTTTCGATAATTTGAATTTTTTTTTTTCAAAAAAATATTTTAAGAAGTTATCATTTAATGATGAAATTTTAAGGACCTGTAAACTTCTTGAACGAAGATGAAAAATATCAGTTAAATGAACAATATATACCTGCAGCTTGTAGAAGTAAGTTAACAACTTTAAATAGTTTTAAAGTCAAAGAGGCTGAAATTCAATGAAAAACAATGAGCCTGATGTTAAAGATCACGGAAATGAAGAACTAATAGGATCTTCGATACCTCGATAGTAACTCGAGTATCTTCTACCAAATTCAAATAATATCTTTAAGTTTCTCAGCGAAACGATGGAGAATCATGGATACCTTTCGAACAAATGCTATCAATATTGTAATATGTCAACTCAAAGCTACAAAGTGAATATAAGAGCTTGCCGAGCATTTTTTAAGAAATTTTGAAAACTACAAACTGAATATAAGAGCTTGCCAAAAGCTGATTGTCTCGGTCATCAATTTGGAGAAAAAAAATTTCTATCCTGAGGCAATGAACATTTTTTAACGAACTAAAAATGAACTATTTTTATGAAACATTAGGAAGAAACGGAGACTTTTTAGATTTTATCTTCGAAACTTATCGAATATTGAAAAAAAATATTAAATGATCATGTTTAGGATGCTATCGAAAGTAGTTAAAGCAGAAAAGTGAAACGCTTAAGTCAATATTTATATTTTTGTCAAAAAAATATTTTTGGTCATTTTAGAACTGCAAATGTTTATCTAGTACATAATAAATTTTTGGAAGAAATCATTACTGCAGGTTTTTACATAATCTTGTTTTTATTTTTATTTAATTAAAATATTTGACAGAAGATTTTTTAAACTCATAAATATATATTCAGAAATAATTAAAAACTTTACATTGAATATTCAAAGAAAAAAATTAGATTTTGAAAAAAAGTTTTCTAATTTTTGATTTACGTTTTTAATTTTGAAGTCTTAATTAAGTAACCATAAAAAAGACTCCTTGACAAAAATTTGTAATTAAAAAAAAGAAACAGCTAGTCACCGTATTCTCAGCTCAGTAACATTCCGTGCCATTTATACAAACACGAACTCAAACAACAAAATTTTGATGACACTATCATCATCCTATCATAACACTTTTAACCCATAATCTGGTCGGAAAATATGTTCCAAAAAAAAAAAAATATTCCAACATAACGACAAACGACCACATATCTGATCGAATATCATTTTGTATTATTTATAAGTTTCATATTAGTTTTTTCTTGACCCCATAATATTCGGCATTATTTATTATGCGCATTACGTATTGCTTACTAAACAGACCTTTGCTCTTGGTAAATAGAAAATTATTGACAAAATATTAAATAAAATGAAAAATTCATTCCTAAAAATTATTTGAATGATTTTTCCTTCAATGTCTCGAAACTATCAGAAGCGCGCGTGTAACTAATTTCCTCAAAATCTAATATTACTCTATTACAGCAAGTTAACTGCTTATTAATTTGCTTGTCTCGTATTACATTACAACATTCTCTCCAGTTACTCAATAATTATCCGTATAGACTTGAGACCTGACGTCACGTCTCATTTTTCATCTACATACCTTCATGTCAGTGTGTTGATATTGATAATAAATCTAAATAAATAAACTGTCTTCTTCTCACCTCTCGTGTCTTTTCTTTGGCTTTGGGGTAAATCATAAATTGCAATAATTACTTCAAGGCGGCGTGTGTGAAAAAGTTTGTCGTTGATGCAGTAGTTAAATTAGCGAAGTTGTTGATGAAACTCAATATCCTCCGGACTGTCGCTCGCGTATATGTGATACTCATTAATATTAGATTAGACATGTTTGCACAAAACTGTGATTTGTTTGACACTTGTCACGATATACAGGGGATTTGAGTTGGTTTTATGTGAAAATTTATTATTATTGCTTTTTAATATTTTTTTTTTCATTCAATTGAAATTTATAAAAAAAAATAAGTACCTAATTAAATGGTAAAAATTTAAATTATAGTAATGAATAAATTTTATTTAATAAAAAAAATAATTAAAGCTAATAAATTAAAAATAATTAATATTAAAAAAATAAAAAAAAACAAATTTTTGAAAAATTAATAAATAAATTTTAAAAATAAAAATAAAATAAAAAAAAAAATTACAAAAAAAAAAAATAAAAAAAAAATAAAATAAATTTAATAAAAAATAAACCAAATTTTTAATTAAAAAAAAAAAAAAAAAAAAAAATTAAAAAAAAAAAAAAAAATTTTTTATTTTTAAAAAATTTAAAAAAAAAATTTTTTTTTAATTTTAAAAAAAAAAAAAAAAAAAAAAAAATTAAAAAATTAAAGAAGTTAATAAAAATGAAAATAAAAAATTAATAATTAATTAAATTTTTAACAAACTTTAAAATTAGATATTAAATAAAATTGATTAAGGACAGTGATAAAATTTAATTATAGAATAAAAATATTTTAAATCAAAAAAAATAAATTAAATTTATTTATAATTTGATTAAAATTATTAAAAAAAATAAAATAAATTGAAATTTTAAATTATAATAAAATGAAAATAATAAAAGTGCAAAAATAAAAATGATAAAAAGTGAGAAAAGTTATTTTAAATAAAATAAAAATTAATAAAAAATAAAAAGAAAATTTATGAAAATTAATTAGAAGAAAAAAATGAATAAAAAAAAAAAAAAAAAAATTAATTATTAATTTTAAAATTTATGAAATTAGTAAAAAAATAAAAAAAAATTGATAAAATTGTTTGAAAAAAAAAAAACATAAAAAAATAAATAAATGGGACACTCTGTATAAAGTGCATGTTAAACTATTTACTAAACATTATTTAATTTTATTATGATTGTTTGTCACACACATGCACAAACACACACGACGACTCATCATCATCACCAAATTGTCGAAGAAAGTACACAAAATCCAGCAAGTTAGGTGTTAATTGAAATTTAATGAAGTTATGATGAACATGATTTTCAATGTTTTTGTCTTTCCCTCAATCTATCTCTTTCTTATCTTCTTATCCTTCTTCCAACAGTCTGGAAATTTAACGTGTAATTAAATAACAAGTTCATCCATACCTAATTGCTTTTTAACTTACTTCAATTTCTGTGAGATCCGCCCAGCAGGAGAACGAGCGAGGAGATTACGCAGTTAATCAATTTATAACGGTCTACCGTTTGTTCAGCGGATGCGAGTGAAACCAAACAAAAGAAAAGCCTTTCGCATCAAATCAAATCGGGCTGCGATAAAAACGTGAAAAAAATCATCTAGGATAAATTGCCACACTTTTTTTTCGTTGTTGCATGAACGTAATCGAATAACACTCACTCATTCATTCACTCAAGTTGATTAATGATCGTTTCGGGGTTGTAACTGACTGTCGGAGCAGTTTTTTTTCCAACAATCACAAATATACTGCTTCTTGCTTTATTTATCATTTTACGTAATAACATTCGCTTTGATTTTATTTATTCCATTTTATTTTTGTGTGGAACACATTTATGAAATGCGAACAAAAAGTCTAGCTTATAACACCCATAACATTTATTACAATATTTTTTTTTCTCTGTGGCGATGGAAAAAAGCGTGATATTCATATAATGGGCAAGTTATTAACGCAAAAGAAGTGTTTTCTGGTATGGATAACAGTCGCGGTGTGTGATTAAATAATAGTTATTTAATTATATTGTTTTGTTCATTTTCATTGCAATTAACTGACATGCTTACGCCGCGGTAGATTATGACTAAATGATAATGCGACGAGTACAATTGTTGAGGAATAATGGGCTTTTTCAAGTGTATGATGTGCGGTTAATTGTACGGGAGGCTTTTAGTTGGTTTGGAGTTTTGAGGACTTTTATGTGACAAGGTCAATTAGAGGTTAAGTGAGTAAATATTCGAAATTAATTGTTTTTTATGAGTTTTCGTTTTATTTTTTACAGTTTTTTTTTATCAAACAGTTCAAGGAGTATCAGGTAAGTTTTACTTTTAAAAAATTAATCTTCATGTGTTATAAATTAATCCAAACCAAGCAAAAATTTATCGAATTAATTAAGAAAAATTAATAAAGTTCTTGAATTTTACAGAAATTTTTTTTTTAAAGAACACTTTTTTTCCGGAATAAAAATATGATGAACCTAAATAAAATATTATTTTAAAAAATTTTAGTTAAAATTTTTTAAAAAATTTTTCTTTTTAATTTTTTTTTGGCCCAATTTTCCTTTGAGGATTTTTCACAAATGAGATCAGCATAATTTATGAAAAATCAAAATTAAAATTATTGTATCTTAAAAATTTTTTAAATTCATTAAAAAATATTACAAAATGGGACTTTTGAAAAAGCCTATTGTTTTTTATGAGTTTTTTAATTTATTTAAAATTAAAACTTTCAAAAAGTATTAAAAATAAAAAATATTATGTATATTTAAAAAATTTATTTTTGTAGAAAAATAAATTTTAATTTTACAGAAATTAAAATTAAAATTATTATTTAAAAATTATTTTTTTTTTTTTAATGCATTATAAATTTCGCCCCAATGCACATTTTAAAAAATGCAAAAAATTTATTAAAAATAAATTTTTCAAATTTAATTTTAAAAATATTAAAAATTAATGAAAAAAATTTATTAATTAAACTTAAAAGTAATTTAAAAGTATTGAAATTTTATTTATTTAACTAATATTTTAAAAATAAATTTTGTAATTAAAAATTGTTTTTTTTGTAAAAAAATTTAAAAAAAAATTAAATAATTTTTTTTTAATATTTTTTAAGTTTTAAGTTTTAAAATTAATTCATTTAAAATTTATTTTATTTAAAACGATTTTTTATTCTATTTCATTTTAATTTAAAAAAAAATTAAGCTCTATTAAATATTTAATTTTTAAAAGTTCATTTAAAACGATTTGGTCAAAAATAAAATTTTTAAAATTTTCTATTTATTGAACAATATTTCAAAATTTTTTAAATAAAGAAAATTTTGTAAAAAAAAATTTCAAAAATTTTAGATTTTTTTTTATATATCAATTTTTCGTTAAAAAAAATTTAAAACTTTTCATTTAAAAATTTCTCATTTTAAAAAGAAATTAATTAATTATTTGAAAAATAATTTTATAAATAATTTATAAAATTTATCATTCTCGTAAAAAAATTAAGAATATTTTTTTAAAAAATCTTTTAAATTTAAGATCTTAAACTCACCTCTCAATAAAGAAAGCATTAAAATTTTCCCCTGAACTCACATTTTCCTCAGAGTATATCAAATTATTCAATTTAAAGTGTCAGGTTAGACATTATCTCGCAAATAATGAGAAACGCAGAAATAAAGCGAAGCACTGAAAATGAAAATACGGATAATCTAAAATTAAATGCTCTTTTAAACGCAAGACAAACAACATCTACCGCCCCGACTTTTATAATCTGTTTATTTATATTGCAAAGTACTTGAAACACAATGTTTCGCCGGATAAAACGAGAAACGGATGGAGATGGAGAGTACTAAGCTAACAGTTTTATCATCGTCATCCGACTTGCGATCCTTCGTCGCGCGCTGTATACATTTTTTCGCTTGAAGACTCTCCCTCTGTGCGAAATCCATTTAAATGACAAAAGTGATGCAATAATACACTGGCAACATGGTCTTGGTAGGTTGTCATTTAATGCGCTTTTCATGGTAAGCCGTTGTCCTGTGAGTTACAAAAGTGTGCGGTCCACACTTGACGAACGCTTTTTTTAATACTCTGACAATATTTTGATGCCTTCAGTGCATTTTATTGTAAAAACAATTCCGTAAAACGCTTTTAATCGTCGTTCGTTGCACATTTTAAGAAGACTTTTTTTTTCTCTGGGAACTAAACGAGTTGTTTTTCCTTCCTTTTTGCGACATTTTTTTGTATGGACTTTTTTTTTCGTGGTAAGTAACCGAGCGACATGAAGCCCATGTATAATGACAAGTTATTCCCTGTGTTTACAATCATGTTCTTGTCATGTTGTTGTTACTTCACTTTTATTCGAGAGAGAGACGACAATTTTTTTTTCATGTTCGAGCGAGCTACTTGTTTAATAGAAACTTTTTTCTCTGTCTCGTACGCCGCCGCTTCTAATAGTGCCTGGCGCTGTATTATTATTATTATTATGAATAGACCTTTTATATGGGGAATATATTTTATAATCTCCAATGACAAATGGGATCATGTGTCGTGACATTTTCATAAGAGAATTTTACATCAACAAAAGACATGTGTGTAATAAATATTTCAAGTGGTTGTTTGTTGTTTGCTTTTGTAAACACACACTTGCCGCTCTCGCTCGTTCTTTCGGGCGAAGAAAGAGTGAATGGAGTGATGTCTCGTGGCATGTTGAAGATTGTTTATGGAAATACTTGGTTTTTTGTTATCTTTGTGGGATTTTATGTGTTTTTGATGTGCGACAGACTCGGGGGTACTTTGGAGTAATTTGAGGGTTTATTTGATGAAGACTTTGAACTTGTTTGGTTTTTGTGTGAATTGAAGAATTTAGTGAATTTATTTTGTTCTGAATTAACTACTTTTTACAATCTTCAAAAGTTATCATTGAAGTTTTGTTTATTATTTATGATTCTTTTCGAAATATAAAACTATTTTTTTTCTTCTTTTTAAATTTTAACGATCTTTAAAGATTTCTTTTCGTTGATTTGTTAATTCAAAGATTCTTTTACCATTTTCGATATTGTTAAATTTAAATATTGCTTTATAAAAACCCTGTTGTGCATCTTTTTGGAATATTACAGTATTCAACTGATTTTCCTCCTTCGTATTTAGATGTTAATAACTTTTATGGTAACTCTTTTTAACAGTTTTTGTTAACATTAAAAACCTTTATTACTCTGCTCGATTGAATTTAAATTAAATTGAATTTAAAAATTTGTTTGGTTTGAATTATTTTGTATGATCTGAAGTTTTATCTTTATAAAAATATATAAAAAAATAAAAATTTCTTGTTTGATAAAAAAAATTCTCATTCTATTAAAAAAAATATTATTGAAATTTTTTTTCTAATTTTATTTTTTTTTTTAAATAAATTTTAAATTATTTTTTTGATTTTTTCTGTTTATATAAAAAATAAAGTTAATTTTAAATTAAATGTATATTTGAAAAATTAAAAAGATTTTTAAAAAAATCTGATCTGCAATAAAAATAAAAAAATACTTATTTCATTAAAAACATAATATCTTCAAAACTCTCAATAAGAAAATATTTTTAAATAATTTTTAAAAAAATATTTTTTTTTTTAATTTTTTAATTTATTAACTTTTTTTTTAAATAAAAAATAAATTTCTATTAATTTTCATATTGAAAATTTATTCTTGGCTTATTTTTTTAACTTTTATTTATAACCTGAAATTCAATTTTTCAAAAGTAAAACTTAAGCAATAATATTTTTTTTAATTTTAGGTATTTTTTTATCATTTAATTTAAATAATTTAAAAATTTCATAAAATGTTCAAATTTAAATTTAAGACAAAAGTTACTTTAACATTTATTCCCAACTTGAACAAACTTCGCTCAAAGACAAACTCAAAAATTTTATTTTAACAAGTCTCGAGCTTCAACCAATACAGAATCAACTTTCTAAACGACGACAAAAACGACACAATAGCCGACAGCCGATGGCAAAATTAGCTCGTTTTTTATTTTTTTTTTACTTTTCTCAGAAATAACCTTTGTTTTCGTTCGTTGCGACACAATATTTAACTTTGTGGTTTCCTAGATGTGTCTTTAATTTGCTGCCTTTTGTGAAACAGATGTAAGTAACGTCATAATGTAACGACAACAGTTGGAGTCAGAGTGAAATCAAGGAAATCAAATCCGCATTACACTCCCACACGTTTCATATTAGAGAAAATATTACGACGAGTGTTTCCATGTCACCGCGAATGAAATGAAGATAATTGGAGCTGCGCTGTCGTGAAGGTCTTTTTTTCAATAAATTTTGTTTGCAGAAATGTAATTTGTTTCGTATCTCCAACATCGCTTCGCTGAGATAAAGAGTTGTGGTAACATATTTTTTTTTTTTGAGAGAAAAAGAGCAAATTTTAAAAGTAATCAGTTTCATTTTCTCGTTATTTCTAAATAAAATTGATAATCAGTCGCGTTATTTATTTACGTTTCGCGTTAGATTTTTTTATGATGATATGTAAATAAATAGCGCCTGATGCTTTTCGTAATAATGATAATGATCCGAGAGATCGCAATGTTAATATTATTCCGTTTCGAGGACGAGAGGAGGAAGAAAAAAACGAACGAACGAGCAGAAAGAGATAAAAACGGATTTCCTCTTAAGCCAAACAGAATTTATATTTTTTCACTGCTCATCATGTTTCGTTGCGTTATCTTTCTGTTTTTTTCGAGAGCACCGCACGCCAACACTTGAAGGTATTGGAAAAGCACACACAAAAAAAAGACATTAAACCGATCGATGGATGAGAATGAAAATGTAATTGCCAATCGAAATTGAATGCCAGTTAATACTTTTTTGAAAACGGATATCTTTGGCATTGTGTCTCCGCTTTCTTCGACAACGTTGCCTTGGTTAGGTCTCAATTGGTAGAGAGAAGCACGTGTATGTATCAGGACAACTCACATGGGACTAAACACTAAATCCAATTCAATATCCATGTTTTTTTTTCGTGAAGGCGTTTCGTTCAAAAAATTGACGATTTTTTTTTGGAAATTGGTAAGTTAAAAAATTAAATTAAAAAAATTAATTTTTAACAAAATTATAATTAAAAAAATTAATTAAAAAAAAATTTAAATTTAAAAATTTAAATTTAAATTTAAAAAAAAATTTAAATTAAAAGTTAAAAATTTAAAAATAATAATTAAAAAATTAATTAAAAAAAAAATAAAAAAAAAAAAAAATTTTTTTTTTAATTTAAAAAATAATTTTTAATATTTTTTGTTTGTTAAATAAAAAAAAAATAAAAAAAATTAATTAAAAAAAAATTTAATTTTAAAAAAAAAAAATTAAAAATTAAAAAAAAAAAATTAATTAAAAAAAAAAATAATTTAAAAAATTAATTAAAAAAAATAATTTAAAAATTATTTATAAAAAAATAAATTTAAAAAAAATTAAATTAAATTAAAAATTTTTTTTTTTGAAAATTTTTTGTAAAAAAAATTAATTTAAAAAAAAATTATTCGAATCAAAATAATTTTTGAATATTAATTTTAATTAAAATTTTTAATTAAAAAAAAATAATTTAAAAAAATTATTCAATAAAATTAAATTTAATTTAAAATAAAAAAAATAATTATTTTTTTTCTTTTTAGATAAAAAATTTTAAAATTTTCAGGTAATTTTAATTTTTTAAAAATTAATTTTATTTTATAAATTTTTTTTTTTTAATTAAATCCAGCTAAAGCATATTACTCTTCAAGTCTCGCAAAACCCGCTAAAATTTCTTAAATTTCTAACAATGACGACTTTTTCAATCTTTTCTTCTCCCACGTTTTGATATTTTATTTCGTCTCTGATACAAAATAACTGGAATCCCATGCATGGCATGGCACGTTGTTAAAACAAGATGATATCGATAGGTGAAATGATAATAATAAAAACAATATATACGATTCGGAAAGACAAAAAGAGACATCACTTGAGATATATTTCAAATCTGTGTGGTAATAAAATTTCATTTGTTTTTTTCACGGGGATCTGCGTTTTCATTTAATTTTATTAAATTCATCATTCATTGATACTCGAATTAATTTATTGGTCCTTATCAAAAAAATTTTATTGAGAATTTTTTTAAAGATTTTTCCTTGAAAAAAAAAACTTTAATAAAAAATTCATTCTCAAAACTAACAAAAACGATAAAAAGCATCAAAATAATATTATTTATCTTGTCAAATGCTTTTGCCGCCCTTAAACGTTTCATCTTTTGAACGTTCATTGATGCGAAGCGACACACAAAAAAATTTCAACCCATAAAAAATGACAGACCACAAAGAAAGGAAAAAAAAGTCAAGTCAAGTGTTTGTATCTTCGTATTTTTCGTCTTTTTTTCTTCGTTCGCCACAAATAAGAAGCCATAGTCAAGGCATCTTTAAGTGGCTTTTGCGGAAGAACAAACGACGACGACACATTCACGAGAGAAGAAAAAAGGCATACACATAAATCTCATTTATAATACCCTCCATCACACTTTTAAGCAGTCAAACATTCAAATTTTTTTATGCTTGTTTAACTTTTTTTTTCTTGAAGAGTTTTTTTCCTTTCGTTCAAAGAAAATTGGTACAAAAGAGCATCACGAGTAAAGAGGGGCTGTCACGTGAATTTTTTGGTCGCTTATTGAATTTTTATTTTTTTTTTACTCGAAAAAAGTCACTTTTTTCTTTGAAAAAATAAAAGTAAAAAAAAAGTAAGCGACCCACTTTTTATACCTTCACAAATCAATTAGTTGCGCATCGAAGGTTTTTTTCTCATACCTTTCCAAGACTTTTATCCTTGAAACTTATTAACGTAATAAATATTAATATGTCGCTCTAATTTTCTGTATCTTTCCAAATTCTTTAAAAGAAATCAAAGGAAATGTTTTTTTTTTGTAGAATACAGAAGATTTACAACCACTTGCTAAGAAGCTTGAAACAACATTGTGTTACTTTTGCTTGTCTTGTCTCCTTTTTCACAGCCATGTGTGTAAAGTAAACCGCAAAAGAACAAGCAAACAGACTCTGACAGAAAATCTTCCGTTGCGCCTTGACAATTGTGCATAAGCAACAAAAAACGAGCAAAGAAAAAGTTTTTCCTTATAAATTTTTCTCTCTGGGTTAAAATTAAATCCGAACCGAAACAAGAAAAGAAAGCTATTTATCATGCAAAACAAAGTATTTTTTACGCATATTTACAATCTTATGACACATGTCGGTAGGATTGTGTCAACTTTTTAATATGTATTGATGGGTTTTTATTTGCTTTTTGCTTTTATTTTTTGCCTGTGGTTGCTTTTGAGTGTCGACAAGGGTTGCAAATCTACTTCATGAATATTTTACAAGCATTTTTTGCGAGACAAAAAAGTGTTGAAGATCGATAAAATTAAGGCAAATTGACTTTAATTGATGAATATTGTTGAAAATTTAAGTGCACATTCAAGAGGTTTTTCCGCAAAAGTCTGCGCGGTAAAAGTTGTGGGAAAAACAAAAATATTTTTCGCAGTAAAGCGAAATGGTTGAGTTAATGAAGTAGAACTTTAAGGCATTTTAAAGTCAAATAATAGTAAGAAATAAATGTAGTAGAAACGTAAAATGTGTTTAGGATGATACAACTCTGAAAAGATTCGTTTGAAGGTTTTTTGATGATTTGGAAAAAATATTTTAAAAATTAGGATTTCTTTCCAAAGAAGTCAAGATTCTTTTTAGGCTTCTTCAGTTGAAGAGTTAGTAATGTTTTTATCGGAAATGATGTCGTTTTGGAGAGGCTCTTAAATATACTTATGCGGAGCGAAAAGTTAACACGTTCGTTTTGTTCAAGATATCAAACCAAAGAGAGCGAGAAAAAGCACGATCCTTCGCTTGTATAGGTAAATTGACATTCAAGACATAATTACGACTTGGCCTTATCTGCGACACATCAGGCTTAAGCTTTGAACTCCTTGTTCATTAATTTTTTTTATTATGAAAAATTATTTTTAAAGTCTTCCTATAGAATGTGTGGCATCTTGAGTATTTTCATTCCAGATTTTGTAGTTCTCAAATTTTCTAAAAAAAAAATAAAGAAATAATAATAAATATAAATAAATAAATTAAGGGGAACAAAAAAAATAAATAATAAAAATAAATAAAATAATTAATTAAATTAAAAGAAAATAAAAATTACTCAAAAATTTTTAAAATTCTTTCAAATTATTTAAGTAAAATAATAAATTCTATAATAATAAGTATTAATAAAATATAATTAAAAAATTTTTGAATAAAAAATTTTATAAAAAAATAAAATAATTTTTAAAAAGAAAAAAATGAAAAAATATTAATATAAATAAATAAATAAATTAAATTAAAGTAAATAAAATAAAACTAAATTAAATAAAATAAAATAAAATAATTAATTTAAATTAAAAAAATAAAATAAAAATTACTCACATATTTTAAAGCTCTTTCAAATTATCTAAAAAAAAAAATAAAAATAATTTTTCAAATAAATAAATTGTTAAATTTTAAATAAAATAAGGAAAAAATTAAAATAAGAAAAAAATTAAAATAATAAAAAATTTTCAAAGCCAAATTTTGAAAAAAAATAATAATGAAACTATTACAAAATTAAATTAAATTAAAGTAATAAAAAAATAAAAATAAAATACTTAAAAATCCCAAAGCTCTTTGAATAATATGAAACTATCCATAAAATTGCATCAAACTTTCATTCCAATTTTTTAGCTGAAAAAAAAAATAAAATAATAATAAAACAACAAAACTAAAACAAAAAAAGTTCAAAATTGTGTCAAATTACCTCCTGCACTCCATTCCAACAACTATCAACAATGCCCGAGAACTACCTTTTGTTCAGCGAACCATTGAAAAGCCAAATAATAATCACATTGATTGAACATCCCAATAATTTGGCTACATGCTGTTAAAACATTTGTTTCCAATTCCACTGCAAACACAGAGAAACATGTGTATTTTCGGGCATTCATTGTGACATTTTTGTTGATAGTTCGGTTGAAATGTAAAACAAAATGGGATTTTTTTGTTGTGTTGTTTGTTTGTTCGGTCTTGTATGTCGATAAGAACTTTTTGTGTGCGTCATTTGTTAAAAGTTGATCGAAAAACGTAACTAAAAATAGCTTTTGTACTCCTCTTTCAACTTTTTTTTTTAACTTTTCACAAAAATAGGCCCGCTTTTTCACATTCGAGTAATAAATAAAGTTTTATATTTTTTGGCAGTCAACTTTTTTTTTTGTGTCTTACCTCCCAGTAAATTACCCATTCATTCAAAACGACAAATAACAAAACAAAAATCTGAATGCAACTGTTTTTTTATGCTGGTTCTCCTCTCGAATTGTTGCATCATTTGGCGTCGCCATAGGAATGTGTTTTGTCATGTTGTTGCTCGGTGGTTGTCTGGATGCGGCAATATATACAGAGAAAATGAAGGAAAAAAGGGATTTATTTTCAATTCATTATCAGAGAACAAATAGGGTTGGACGAGCAAACATAATAAATAAGTAAGGACAAACAAAAACCGCCTCACGACGGGAGCATTTTCATTTGTTTTGTGTTTGAAAAGTTTCTCGGGTGAAATCAAATCAGGTTTTTTTGCGATGAAATGCATTGTTTGAAAAAAAATTCTTTGTAGATAATTTTTTTTTTTAATAGAGTTATAAAAAAAATTTAAAAAAATATATAATATTTTTAAAAGTAAGAAAATGTTAAAAATACTTTTAAAAATCCTCATGGGACAGATAAAAATTTTGAAAAAAAATATTTTTTTAATTAAATTAATTTTAAACTTAATTTCAATTTAAATTTTATTTAAATTTTTAACTAATTTAAATTTTAAATAAATATATAAAAATTAAAAAATATTAAAAAACAATATTAAAATAAATTTTGAAAAAAAAATAAAATTAAAAAAATGTATTTAATGAAGTTTTCAACTTCTAAAACAAATTTTTATTCAAAAAAAAAAGTAAAAAATTTTTTTATATGTATTTTTTATTTCAAACTTTATAAAAAACACTTTATTGAAAAATTAATTAATGTAAAATGAATAAAAGTATGTAATATAATATGGAAATATTTTTTTTTTCGAAAACAATATAAATGTTTTAATAAAGGGGATTTAAGTTGAAATTTTTTTGAAAATTTTTTTTTTCGCTAAAATTATGCGCTGACTCGAGTAGATAATTTTTCTCCATGAAACATATACTCGGAGACTCATCGTTCTCGAGTTATAAGGTCACAACAAATCTTGTAAGGCAAAAGCAATATAAATTTTATAAAAAAATAAAAATAAATAAATTTTATAATTACTTACCAATTATTAATTTTTTATTTAATAAAAAAAAATCACTTTGTAAATAAAAACACTTTTTTTGTTTTAATATTCACAGTCCTTTTAATTATTTATTTTATATCTGTTTTTTTTCTTCAATCAATTTTTTTTTATATACGTAATTTTTTTAATTATATTTTTTTTTGTTAAATCTAGATTAATTACTCTAAATTTTATATATATTAATAATAATAATTTTTTTATTATTTACTTTAATTTATTGTTGTTGCTTTTTAATTTATTTTTATTTATTTATTTATTATATTTATGATACGCTTCTTTTTTATTATATTCATTAGTGTATTATTATTATTATTATTTTTATTCTCAATTGTTATGCTATCTTTTTTTGTGATATTATATTTATTTATTTTTTTTATATGTTTTTTTTTATCTGGACAATTATTATGTGTATATCTGTGTTTTCTTTTTCAATTTTCATCAGTATTCATTTTTTTTTTGTTTTTCTGCATATAATGTTTAAGCTTGTTTGTATGATACACTGTAGATGTGCGCTTATTGCTTTATTTTTTTGTTGTTGTTGTTAAAGTTGTAGGTTTTAATTGGCGCACAAAAATTATAAATACAAATTTTATTACATTGTTTTTTTTCTGTGAAAAAAAAATTAATAATATTTTCGAAAAAATATGTTTTTTCAATAATTATTATTAATAAATATACTTTTTTGTCCGCAAATTGACGTCGACACAGGAACAGATTTTTTTTGTGCTGATGATGGATGTGTTGTCAAAAATAATATTTTAACATTTTTTTTTAAATATGAAAAATCAATAAAATGCACGAAAAAAGTTACTGAGATAATAATAATTAAAAATAACTGAATATAATTATTCGATATCAATTTTTGGCGGTGAATTGTTTAATATTAATGTATAAGCGAAAAATAATTTTTATAATGTCATTATCACACTCGTTCGCACATATCATGCACACATGTGTGTCAAAAATATTAGGGAAATTTTTGCGGTATTCGGTTCACGGGAAAATAATAATAAAATTTAATAATGTGATTTTTTGATTAAAAATTGAAAAATTAAAAAAAATATAAAATTTCACTCAAGTTTAAATATCAGAAAAAAATACTCAGGTAAATTTTCACTTTTATAATTTTTTTAAAAAATATTAAATTTCATCGTTATTTGATTCTATATAAAAAAAATATTTTTGTGACAATATCATTATTTCAATAAAACCCCAAAAATTCCAATATTTTAAAATTACTGCAAATTTTATAACAATGATATATTTTAAGGCGATAAACTGTCTAGACAGAAACATTTTTGCCCGAAAATTGTCCATTTAGTTAACAAACAAATGTTAATTAATCATATATAAAATGGGTTTTCAGAATATTAAACATTGACCTAAACTTTATAATAAGATAATAAATATGAAAAGCGCACATTTCTGTATAAATATTTATCTATACTTTTCCCCTCGTGTTTATCCTGTATAATTTATATGAAGAGTGTTTGTTATGTAAACGTATCATATATTTTTATGTTATATGTACAGAAAAGATAAAATTCATAATAACAATAATTATAATACATTATTTAACGCGTGACGTCTCTTTTTGTCAATTTTATAAATAATATAACGTAACAACTCAATTATTATTAATATTTTATATTTATTATATATGTTATTTATTTATAGCGTAATAGTTTTAGTAGTTCATTAATTTTTATATGCTTTAATTTTTTTATATATTTTTTTTTGTTTTTTTTTATAATAAATAGTTTAATAGAGATTTCTAATATAATTTTTAATAAACATAATTAATTAAAAATAATTAACTAATTAATAATAATAATACAGATTTTTTAATGGTTTGACCATTTTTTTGATAATAATATTAATTTATATATTTTATATATATATTTATTTATATTTAATGACATAGATTTTATTTATTATTATTATTTAACGTATTACTTATCCATTTATTTTTTTGTTTCAAGGAAGACATAATTTCATGATTTTTTTCGTCACTTCACAATTGCTGAGAGTGATATCTTAAATAGTTTAATATGTTACATGTTTTAGTTTTTTTTAGAAGATGTTAATTTTTATTTTTTTATAAAATAAAAAAAATTAAAAAAAAATAGTAATAATATTTATATTAATTATTAAATTAAAAAAAATATTTTTAATTATTTATTTTTAAACAATTATTAATTTTCTAAAATTTAAAAATATTTTTTTAAAAATTATTTAATTTAAATTTTAAGAAATTATAATTTTTAAAAAAATATCAAATATTGTTAAAAATTATAAAAATTAAATTAAATAAAAAATAAATAAATTTAATTAATTTTTTGAATTTTTAAAATATTTATTTAATAATTAAAAAAATAATTTTATTTTTTAAGAAAATCATAATTTGCATTGAAAAAAAATTATTAAATAATAAATATAATAATTTAAAATTTTTTTTTATTAATTTAATTAAATTTAAAAAAAAATAATTTTTAATTAAATTAATAAAATTTGAAAAATATTTTTTCTTTCTTTAATTAAAAAAAATAAATTTAAATTAATTTTCTAAACTTTTAAAATAAAAATATTTTAAAGTTTTAGAAAATTAATTTTAGTTATAAAAAATTTTATTAAAATAAAAATTTTAATTAATTTAAAAAAATGATTTTTAAATTTTTTAATTAAAAAAATAATTTTAAATTAAATTAATATAATTTAAAAATATTTTTAAATATTAAATAAAAAATTTTGAAATTATTTTTAATTAAAATAATAAAAAATTAAAAAATAAATAAATATTTTTAAAAAGAAAATTTAGTTGAATTTTTTAATAACATTTATCTAGTTGTTGTTTTTTTCATATATAATGATATCCTATCAACTAATTATTTGTCTGGTACTGTTTCATCATTTCTTTTAAAAATCTATGACGTTATAAATATCATTTCCTAAATAATTTTTCTGCTAGCTAGTTATAGCATTTACACAACACATTTAATATTAATATTTTTTTTATTAATAAATAACAGGAACACACACAAAAATACACACACGCGCAACTTTCGGAGACACTCGCATTAATTTACAATTATTTTTGTTGTTTAAAAATAAGTAAAAATATTATTTATTAATTAATAAATGTATGTTTTAGAAACTCTTCGTTTTTTTTGTTGTTGTTGGTTGATGTTTTAAAAATAACTATTTTTTTTTTGTCTAACTCAAAAACCTTTTAATTTAACATTTTAATGGAAATTTGTAAAGTGTCACGCCAATGAAACGCCCCTGCTGCCCGTTAACCATCTCACAATCGGACATATTGATAAAAATAACATGATCATGATTGACGTGCTACTTTGGTGTATGCTACTTGCTGCGGTATTTAGTGTCTGCATAATTACCTGAACCTCGGCCATTTTAAATATGCTTAGTAAACGGTGGGCGGACAGTTCGATAAATTGTGAGTTTATGTGATGACTAACGGTTTCCATGATTGGCTTACATTGGGTCTGAAATGTCGTCGTTTTTTAGGTAAAAAAAAGAGGGAGAATTTAAGTTTTTTTTTTGTCGTTTTGATTGATTGACGGATTTTACTTTTAGTGTCAAGAACATTCGTTAATTTTACTTTTTAAGTGAAATTTTATTTTTATAGAAGAATTTTTGACAGTTACTTTAAGTCATTTTTTAAATTTTCATAATTTTAAAAATTTGAGTTAAAATTTTATTTTAAATAAAAATTGCTTTTAATGAAATTTTTGACATCTGTCAAATTTTTGACGTTTCAAATTTTTAATAAACTTTAATTTCAAAATTATTAAATTTTTTTTTAATAAAAAAATTCAACATGTATAAAAATTTTTTAATTTTATTGAAAGTTTTTTCCTTAATCTAGCATTTAGTAAAAATTTTGACATCTGTCATTTTGACAGTTGAAAAATTTTTTTATTATAAAAAAATAGATTTTTTCCGAATCTTGTAAAATTTTTCAAAATATTAAAGAAAAATAATTTAAAAATTCTAAAATTAAATAAAATTTAGATTTTAGATGAAATTTTGACGTCTGTCAAATAACTGTCAAAAATATGACAAATGTCAAAATTTTTGACAGCTGCTTTTAACATTTTTATTTTTTTTTCAAATTTTGACTCAAATTATTATTTTAAAAATTGAGTTTTTTTTTGAAAATTGAGAATTTTGACATCTGTCAAATTTTAGACATTTGAAAATTTTCAATTAAATCAAATTTTTAATTTTAATTAATAAAAAAATTAAAAAAATGTATAAAAGATTTTTAAATTTCATTTAAAGTTAATCCCTTAATTCAGAATTTTGTAAAAATTTTGACATCTGTCATTTTGACAGTTAATTTTTTTTATTTTAAAAAATTGTACTTTGTATATTATTTATCATTTTTTTTAAATGCGAAGGAAAATAAACTTAAAAAATTAAATTGAATTATTTAGTTGAAATTTTGACATCTGTCAAAATTATGACAGCTGTCAAAATTATGACATCTGTCAAAATTTTTGTAAAAAATTTATTTAAAAAATTTTTTTTTCAATTTTTCTAATTCAAAATTAATTCTTTTGAATTTTTAAATTAAAAATTCTTGTTAAAAAATTGTAGCTGTCAAATTTTAATTTATTTTTCGAATAAAATTTTAAATTTAATAAAAAATTCAAGAAATAAATGAATTTCTCTTACCTTTTCTTGTTTCAGCAAACTCAATGCATTGGCTTTGGAATCGTGCGGCAGTCTCACCGACAAAATGATATTCTCATCTGTCATGTTGTACAACGTGAGAGTGCACGACGTCTGATTATCCACATGTTTAATTACGTATTGTTGCAATGCTCTAACAGCATCTTGAACACCTAAGTTTGTGTGCGGTCTTAACAGTTGCTCGTCAGTTGAACTATAGCCCAATAGTAAAAATACTCCATCTGTCGCGATGACAAAGACGAATTTCAAGCGGTTAAGAAGAAAAGAAGAAAAGAGAAAAAAAAGTTAAAACTCGACATTTTTTTAAAGATAGCCTTGAGCTTTTAGAAAAAAAAAGATATTTTATTGTCTTCCTGGACTGACTTTTTTTTATTGTTATTTTTCTTCTTTTTTTTCGTGATGATGATGAGAAAAGGGACACTTACTTGGAAGCGCATATTCCCCCGGAGGCGGTCTCATACAAATAAACCGTCCTGAATAGCATAAACAACGGCCCCGATACGCTTGATATGCGGGCGCTGCATGACTGTAATAAGCGAGTGCGGTACGACAGGGTGCTAATGGTACACATAAAGCGTGACACGAGACAGTTAATGATTCACTACATGTACATAATTCGCTGCATTCGGGATCTTCGGCGAGGTAGAGCTGTTGGTTGTTTCATTGTTTCGAAATAAACACGGAGCAAAAAAAAAATATGGAGAAGGAAGAAAATTAAAAGAGAGAAGAGGTTAATTTTGTTGCTTTGTCATTTGTTTTTCAACATTTTTTTTCCTCGTTTTATTGTGTGGGAGATATCAAAACAAGAGGCTGGACAAGAAATTTTTTTGTCACTTTTTATAATTTTTTTATAATTTGTACCGTAACATGAACAAAATTTAAATTCGTGTACCGTAATTTTAGAAATTTTTGATTTTTTAAAATTTTTTATATAGAAGTTCAAAAATTTTTTTAAATAATAAATATTTAAATTAAAAAAAATAATTTAAAATTTCTAAAATAATTTTTAATTTTTTTTTTATAATTTTATTTTTTTTTTTTTTAATTTTTTAAAAATAATTTTTAAAATTAAAAAAAAAAATTAAATTATTTTTTTTACCAGATTTATTTAATTCGTTATTGTCATGTACCGTAAAATTTATTTTTTTTAAATAATTTTTTAAAGAAAATTTTTTAAAAAATTTTTTAAAATTAAATTTCTTTAAATTTTTAATTAAATATAAAAATGAATAAAAAAAAAAAATCCGAAAAATTACATTTTTAAAAAAATTTTTTTTTTAAAAATAATTTTTTATAAAATTAAAAAAAAATTTTTCAAAAATTTTTAAAAAAAATTTAAAATTTTAACGTATTTTTTCAAAATTTAAAAAAAATCTTAATTTTAACGTATTTTCTTAATTAATTTTAAATAATTATCAAAAAAAGATATTTTAACATATTTGAAAATTTTACTAAATTACGGTATGTAAAAAATATCTTGAAAGTATTTTTTTAAAATTTTTGAACCGTAAGCCATACCGCAAACAATATGTACCATATGCATACCGTAATGAATTAAAATAATTAAAAATTATTATTTTCGATAAAAATATTTTTTTTTTTAATTCAAAATATATTTTACCGACTTAATCTTCTTTACGGAAAAAAATTACTAAAAATAGGTCTTAAGAGTATAATGGTATCAAAAAATTTGAATACCGTAACTCGTATTTCGTACCGTAACTAAAAAAAATAATTTAAATTTTTTGACAACCCTAATTGCCAAAAACAAAATAATAATAAAAAACAAATTTTGATGCCTTTTGTTCTTTAACGCGGCACCCAAGTGAAAATTGCTGTCAAATTAATTGTCCGCCAGATAATCTCTCCATAGAATAACAACGAGGAAAATAAAATAAAAAAATATAAAAAAAGGTGTCACTTACCCTGCGACTTTTTCCTTCCTCTATTTTTTGGTCTGGCTGATGAGGGCGCTGCACCATACAATACTCTAAAGGTAACACAAAAAAACATAAAAAAATATTATTTTTTTTCGCTTGCAGAAATTTTCAACAGCTAAAATAAAAAATATTAATTACTTGGTGGTTTTGTTGTTGTCTCGACAGTTGTCGTCGTTGGCAGGAATGTGGATGTCAGCACGTGCAATTCGCCATTTTCCTCGCCTCCGAGCACAGGCATTGGGGTTTCTGAGGCGAAAATGGCGGGCGGATCAACTGCCGTACCGTAATCGAGAATTGATCCGTCATCGGGATGTTCTTTCGTGAAATCGATGGAATTTGAGTCGATTGGGTAAGTTGGTGAATGTTTGTGCTGAAAAAAAAAGTTTTTAGGTTAGAAAAATTTGAATTTTGAGGTTAGAATTTTTTCTTACTGTTGTCGTTGAAGATGGCTGCTGCGACGACGACGACGGTTTGTGTTGAATGTACGTTCGAGGCGCCATCGTAGTAGTTGTAGTTGTCGTTTTTGGCGTCGTTTTTCGGATAGGGGGCGCTCGTGTAGTAGTAGTTGTCGTAGTAGTCGTCGTCGTGAAACGTGGCGTCGTAGTTGTGATCAAAAGTCCCATTTCCGTCAATCGTTGCACGTGATATTCCTTTTGAGCTTCGACTATTTTTTGAAATTTCATTAAAAATTCAATTTTCTTTTAAAAGAGGAAGAAAAAATAAAACTCACCAACACACGGATTCAACCAAAGAAGTCGCTGCCATCCAAGACAATCGTACAACTGTGACAAATCCGTGCCCTGACAAGCGCATGACGTGCGCAACGGAGTCCCAAGTATGCCGATCAGTGCTTTGCGACAATGCGACGTCTTGCCCGCACATTTTTTAGTTACGCTATCTACCGCACATGATTGCTCATAGTGCTCTAGTTTATCCCTGTGAAAACGAAAGAAGCGAGAAGAAAATGAAAGAATTGAATTTATTCATGTGTCAAATTGACGCGACGTACCTGCAACTCGGATCGTCTCTGCACGCTTCAGCTACGATATGGCACGCTTGCGGTTGCGAATAACCAATTCCATTTGCAGCTGCTGGCTTACTCATATCCTCGTCGGGGCGTTCGGCACAATTTGGATGTAATTTTTCTTGAGCAAGTTTACATGTATCATGTCGATTATCAGTCTTTCTGCATATTTTTCCGATATTTGTATGAAAAGATGAGAGGCAAAGAAGAATGTATTATTACGTATTTGGCATAAAATTTGATGTGAATAGACAGGAAAGTGCATTAGGGATTGGAATAAGGAAGTAGTTTTTGTGTCAAAAGACATTCTGTTTGAGATTTTTCACAAAATTTGTTTCATTTTCTGTCCGTTTAATGTTTAAAAGTAATTGAGGAGTATGAAATTGTGAAATTTTGCATTTTTGACATCCCTACTTAAAAAAATTGAATATGAATACTCGATTATTATTTGTCGAATTTGGAAATTATTTTTTTCTCATAAATTTTATTGAGGAGTACGAAAATGTGAAAATTCGGAAAAATTTTTGACGAAATTAGATTTCATATAAAAATTTTCAACATAATTTTAAAAAATTTCATGTTTCGTCAAAAAAATAAATTTCATTAAAGAAAAATAATTTTATAAAATGTGTCAAAAATTTAATATAAAATTGAAAAACCTCATTGAGGTGTTCGAAAATGTAAAATTTTTAATTTTGGATATTCGTAAATATTGAAAAAAAAAATTATTTTTGACAAAATTCATTACTTTTTCTGCCTCTTAAATCTAAAATATTTTAGAGGAGTAAGGAATTGTAAAAATTTACAATGAAATTTTAAAACAAATTTTTGAACTTTAAAAAATTTTTGTAATATGCATAACTACTAAATATCGCTGAGGAGTATTAAAATGTGAAAATATTTTTTTTCATAATTTTTTTTTTAGAAAAATATTATAAGACTTTAAGTCAACGTAAAATTTTTCATTGTATTTTGAAAGATCTTTTACTTTTCAGAAGTATGAGAAAAAAAATTTGTTAAATGTGTTAAAAATTTTAAAGTAAATTCGTTAATTTGTCTTGAGGAGTACAAATATGTGAAAATTAACATTTATAATCCCTTTAAAGATGAGAAAATTGAAAAAATCCAATTGAGGAGTACAAAATTGTGAAAAATTACATTTTTAAACTTATAAAGACATGAAAAAGTAAAAAAAAAGTCATTGAGGAGTATAAAAATATAAAAAAAATTAATTTAGAATTTTTTAATGAAATTTTGAATTTTAACTTGAACTCAATGTGAAGTTTTTAACCTACTTTGAAAGATCTTTTATAAAAATATATTAACAAAGAGGAAAATATAAAAGAAAATTATTTGAGGAGTACAAAATTGTGAAAAGTTATATTTTTAAACTTATAAAGACATGAAAAAGTAAAAAATAATTATTGAGGAGTTCAAAAATGTGCAAAAACTCTCCTTTACCATCCCTAAACCCCAAACAATATTTACCTGCATAGACAAAATGCCACGTCAGATGTTAGGTTAACATGAGCTTGGCTGTAAAATGTTTGAATTGTTTCCATGCAAACAGGGCGATTGCAGTTATTCACATCGCAATGCATAAGCATCGGCTGCAATGTCGAGTAGCACGTTGAATCTCGTCTACAGGCATCTAATGCTATCTGGCAGGTACTCTGCATGGAACGAAGAATAACCATAATGGAATTCGAGATATCCAAAGCTTTTATACTCACTTGAAAGTTAATAATATCAATAATATCCTTGTCTGGATCATCAATATCATCATATCCCCCTACTTTATTTTTTTGCATTGTTCATTTTTGACAAAAAAACGACGAAAGAAGGGAAAAAAGGGAAAATTGATTAGTAATTAACCCAAAAAATTTCTTTTCATTTCTTAACTAAGTTATAATATAAATTTAATAATATAATTATATTTTACAGCTAAATACACGAACGAACGTGAACTGAACACTATCTACAAATAAGTATATGAAAAATTCAAGAAGAAGAGGAAAAAAGGAGTAATAATCTATAATCTACATTTTTTTATTATTAAATATTATTTTATATAATTTTCCGTTCGTGTTAGTTTTTTATAATTATTTTTTTGCAATTTGTATGAAAATTTCGCTGCAATGCGATTTTTTTGTAATTTTATTTTTTTTTTAATTTTAATAAAATAGAAGAATAAAAGAGGAAAAATAATTGAATTTCTATTAAATTTAAAAGGAAAATCAAACAAAAGGCAATATAATTGGCGGGCATATCAAATGTGTGATATGATGATCGTGATGAGTGGATGGCGGATGGATGAATGGCTTCAGTGAATAATGTGAAAATAATTTGAAATGACGACAATTGATAATGGCGGTAATATGAGTTAAATTTATAATAATAGTAGTAAGGAAATATTATTTTATTGGAAAAATTTTTCAATTTTAAATTTTTAATGCGATTTGATATGTGTATGAAAAGTTGTTAAAGTGCATTTTGTGTAAGAGTCATTTTATACTTTTTTTTAAAGTAATTTTTTTTATAAGTAAAAATTTAATTTTTTTTTAAAAAATTCATGAAAAGCTGAAAAAATAATTATAAATTGATTTTTATCTAAAAATGTTAAAAATAAAAATTTCACAATTAAGTACTCCTCAACATATTTTTATCAATTTAAAATTAATAATAATAATAATAATGTTTTCATTAGCTCAATAAAGAAATCATTATTATTATAATTTTAAATTGATAAAAATATGTTGAGGAGTACTAAATTGTGAAATTTTTATTTTTAACATTTTTAGATAAAAATCAACAAAATTTATTAAAAATTTTCATTAACATTAATTTTTAACTAAAATTTTATATTTCGAGTGCAAGAAATATTTTTGAATTACACAAAAAATTCTTTATTTTTTAATTCCTCAAATTTTTTTGGCGAATAAAAATACATTTTTTTTTAAATTTCGCGAAATAAAAATTAAAAATAAATAATTTTTGTGTTTTTATTCGTAAAAAAAATTAAAAAATAGTTTTTTTTGTGTAATTGATTTTTAAAAGATCCTGAATTAAAATTCGTTAAATTATTTTTAATGAATTTAGCGCCCTCTGGAGGATTTTTATCGAATTATTGGATATTAAGATTTTATTTGAATATTGTTATTTTAATTTTAATTTAATTCTAAAATAATTTAAAATAACTTTGGAACCTTTAATTAATAGAAAATTATTATTTGATAAAAATCTTTAATTTTTTTTTTGAATTGTAAAATTTTAACTTTATTTAAAAATAAAAAAAAAATTGAGGAGTACAAAACTGTGAAAATATCACATTTGACATCCCTATTCTAGATTTGAGTATTTGATCTATTAGTTTGAACTTTTTATTTATTTTAAAATGTAAAATATTTAATAAAAATAAAAAAAAATCTTCAAGGTCAACTTTTAACATTTTACGACAAATTTTACATCACACTTTCGTACATTTTTACAACTTATCACAATGTTTCAAGTAGACTTGCCCATATCTCATATAAAATTCACGCGATAAAACTATGAACATAACCTCTAACAACATTCCTTAAAGATGATTTACAAAGCACTTTCGAACAAAGTTCAGGTCAAGAGGCATAAAAAAAACTTACTTTGTATGAAAATTTTCTTTTAGCATAAAAATGTCTTTAAGCTCATGATAAATTAACAGGAAGTTCGATAACAAACGGAAAAAGTAGTAACAAAGCAAGAAAGAATTTATTATGATTACAATTATGATTTATAACTTGCGTGAAAGGTAAACTATACTCAATTCTGAATAACGAGCAAGCAAGAAAAAAAAGTTGAAAATGCAAATTGATATGCCTTGAATCCATCATTTACTCTAAAAGTAGAAAAACAACATCCGGATTTTTTTTTTGTTTTTTGATTAATTACCGTAACAATTGAATTTTCAAGCCGAACGGCATGTTTTTTAATTAACCATATCAACCTGTATGTTTCATAATGTATAATCATATTTATTGATCACATGATTGAATGACCACTCATTGATGTTTGATGGAAGCACAAGTCAATAAAATTTATTAAATTGACTGATTTTCAATGGAAAATTTATGGCGGAAAATGTGAAAATTGTGTTCAGTAGTAAAAATAGATTTTTTTTTTTGTTTTAAAAGTCAATAATCATTAAATAAGCTTAAATCATGTGGAATTGTGTTTGAATAATTATTTTATAATTAACATGCATTTTTCGTGTTTATTAATAAATAATTATTATTTTGCATATTTTGCATTTTTTTTTAATTTTTTCTGATCAACTATTGAACAATTATTTTTTTTTAATTAAATAAATAAAAATTAAATAAAAAAATTTTAAATTATTTATTTTTTTTTATATTTTTTTTTTTATTTATTAATTTTCTTGAATAATTTTATTAAATATTTTTTTTTATTTTTAAATAATAAAAATTTTTGAATAAATTTAAAATTATTTTAAAAAATCATTATTATTTTAAAAAAATTAAAATTTATTTTTTTAATTTAAAAAATTATTTTAAAAATTGAAAAAAAATATAGTAAAAATATTTCTTTATTATTTTTTATTTAAAAAAATTTAAAATTATTTGTAAAAATGTTTTTTTTAAATATATTTTTAATTTTTAAATAAAATAATTTTTAATTTCACTTTAATCATCATCTTTAAAAATATTCGAAAATTTCATTTTTAATAACGCAAACCCACATTTCAAACATACACTGACTGACATTTTTCATCACATGACATGAATTTCCCGCCCTCGAGCAACACAGTTGTCCATTGCCATTTTTTTTTACAAATATTTTATTTTTGTATTATTTGATTTTTCCCTTAATTTATTTGAAGTAGCATTTCATTCCTGTACAATTTTTTTTTGTCGTGGATGTATTTTTTTATGTTTTATTTATTATTATTGTTTGCATTCCGAAAAAACAACAACAAAGTACACGAAGAGAACGAAAATTGTATTAATGCAAAAGCAAGCGATGCAAGGCATGATGATGATGTAAATAAATATAATTTTTTTTACGTTTGTCCATGGATTTTGCATTTTTTATGTATTTTTACATTTGATTGTATTTGAAAAAAAAAATCGCGAGAAATATGCAGTTCTTGGAATTTTGTAAACCATGAAAATTTCTTGAAAAAGGTAAATAAATAAAATTAAATAAAAAATCGATAATTTAATTAAATAATTTAAAATTAAATAATTTTTTACGAATTTACAAGAAATTTAATTTTTTTAATTATAAATAATTTTATGAAATAAAAAAATATTAATAAATTTTAAATAAATTTGTTTTTTTTAATTTATTGAATAAAAATATAGAATTAATTTTAAAAAGATAAATTTTATGGTACCTAATTTTTTTTATTCGATTTTTTCAAATATTTTTAAATGTAAATAAAAATATTTTAAAAAATTTTATTTTTTTATTTATTAAATTTAAATAAATAATTTTTCTAATTTGAAAATAATTAATTTAATTAATATTTAAAAAAAAAAATATTAAATAATATAATATTCCATAAAAACTAATTTTCAATATTATTTTTTTTAATTAAAAGAAAATTGAATAAAAATATAGAATTTTAATTTAAAAAAAAATAATTAAAATAACAAAAATTAATTATAATTAAAAAATTATTAAATTATTTTTTTTTTTAATTTAAAAAAAATGAAAAATATTCAACTATTAAAAAATAAATAAAAATTTGAATAAATATTATTTTTTTTAACAAAAAAAAAACTGAACTCTTTAAAAATATGGATTTTTCGTCATACATGTCTTCATAAATAAAATACAACATTCAGATGCATGTTACATTTTTCAACTGAATTTCTGTCAAATCGATGCAATGTAATTCAAATTTGCATAATAACATTCTGTATATCTTTTGAATGAATGTATAATTCAAAATAATATATTTTGCTGTGATTTTAATATTTACCTTTATTTTTATTTATTTTTCGTAAGATATTTATTAAAATAAGATAAACATTTATCTTGAAAAAATAAAATTTAAAATTATCAAAAAATAAAATTTAGGTTAAAATCGATTTTCTCGTATAAAATGACTCATGACATGAAAAAATGATGATGATGATAAACGGATTTGTTTTGTGGCGAGAGCGTCAAAAGATTAAAAATATTTCAAAACTATCAACAATTTTTCAAATAAAAATAATAATAATAAATATCATAGAAAACTGTTTAAAATGATAATAATGAAAAAAGCTGACAAATATGTTAGTCTAATCAACATAAAAAAGAATAAAATGCACATTAAACATTATTTTATTATAATAAATATTTTGATATTATTTATTTTTAATTTTTTGTGTGTGTATATTATTAAATTGACACATTGTTCAATAATGTATATTTAAAAAACATAAAATAAAAAATAATATTTCCATACAGTTTCATTATATTATGTTAATAATACATTTAATTGTATCAATTTTAATAATAATAATATTTATTTGTATATTTATTGAGGTTGTTATGGGGGAAAAGTGAATGTGTGTAGGCAAAAATACAATTTTTGGTATTATTTGAAATATTATTTTAAAAAAGAGTATAAGGAATATGTCGAAAAAGTAGGTTTTTTATAAAAAGATTTATTATTATTATTATTAATTATTATTATTATATTATTATTACATGTTTAATATTTTTATTATATATATTTTAGAGAGTAGTAGAGAGAGTATTTTATATTTTATTTAGTACATACTTATTGTTTGTCGCGGCGGCGGATTTTGTTCCGACGAGCCATAATTTATTAAGCCTGTAGTAATGTTGTCCAGGACCGGATAATTATTATAGTTATGGTTATATGTTGACGATGTAAAATTGTATGGATAGAGGATATTTTTAAAGTGATGCGGATAGTATGAATGCGATGGTGCGATCAGAGGTGTATCAATCAGTGCCGTATTTGCGTCCAAAATTCTATGGTAATTATCATCCATACCCATTGTTCTGACTGCATTTTTTTAAAATATTTTTTTTTTGTATTTTTTATGTTTTTTTATTGTTTGTGGCGGCATGACGTCGGAACAATTTTTATTGAAAAAACGAGAATTAACGGTACACGGACAGAGGCAAAAATAGAAAAATAGAGAGAATCAGCGTTTTATCCTTATTTTATCATATATATTATTATTATAATTAATTATTATATATTTTTTATTATTAATTTTAAGCAAATAATTAACTGACAAAAAAATATTTTTTTTAAAAAAATTGTCGTTAATTATTTGCAAGTCTTATAAAAATTCATCTTCTTCTTCAAAAATAAATAATATTTTTTTTCCAAGGATTTTTCTCATTTTTCAAGTTTTTTTTTAATTTTTTCGTAATTTAATATTTATATTTTAAACCATAAAATTAAAGGAAAAAATTTGTTACAACAAAAAGTGAAACAAAAAACAAATCATGCTCTAGACACGCTTCTAGGCAAAAAAAAAATAAAAAAAAGAGAAAAAGTACTTGACACTTATATTTTTTATCCACTATACAAACTGAACTTTTACATTTTTTTTTATATTTTCTTGATATTTTCCGCTTTTCAACTTGTGACTCAATTATTTATATACGATCTGTACATTTTTTGTATAAATTTATAGTTTATAGCAACTAAAGATAATAATAAACAAAAAAAAAAGACAAAGAAAGAAAAATTACAATAAAAAGTTGTAATTAAAGAAGAAAACTCGGTTATTTATAATTAAGATGGAAAATCTCAAAACAAAGGAGAATTGAACTCGACGGAAATGAAAGGCGAGTATTAAATAAATAATAAAAAGAGGATTGAAGAATAATGATAAAAAATTGTTTAACTTTTGTTTTGTTACTTTTAGCAGAAAAAAAATAGAATTAAAACTATTTTCTTTGTTTGAAGCTTTTTTTATTTTTTGTTGGAGAGTATAATTATTTACATGAGAAAGGATTTTATTTACAAATGAAGGATTTGTTTTCTTCAAGTTTTTAATTCAAAAAGTACCTATGTTAATAATAATAATTATGAAATAAAATGTAAATGAGGGTAATAAGATAATGAATGGAGTTATTTTATACTTATGTGAAGTTATTCTATAATGAATCAAAAAAAAAAAAAATAAATAAATAAAATAATACTATTTTTAATTTTTTTAAATTGATAAGATTTTTTAACAATTTTTTATTTATTTTTATTTTAAATTAAAATTTTAGATTTCGAATAAAAAAAAATTGCCAAAATAAAGATTTCATAAATAATTAAATAAATAATTAAATTTTATTTTTTTTTTCAAATTTAATAATTTAATTAATTGCCAAAAAAATAAAAAAAATAATTTGATAATTAAATAAATAATTTAGGTAATTCATTTATTTTTTTTTAATTTATTTTAAAATTAAATAATAAAAATAAAATAATTAATTAAAAATAAAAATATTAAAATAAAAATAATAAATTAAAAATTCAAATTAAATTAAAGTTAAATTATTAATTCAAATTTAAATTTAAAAAAAAAAATGAATTTAATTTTTTAAATTTTATTATTTATTGCAAAAAAAAAAAACAATTTTAATTTAAATTAAAAAAAATTTTGGAAAAAAATTAAATTATATATAAAAAAAAAATAAATAAATAAATTTAAAAGAAATTAATTTCAAAAGTTTAAATAAAACATTTTAAAAAAATAATTGAAATAAAATTTATTTTTTTTTAATTTAAAAAAATTAAATAAAATTTGAAAAAAATTAATAAAATATTTTGTAAAAATAAATTGAATTAAATTAAAAAAAAAATAAAATTAATAAATTATTTTTCTTGCGGCAAAATTTTAATTTTTTTTTTTTTTTTGTAAAAGAATATTTAAAAAATTTCATTAAATTAAAATTTTTAACAGAAAAAAATGATTTAACTTTTGTTAAATCTTGAAAAATTGAAAAAAAAAATTATTTGTTATTTTTTTTAAATTTCTGTAAAAAAATAATTCAATTAAAACTCTTTATAAAGTAAAAACTTTTAACAAGTAAATAACAAGGCGTCTCCATTTTTATACAATTTTATCATTAATTTATTGAACAACAGTAAATAAATATATTTTTCGTCAAATTTGAGCGAATTTGAGTAATCAAGTCACAAGTGTACAACAAAACAATTTATAACGAAAGCAAACGATGCGAGAAATGAGATGAAATATCGAATGATATATGATTGTTGAGAAATCAAACTCAAACATGAGAAAGAGAGCGAGAGATTAGAAATTAAGACACAGAGATTGATTGTCGATTGAAAAGCTTAGATTTTGGAAATAAATTGATTTTAAAAAATTATTTTTAGCCAATTTTTTTTATAAAGCTTCGAATTTTTAATGAAAAAAAATTTAAATTTTATTTTTTTAAAAGGAAAAATTAATTTTTAAAAAAATATTAAAAAATTAAAAATTGAGGAAAAAAAAGCAAAGCTAAATTCTAATTTCATGCAAAATTCGTGCGACGAAAAAAATTCATGCTCTAGATTTTTTGTGCTTTTGTGTCGAAGACCTCACCAACTTTCGCTCGTTGAATCTTGTACTGCTCTCGTCTCCATTCGTGATCGTACGGATAGTAATTAGCGGTGCCGGGTGCGACAGAGGAGTCATTGTCGTGCCTACTACTACTACTGTGATGGTGCAAATTATGGTGCTCTTTATGGTCAGGGTGCAAATTATGTTTGTGCAAGTGCTCGTGCTCATTGTGATTGTGAATTGTGCTCATTTCCTCGAATTCGGCGTAATGCGACGAGATATTGTACGCATAGATGGCAGCATCATACGAGGGACGATGCGATGCCAGTGCATAAGGGATCTTTTTGGGCGGATACAGGAAATAGGGGAACGTGTAAGGATACTTTTTTGGAGGAGGTTCTTCAATGTCGGAGGGAAAGAGAGGATAAACCGAGTTAGTTGCTGTGCCCGAAGTCTCGTCAAGAGTCGTTGGAAGAATATCTGCAAAGCAAATTTTTTTTCGTAATAAAATTTAATCGCTCGGAAAATATTTTTAACAATTTTTTTTATCAACAATTTGACAAAAAAGACATTGCAAACTTCCTCCTTTTGAATTTTATTTTTTTTTCTTTTTTGAGAATTCAAGTTGAAAAAATCACAAAGAAATCGCATAATTTTTCACGTTTTTTTCTTACTTTTTCTGCTGCTGTAACAACCGTTAGTTACACAAAATTATCGTTCTTTTCATTTCTTTCAACTTTTTTTTTCTTTTTGTGAATGAAAAGAGGTGTGCAGTAATAAAAAGAGAAATATTCTTTGTGCATTTTCCAGCTGAAGAGAAAGAATTGCAATTCCTTCCGCGTGTCGTTCATGTAGTTCATGGGGCGACATTATTGCTCTGTGATGTGAAAATGAGGTAATTTTGGTTTTTTTAAGAAAAAAAAATTTTTTTTTTGTTTTCCGGGTTAAGAAAAAAAATTATGATAATGAATTTCAGCATAAGAGATTTATTTTAAAATTTAAAAAAAATTTTGTTTAAATTATTTTTAACTTTTTTTTTTATTTTTTAATTTAATTTTATTTTGAGGCTTTAATTTTTAAAAATTAATTAAATCATTTTTTATTAATTTAATTTTAAAAATTGCTCTTGAGGTGCAAATTTAACATCTGAAGGATTAAAATTAATATCTTATAAAAATTCATTTAATGCAAAAATTAATTTAAAATAATTCTGAAAAAAATTATTTCAGCTTTTGGGTTTTAAAAAATTACTTTAGTTGCTAAATTACAACCTCAAGGTATAAAATTAATTTTTTTATGAATTATTTTAACACTTAATGAAATATTTTTTCAAAGTAAATAATTATATTACATTTTTAGGTATTAAAAATGCATCTTCTGTGCTAAATTTAACTCTTGAAAGCTTAAAATAACTTCAAAAAGTCGTAAATTAACACCTATTTGTTCTGTTTTAATCCTAAATTAATTAATTTAAATCCTCAAATGTGAAATTTTTAATAAATTTTGATTTTTGAGTATTAAAAATTATTAAATTTACTCATAAAAAGATAAAAGTTATATTTACAAAGACATTAAGGGGGCTAATTTAACACCTTGAAGGATCAATTAGGAGTTTTTAAATTTATTAAAATAATTAATTGTTTTTTTTAAATTAAAATTGCATTAAAATAATTTCTTTTAATATTTATTTTATTAATTTAATTTTATATTTTTTTTTAATTTTTTTTTAAATCTAAATCCTTTTAGAATTTTTTTTTAATTCACTTAAAAATTCACTTTTTTATTTTTTAATTTATTTTGTTTTTTTAATTTTTTTTTATTTAATTTTTTATATTCTTTATTTATTTATTTTTTAAAATTTTTTATTTTAATTTACCTTTCAAATTAAAATTAATTAATATTAAATTTAGTTTTAATGAAAATTAAATAATTATTAATATTAAAATTATTTAAATTAATTAAAAATTTAAATTTGAGTCTTTTGAATTAAAATTTGTCTCATTAGATCTAAAAATGTGAAAAAAATATTTTTTTCGGTCAAATTTTACTGAAATTATTCAATCTAAAAAAAAAATTGTTAAAATTCCCTCATTTTCCCTCCACAGAGCAATTGCTTGTTGAAAAAATTTTCCGCTCCAAGTCGCGCATCATAAATTTGTACCGTGTTCCGCAGAATGCTAAAGGTGTAAAATTGAAAAGTAACGCGCTCACCGTGTTGCACACAACAAATGGCGAGATAAATAATGGATAAAGTTGTTGAATTCTGCTGCGAAATAAAAAAAAAGGGAACGCCAGAACGAGAGCGAGAGAAATGAGCAGTGCAATGTGCCATTTAATTGTTCGAGAGGGAACTAAGGTGCAAGAAGCTACAAACGAGAGCTTTGTTTGCATCGAGAAAGGGACTGACATTTATTTTGTTTAGCGTTTTTATCTTCTTTTCTCCTTTTTTTAAACATTTTTTTTAAACTTTATTTTTTGACTTTTTATCTGACTACAAGAAAAATTAAGTTTGCAATCGAACAAACTTTTTTCTTTTGGGAGGAAAAAGAAGAGAAAAACTTTCGGTGCGCTCAAAAGTTGTGCTCTAAATAAATGAAAGAGGTGCTTGTGCCTGAAAAATTGCATCAAAAAACATCAACTTTTGGTGTACGAGAAAAAAAAATTATAAATGAACGAAAAATAACAAGAAGAAGAGGAGAGCATTTTTTTATATTTTTCTTTTAAATATTTTTTTGGTGATAATTTTTTTTATATATTATTAATAAAAACTTTCAACGCAATTATTATGATAAAAAAATTAGAAAAATTTGGAAAAGTTAATTAATTAATTAATTTTTTTTTATGTAAAAAACTTTTTAAAACGTAAAAAAGGGAAAATTTTGTAATTTTTTATATTATTTTTTTTTCTTTACAAAAAATAATATAAAGGAAAAACTTACCAACACACGGATTATGATTAACAACACTAAATATTTTATCACATCTCTTTTTCATATGATTGTTCGGACAAATACATCCGAACATTGGCGACATACGTAAATTTGTCCATGCTTCATGGCACAAATTTCTGAAAAAAAATATAAAAAAAAAATTATTAGGTGAGTTATAAATTATTATTTTTTAATTTATTTTTTAAAAATAAATTTTAATTTTTTTTTTAAAATAATTATTAAATAAAAATAAATAAAGAATTTAATTAAATATTTTTTGAAAATATTTTTAATAAATAATTTAAAAAATTAAAAAAATTAATTAAATTTTTAAAATTAAATTAAATTTAATTTAAATTTATTTTAAATTTTGAATTAATTTTTTTAAATAAAAAAAATTTAAATATTATTTAATAATTTAAATTAAATTTTAAAGAATTAATTTTTTTTGAAATATAAAAAATATTTAAGAATTTTATTGAATTTAAATTTAAAAATTTTTAAATAATTAAATTTTATGTTTAAAAATAAAATAAATAATTTTCATTAATTTATTAAAATAATTTTATTAAAATTTAAAAAATAAAAAAAAAATTTTAAAATTTTAAATTAAATTAATAATTTTAATTGTAAATTTTAATTTTTTTAAATTAAAAAAAAAAAATTAAAAAAAAATAAATAAATTTTTCAAATTAAAAAAAATTTAAATAAAATAAAAAAAATTAAAATTAAATAAAATAAAATAATTTAAAATTTATTAAAAAAAATTTTTTAAAATAATTATTTTAAAATAATTAATAATTAATTTAAAAAAAATTAAATACATAATTTTTAAGTAATAAATAAATAAATTTAAAAAAATAATTTAAAAAAATAATTTATTTTAAAAATGAGAAAATTAATAAAACTTACTTGTCTTCCATTTTACATTTATTATCCCTAACTTTACAATGCAGTTTAAAGTCTTCGAATAATTTGATGCATTTGCGCTCTTGTTGGCATACAGATAATGCGTGATTGCATGTCGGTAAGGCATCAATTGGATATGGATCTTTTTCTAAAAAAAAATAATTACAAAAAAAAAAAAATTAATTAGTACTTTTTATCTCTTTCATTTTTCTTTCATAAAAAACTTGAATGAAAGAAAAAAGTTGAAACAAAAAAGAAATTCTTTACAAACCTTTTTTTAACACAAATCCGCATGGATGATCAAATAAAAAGTCTCTAAAGTAGTTGCAGTCTGGATCCGCTCCAGGCTCTTTGCACAAGCACGTAGGACGAAAGAATGGAAATGCCTGAAGGGTCCTCAATGCTGCTTGACATTTTGTTACAGTGACCGTGCTGCACGCAACTGCAAAGAGAAAAAAAATAAAAAAATGTTAAAAGGTGAGTGAAATGCAAATAAATGAGTGAACTAAGAATCGCATGTTTCGAGAAACCTTTTAAAATAAAATTTTATTCTTTTTATTTAAAAAAAACAGGTCGTTCGTTCGCGAAGTAATGAATTTACAAAGAAGTACTAATGATGAATTTCTCTTCGTTATTTAGGTTTGTATTGCGCGAAACGAACCGAATTAGTACTTTTTTATGTTTGAAATGTATATTCATTTATCAATTCTTTGAAATACAAAAAAAAATTATATTGAGTTGAAGTACTTGGAAATTATGTCAGAGTCACGATAATTCTCAATTGCTTTATTTACTGTTATGTTGGAGAGTAAATAAGTGCAAAGAGGGTTTGTTGATGTAATTAAAATAGGCGCCATGCAATAAAAATATTAATTATGAGTCGTAAAAAATGTTTTTTTTTATACGAGATGGATTTAAAAGAATTTTTGCGTCTTATTTTTTTTATTTTTTAAATTATAAAAAAAATATTTTTATTTTAATTTTCTATTAAAAAAAATTTAATTTTTTATTTAATTTTAATTTTTTGAAATAATAAAAATTTTATTTATTTTAATTTTTTTTTTTTTAATTATTTTTTTTAAATTTTTTTTTTTTTTTTTTTTAAATATTTTTTTTTTTTTTAAATATTTTTTATTTAAATTTTTTTAATTTTTAATATTTTAATTTTAAATTTATAAATTATTTAATTAATTAAAAACTTTTTAATTAATTTTAATTAAATTTGATTTAATTTATATTTTATTTTTTTTTATATTAATATTATTTTTTTATTATTTTAATTTTTTTTTTAAATTTATTTATTTATTTTTTTAATTATTTTAATTTATTTTATTTATTAGTATTTTTTTAAGATTTTGAAAAAAAATTCAAAGAAAATAAATTTTTTAACAAAATCCTTTCCTTATATTTCAGATCGTTTCGAATCAATTCTCGAACAAAAACAATCGTTCCAAACAAAAAATTGTCGTCTAGCAAGTCTCAAGAGAGATCATCATCACATAGAAACCAATCAAAACAAATCCATAACGATAAAAGCAAAAACATCCTCCTCACCGATCCTTTTCGCTCAAACAAAAAAATAAAAGACGAACACGAACAGATAACTTTCTTGACCTAATCACACATGAAAACATATTTCATCGCACCCTTGGGGAAAATAGGCAAGAAATTTATTACTCACACTTCTTCTATCATTTTTGCGAAATTTCCTTAACGAACGAACCAAAAATATATCATTCCAAGTCGCCTCCTTCAAATGTTTTCAAATCCCCATAAATTTTGATCTGAATAATTGTTCAAAGCATGACGACGCTGTTCATTGATCTACGAAAAACCGGCAACCCCGAAAATAAAGTAAAATTAACGAAGCATGTTTGCCTTTTAAATACCCCGAATCGAAAAAGCACAACAACACTCACTTTGACTCGGAGTACGGTGTTTGCCTTTTAAATACCCCGAATCGAAAAAGCACAACAACACTCACTTTGACTCGGAGTACGGTTACGCAAACATTTGACTTCCGATGTGTGTGTGTCGAGACGTCGTCGTTGTTCGGCAGGTTGTTTACTTTGATGCTGGTTTTGCTTTATGGATTTAAAAGGAGTAAAATTAACATCTCAAGGTATTAAATTAACCTCTTAAGGTTTTAAATTAACATCTCAAGGTATTAAATTAACCTCTCAAGGTATTAAATTAACATCTCAAGGTATTAAATTAACCTCTTAAGGTTTCAAATTAACATCTCAAGGTATTAAATTAACCTCTTAAGGTTTCAAATTAACATCTCAAGGTATTAAATTAACCTCTTAAGGTTTTAAATTAACATCTCAAGGTATTAAATTAACCTCTTAAGGTTTCAAATTAACATCTCAAGGTATTAAATTAATCTCTTAAGGTTTCAAATTAACCTCTCAAGGTACTAAATTAACATCTCAAGGTATTAAATTAACCTCTTAAGGTTTCAAATTAACATCTCAAGGTATTAAATTAACCTCTTAAGGTTTCAAATTAACATCTCAAGGTATTAAATTAACATCTCAAGGTATTAAATTAACATCTTAAGGTATTAAATTAACCTCTTAAGGTTTCAAATTAACATCTCAAGGTATTAAATTAACCTCTTAAGGTTTCAAATTAACATCTCAAGGTATTAAATTAACCTCTTAAGGTTTCAAATTAGCATTTTTAAGAGTTAATTAAATCTCATTTCAATCCATAGGTTAAGGCAAATGTGGAAAAATGAGAGGTAAGGCAGGTAACAAAGACATTTGCACGTACTTTTCACGTGTAACGAAATCTTGTTTTGCTGAATCGTCGTGAATCGTGTTAAGTGGTTGTTAGGTATTTCCGGCTTCTGCGACGAACGATAAAAGAAGGCGTTGGCGTTTAATCAGGTCAGACAGAAAATCAACCGATTTGGTCAAGGTCTTGTTTATATTTAGACCTATCGATTTTTGTTACAAAAATTTTTTAATTCCAAGCTAAAAAAAATGCAAAATTGCAGTCCAAAAACCAAACAAAAGTTCATCATTATTTCAATGAGAGTACTTAAAATTCTTCCACGAACTTTAAACATTCTCATAAAAAATGATGAAACCTATAATGGCGAAGAAGCAACGACATGATGAGCTGACATGATACTAAATACGTTATTATTATGAAAATGTGCTCCGCATGAAGTGTAGTCTAAGCCCCTTTTGTGAAGTAAAGTACTTTTCTCTTCCGTCATCGTTCTGTCGTCGTCGTCATCATTCCATGATAAGTAAACACATCGTTTGGAGTGTATAATAATAATGATATTTTAGTGAAAATGCACACTACACGACCATTTAGAGACTCTCGGCGTCGTCGTCGTCGTCGTACGATGCGAGGCAATAAAAATGCTTTACACTTTTTAGCTTTGGTCGTATGACATTCTTCAGCACATTCTTTGTAACGATGATTTTAAGTACGGATAACGGGACAGATTGGTGAGTATATGAAAGGATTCACATACGAGGCAAAATGCGGAAGATAAAGAGGAACGTGATGTGGTTTTAAAAATTATCCATTTTCCGTGTTTAGTTAAAATTCATCCAAATACGTGAATATGAGCGCATAAAGGAGAGGCGAAAAACGGTATGTAATTTACTTATCATACTCCGCAATTTAGTAACTTCAGTTAGCAGTTGCTTTTTGCTTATGAGAATTGTGAAAAGTTGAAGTTTCGAAACTCGAAGAATTTTATGAGTTTTAAAAATTTATTTTTTATAAAAGATTCTTAAGAAAATATTTTAAAATTTTTGGAAAAATTCAAAAATTTCTAATTAAATTTAAAAAAAATTTTCAATGAATTTCTTTAACAATTTTTTCAAAAGTTTCTTGATAAATTTTTTTTAAAGAAATTCTATAAAATTTTTATTCTTTAAAGTAATTTAAATAAAATTTATTTTCAATAATTTTTTAGAAATTTTTTTTTTTTTTTTCAAAAATTTACTCAAGAGATTTTTTTTTTAAATATTAAAAATTAAATTTACAAAAAAAAAAAAATAAAATAAAAATAAATTATTAATAATTTTAAATTAAAAATTCTTCAGGTTTTTTTAAATAATTTTTTCATTAAAAAATAGTTATTTTTTTTAATTTTTTATTTAATTTTTTATTATTTATTTAATATTTTTTTATTTATTTTTTTAGATTTTTTTTTTTTTTATTTTTTTTTTTTTTTAATTTTGTAAAATTTTTTAGGATCTTTAACCTAAATTAAATTAAAATTTTAATAATTTAGATTTTTAATTCTGAATTCAAGAATTATAAAAAAAAATATTTTATTTTTAATTTAATTAATAATAAAATATATCTAAAAAAAAATAAAAAAAAAATAAAAATAAAAATAAAAAAAACAAATAAAAAAAATTATTTTTATTAAAAAAAAAATAAAAATTAAAATAATATAATTTATTAAAAAAATTTATTTTAAAATAAAAAAAAATAAAAAGTTAAATTTTAAAATAATTAATCATAAAAAAATTATTTTTTATAAAATAATTAAAAATTAAAATTATTTTTAAAAAAATCGCAAAATAACTCCCATTAAAAACACCAACTCTTCACACTTTTCATGTCATTTTCGGATCATGTACCCGAGCAAAAAAAAAAGACGAGTTCATGACTAAATTATACACTTTTTGCTCCCGTGTGTGCGACGACTTTTCCGGCAAAATTGTATCAAAATATAATAAAAAGGGTTTTTTTTTGTGTGTACATGACATATGTTGCTGTTACCTTTCTCATGCCATATAAATTAACCTTACTTAACCTGACCTATATTTCCGTTAATTCACATCCAACAAGTAAGTACCTCGTTTTGCTGCGTCGTTCGTACTTCGTTTTATGTTCGCGTATAAATAATTAAAAAGAATTTACAACGAGGCTGGCGAACGGTCGATGTTAATCGTGGATGGCGCCAGAAAATTTGTTTATCGTTTATTTTTTTTTCTTTGAAATAAAGCTTTGCATCGACAAATCGTTCGTCGACGAGGAAATAAGTGACGGAATAGACAATAACGACGACATCGTTGACGGCGGATTGACGTCTATTCAATTGATACAAATTGATATTGATTGGCATTTGATGCGGAATTGAATGAGGTGATTGAAAAAAGTACTTGTTTTCTCACGGGAAAGCTTTCAGTGTTTATAAAGAGTAATTTTTTTGATACTTGAATTTCAAGGTTATTCGACTTTTGACATTTTAACCCAGAGATCGAGAATTTTTTTTAAGTTTCAACCCTTTTTTGATTAAATGCTTTAAAAAATGTTACAAAAAATGTTACGAAAAAAATTGATAACATTTTTAACCTCATTTTTTAAAGTAATTAACCAGACGTCTCCATTTTACGTTTTAAAAATTTTTTAATTCAGTTCAGTTTGAAACATCAACCAAAGATGAAGTGTCTTTTCGCTTTAGTATTTTTATTCGCTTTAAACTTCGCTTCAAGCGTCAAGTTCGAAAAAGGATCCACAGTTTTCGACTACTTGAAAGATGGCTTCGATTCTGTCTACAAATATAAAGCTATAAAAACTTTTTCATCTGAAACCCTTTCAAAAGTTCACTCGTTAAGCTACGATGTTTTATTGCGAAAATCTAACGTCGCAAGTGACGAAAATAAGCTTGTGATGCATTTGGAGAATGTTACCTTCGAAGGAGAACAATTCGAAGGTTCAATTTCTGACGAAGATCTTAAAGCAGCTCTCTTACCAATTGTTTGTGTAACAGATGACCACAGTAACCTCCTTTATAAAAATCTCACTAATGGCGAAACTAGAATCTCAATGTTATGGAAAAATTATCCCAAAAATATGATCTTTCACAATTGGACGAAACAAGTTGAGTATGTAGCTAAAATGTCACCATGGGAATCCAAAGTCGATGTAGCTTCCATAGAATGGGGTTTTGGAACTTGTTTGACGGAAGCAAAGTTAAGGAATCACAATGAAAAGTTAAAAATGGAAATGTCGACAAAATATGAGCATTGTACTGGTCAACTTGATAGAAGTTTCTTGTTTTATTTGAAGGAGTTTGAAGCAACGGAATTTACTAAAAATTCGCAAGGAAAGTTGGGATATCATTTTGAGCGGACAACGGGACAGTTTGTGAAAGCATTTAAGAAATACAATGGAGAGGCTATTGGTAAAGATGGCAAAGTAGATTTCACGGTTGACACTGAATTAAACTTTGATGGCTTTAAGGAGATCACTTCGGACTTTGATGAGTCCTTGAATATCAAAAAAGTTTATGTTTAACTTGAAATGTAGTTTCAACTTCGAGTTGTGAGTAAAATTTTAATTTTGTGATGATTTTAGGTTAAAATAAAGCTGTCATTTAGTTCAACGATGTTCAAGGTCATTCAAGGTCATGAGTTCAAATAAGAGCTTAATCCTCAAATGAATCATTTTTGTTTCCAAACTTATCAAAAACTCTTAAAAACGAGGAGGCATAAAAATTTACCTTGGCAAAGAAGTATTTTTTTTGCCAATTTTAAAAGTTTGATGATTCTTAACTCGTTTTTAAACTATAAGAACCTTATAAAAGTTTTTTTTAGAATTCTTGATAAGTCTTTAATCCAAAAATGATTTTTTTGAGCAACAAGCTCTTATTTGAACTCATGACCTTGAATGACCTTGAGCATCAACAAACTAAAATTTAACTGAAATAATCACAAAAATTAATTGTAATTTGTCAAAAACAATTCCAAGAATAAACATATTTACGTTCTAATCTTTTTGTTGACCTTCCATACATATTTTCAAAATTATTTTGATAAGACTTGGTCCATATCAAAAATATAAATTCTCTCATAAAATACAATTCATTGTTCAGTATCATTCAAAGTCTCTTCCGAAAATGAAGTTCTTTTTAATCGCTCTGTTCTTATGTTCCGTTTCGAGTATTCCATTCGAGAAAGAGCAGAAGTTAGTTGCTCATTTAACGGATGGCTACGATAAAGTCTTCAAGTTCATCGGAAATAAATTTCAAAGCCAACTGGAATTCGTTGAATTTGATGTTTTAATTCGAAAAGCTGAAAGTAAATCAAAGTACAGCGGAGTTTGGTCATTCCTGAATTTCTTTCGAAAGTCAAAAGGACCTGCTTTTGCAGTTCATTTGGAAAATGTGAGTCGCGGTAACTTGAATGATTTTGGAGGCTCATCGAATCGTACAACTGACTTAACGGATGGCGACAAGAATGCCTTTGCTCTACCTTTGATTGTTTACTTGAACTCAGCTTATAACATTGATCACTTGAAGGCCCGAGAAAATGATACTGAAAAATCTTTGGAATGGAAAAAAATGGTAGTTACAATGTTAAATCATGACGTAACTCGATTTGGTGAAAAAGATGCAAAATTAAAAGAGATTAAAAAAGAAATTAATTCTTTTGGATCAGAACAAATCGACTATGAAAATTGTGTGACTTATTTATTACAAAGAGAAGCATCTTTTACAATGGAACATTCAACGAAAACTGCTGAGTGTAAACTCACGGATGCTGATAAGAATTTCTTTAATAAACATTTTAAAGATTTCGCTTTGGAAGATACTATTCGAGAAGGAGAAATGAGCTATAAGTATCACTTTAAGTCGTCAAATGGGAAGTTTTCGAGCTTTTCCATTGAACAAAAAGGAAAAATGAACAATGATAAAACTTTTAAAATTCAAATGAATTTGGACATGATGCATGATGAGAAAATTCACAAAGTCTTCGATGAGACATTAAATGTTAAAAATGTTGATATGCCTTGATTTATAATTAAAAAAAAATTAAATAAAAAAATATAAAAAAAATAATTATTTAAAAATTTATTAAATTAAATTAATTTTAAAAATAAATAAAATTATTTAAATTTAAAAAATTACTTCATTTTATTAAAAAAATAAAAAATGAAATAAAACAATTAAATATTAAATAAAAAAATATATAAGCGGAAAATCATTTAATTAAAAATTTATAAATTTCAAAAATTAAATTAATTCAATAAATAAAATAAAATAAAAAAAATAAGTTAAAAATAAATTGAAAATTAAATTTCAGTTTAAAATTAATTTTTTAAGATTTAAAAAATATATAAATTTATTTAAAACTGAAATAAAATGAATTAATAATTAAATAAATTAATTTAATTTAATAAAATAAACAATATTAAAAAAAATAATTTTTAATTTTTTTTAAAATTATTTATTTTTTTTTTAATTTTTAATAAATATATTTTTTTAAATGAATTATTTAAATTAATTTTCATTTTATTATATTTAATTTTAAAATTAATTTTATAATATTTAAAAAAAAATATTAATTAAAAATTTATTTAAAACTTTGAAATTTAAAAAAATGAATTTAATTAAATTATTTATCAAGTTTTTAATTAAATTTATTTTTTTATATTAATTATTTTTTTTTTAATTTTTTTTAAAGAGTTTGTTGTAAATTGTTATTTTATACAAATCATCTAAATAATGTTTTGTTTTCATGAAAATACTTCCTCAATATAACTTGACATTTGACACCAAAATCTGTGATAGAAAGCATTTTTTTGATAATTTGCTAAAATCTTTCAATATAAATCCATGCAAATTTTTGTTTCTCTTCAGTTTCTCTTCAACTGTCAACCGAAAAATGAAAATTTTTATTCTTCTCGGTATCCTTTCCTTGAGTTTCGTTTCAAGCGAACATTCTGAAAATGGCGCTAATATCATCGATCACTTAAAAGATGGATTCGACACTGTCTACAAACTTCAAGGAACCAAAAAATTCACAAAAGACGGCTTAAAAAACGAACAAATCCTCAAACATTATGTCAAATTTCGCAAATCTACAAGCAACGATCCTCACAAAGTTGTACTTCATTTAGACAAAACCTTCTTCTTTGACGACGATTCCAAAATTGTCGCAACTGAAGCAGACTACAATGCAGCTAAATTACCAATTATCCTCGAAGCGCCTGATGAAAAATTAAAATTTAACAAATTCCATGCCGTTGAAGGAGAAACTCCCGCTTCGATCAAATGGAAATGGGCTGCAGGTCGCTTTTTGGGAGGAAATATGACGAACCAAGTAAATTCCATGGCTGAACTTGCTGAGGGGAAAAGTATCACGAAAACTAATGAATTGAACATGCCTTTCGGAAAATGTCAATGTAACGTCGTAATAAGCAAGGGAGATGGAAAAGTCAAAATTGGATACGAAACAAAGCGAAATCTTTGTACGGGAAAAGTTAATAGAGATTTTCTTGGCTTGGAAGAATTTGGAGCGATTGATATTGATGGCGATAGTGAATTTTATTTTAAGCAAGTTTTTGATGCAACTAATGGACAAATTGAAAAGGTTGTTATGGAAGTAGATGGAGAGACAGATAGCGATGAAAAGGTTAAGATTGATTTCAAATTTAAAATTGAATTTGATGGGTTTAAAGAAATTGAAACAGTTTTTGATGAAAGTTTGAATACAAAAATTCATAGTCATGATGAAGAGTAAATGTCGTAACGCTTAAAATTTAAAAAAATTGCCTTTTTATCTTTTTTCGTTCGATTTAATACCGAAAAATTAAAAATCAAAAAAATACAATTAAACGCTTTTTAAATATATTTAAATAATTTTTTGTATTAATTTTAATATAAAAATTTTTTACAATTTTATTTTTTTTTTTAAATTTTATTTTAATACAAAGATATATGAAAAAAAATTAATGAATAATATTAATTTCACAATTTGATATAATTTTTTGATTTATTTTTTTTTATTAAATTAAAAAATAAAATTTGACTTTAATTTTTTATTTAATTTAGTACAATTTTAAACTTAAAATATTTAAATTAAGAAAAAAACTAAATTAAAATAAAATAAAAATTTAAATACCTAAAATTTTATTTTTTTAATTTAATTTCAATTAAATTATTTTTTTTGTAAATTAAATTCACTATCAAAAATTTATTTAAAAAAAAAATTTAATTGAAATTAAATAAAAAAAAATAAAGAAAAATTTTAATTTAAATTTTATTTTTTAAAATTTAATTTCAATTAATTTTAAATAAAATGTACTTTTTAAACTTTAATTTACAAATTTATTTTTTTTTATTAAATTTAAAAATTAAAAAAAATGCATATTAGAAATTAAAAAAAAAATTTTGTCAATAATTTCAAAAAAAAATTAAAATTTTATTATTATTTAAATTTTTAAAATGAAAAATAATCAAAAAATCGAAGAAAAATACCTAATGGCTTATCTGCTTTTATTTATTAAATATGTTTTGCAAAAATTTGTTTTGACCAAATTTCATCGAAATAAACGAAAAGGTCAAATTTTTTAACCACTGACTTAGATTAAAAAAAAAAGTAACAAAATTTTGATAAAGAAATTTTTTTATATTCTTAAATGGTATAAATTGTCGCTAATTTTTAATTTCACTTCAGTTTCTATTCAACTTTTAATCAAAAATGAAGCTTTTAGTCTCTTTCGCATTACTCAGTATTTCATTGAGCTTTGTCTCAAGTGAAGATTTCGAAAAAGGCTCAACTATTCTCGACTACTTAAAAGATGGATTTGACACAGTTTACAAATTCGAGTCTAAGAAAATTTTTACTTATGGAAAACACACCAAAAATAAAGTCACCAAGTACGACATTAAGCTCCGAAAATCAACCAGCGAAGATCAGAAATTGTTCGTTCTGCATTTAGACAACATCGAAGTCGATACAAGAACTGAACTTCCCGTATTAGACTCTGACATCGCAGCAGCTAAATTGCCTGTCATCCTCCATTCGCAAAACGAAAAATTAAAATTCAACGAGTTCCTTTCAGTTGATTCTGAAACTCCTGCTTCGCTCAAATGGAAATGGCAGGCAATTCGTTATCTCAGCGGCAATTTGACAACTCAAGTGAACAAAATTGCGCAACATCCCGAAGGAACTATCAAAACGTTGGAGGATGAAATCGAAATGGATTTTGGAAAATGTCAATGCAACATCAGAGCAGGAAAGGAAGAAGGAAAGATCAAAATCGAGTTTGGATCGAAGCGAAAAGATTGCGGCGAAGAAGTTCAGAAAAATTTTGTTAGTTTTGGCGAAGTTGGAGTTACAGATGTCAATGGCGAAAGTGAATGGCTTTTTGGGCAACATTTTGATGCAAATACAGGGCAACTTGTAAAGGTTTTCTTTAGGACAAATGGAGAAACAGTTGGCGATAAAGTTTTTAAATTTGAAACCAATTTAGAGGTTAATTTTGAAGGTTATAAGGAAATTGAAAAAGTTTTTGATGAGACTAAACATGTTAACATTATCATAAAGGCGGATAATTAAAAGCTCTAAAAACGAAAAATAACCCTATGGGCGAAAAACGGGTCAAATTGATCCCTTAAGTAATTTTTTTGATCCCTTAAGGGATTAATTTGTTCCGTTAAGGGTTCAATTTGACCCGTTTGTCGACCATAGGGTACTCTTAAATAATTTTTTTTTTTAAAAACTGAACTTTTCACAAAAGCAGAAAAGTTTATAAAAGAAAAAAATTATTTTTTAAAAATTTTGAAAGCAATTTGACAAATTCACAAAAAAACTTTTTTTAATATGAACTTATGGAAGCTTAAGGTATGCTTAAGTCTTTAAGTCAATATATAAAAAAATGTTAATTTTTTTTTTGTTATCACAACCTTGACATTTGACATCGCTCTACACGTGTTCTTCATATTTTGTAACTTGTACTTTTCCATTCATTCCAAAAACTCGTTTGTTTACATTTTGAATGTTATTAACCTTTAAAATTGCGTATTATGTTCTATTTTAAAATGGCTAAAAAATTAGGACAAAAAAATTGATTAACAAAATTTTGATAACGTATTACATAATAATTTTTTTAATGTATAATTTTTGTATAAACTCTCTCGTTATTCTAATTTTTGTTCAGTTTCTGTTAAAACTTCAAGCAACAATGAAGTGTTTTATTCTTCTTGCTGTTCTCAGTATTTCACTGAGTTTTGTCTCAGCTAAACATTTCGAAAAAGGTTCAACGTTCCTCGATAGTCTTAAAGATGGTTTTGATACAGTTTACAAGTTCGAGGATACAAAAACTTTTACAGTGAACGATCAAAAAACGGAAAAATTCAAGAAACGTGATGTTCTGTTACGAAAATCCTCGAGCAAAAAGCCTTACCAATTCGTGATGCATGTTCATAACGTAGAAGTTCAAGGCTTTGAAGATGACTTAACGGAAGCTGATCGAACGGGTCTTGAACTTCCTTTGGTTTTGTCATTGATTGACGATATGAACCTCCATCATGGCAAAGCAAGACCTGAAGAAACCGCGGCTTCGCTCGACTTGAAGTTGAAGCATCACGAGTTCATGAACATCAACATGACAGAAGCTGTAGCTGAAATTGCTGACTTTGAAGAAGGACATTTCACTAAAGAAATTAAAGAGGAAACGACACCTTTTGGAGACTGCTATGTTCGTTTCAGCGTGGGTCGCAAAGAAGGAAAGCTTGTGGTAGTTACCACAGTTAAACGAGCGGCATGTTATAGCGATATAGATCCAAAGTTCATGGATAACTTCAAGGAGTATGGAGCGACGAAACTTGACTTTGACAGTGAGTACAGCTATGGGCATCATTATGATGAAGCAACTGGCAAACATTTGAAGAGTTTCATCAAAATCACAGGAAAAATTTTGGGCGAGAATCCTGTGACTTTTGACTTTAACAAAGAAATGCGATTCGATGGTTACAAAGAAGTTGAAGTATCTTTCGATGAATCGCTCAATACCAAAGTCTTCATGGCAACACGCGAAGCAAACATCAAAGCAGGATCAACTGTTGTCGATATCTTGAGAGATGGCTTCGATACCGTTTACAAGTTTGAATCTACGAGACTTTTCACGCATGGAAAGGTATCAAAAACTGAACTCTTCAACTTCGATGTAAAAACTCGTAAATCTTCAAGTTCAGACAAGTTCGTCTTGTACTTGGATAATGTCGTCGTAGATAACGCCAAACTAAAGCATCCCGTAACTGAAGCTGATTATGATGCAGCGAAACTTCCTGTGCTGTTATCAGCTCATGATTTGACATCAACAGAACTTTTCGCCGTCGAATCAGACACCCCCAATTCACTGCGTTGGAAATGGATGAACATTGACTTTTTATCGAAAAATTTGACTACACAAGTAGCTGCGATGGCGTTACTTCCCGAAGGACACATGCAAAAAATGACAGATGAAATGGAAGGACTTTTCGGAAAATGTCAAGCCAACTTCAGAATGGGCAAGGAAGATGGAAAAGTCAAGATTGAAGTTAAAGCGAAGCGTAAGGATTGCGAGGGTAAAGTTGATGCAGAGTTGATAGAAAGTTTCAAGGACTATAATGGAGCGACAGAACTCGATCCTGAGAGTGAATTCGAGTTTGGGCAACATTTTGATGCAGCTGACGGGAAGTTTGTGACTTGCTGGATTGCAATGAAAGGCGAAGCTGTTGCTGATACAAAAGTTGCTTTCGATTTCAAACTTGGATTGACTTTCGATGGATACAAAGAAATCGAAACAACCTTTGATGAGTCCAAAAATACTGTAACTCGCAAAAAGGACGACGATGAAACCTTGACCTAAACTCATGATTCATTTCTCGCTTTGCTTGTTTATTACTTGTCTGTCTCTTTATTTACTTCAATTATAGTAATCTAAATTTACGCTTCAACAATTCTCAACGTACAATATATTCTTGTTTAATTTAATTGAATTAACAAAATTTTGATGACATGTTCAACATAACATAATAATTTTTTTATTTGTGCAAGTTCTGTATAAATTCTCTTGCAATTTTTATTTTTCTTTATTTTCTGTTTAAACTTCAAGCAACAATGAAGACTTTTATTCTTATTGCCTTTCTCAGTTTCTCACTGAACTATGTCTCAAGTAAACATTTTAAAAAAGGCTCAACATTCCTTGATAATCTCAGGGATGGTTTTGATGCAGTTTACAAGTTCGAGGATACAAGAACATTTTTAGTGAACGATCAAGTAAAGAAAAAGTTTAAAAAACGAGATGTTTTGTTACGAAAATCCTCAAGCAACGAACCAAATGAATTCGTGATGCATGTTCATAACGTAGAAGTTCAAGGCTTTGAAGATGACTTAACGGAAGCTGATCGAACTGCTCTTGAGCTTCCTTTGGTTTTGTCATTGATGGACGATATGAACCTCCATCATGGCAAAGAAAGACTTGAAGAAACTAAAGCTTCATACAGGTTGAAGAAGAAGCATTATGTGCTTATGAATGTCATTGTCAACATGACAGAAATTGAAGCTGAATTTGCTGACCTTGAGGAAGGATATTTCATTGAAGAACGTTATAATAAAACTACACCTTTTGGTAATTGCTATGTTCATTTAAGATATGATCGCGAAGAAGGAAAATTCATGGTAATTACATGGGTTAAAAGACATAGTTGCACTGGCGATGTAGATCCAGAGTTCATGGAAAACTTCAAGGAATTTGGAGTAACGGAAATTGACGATAACACCAAATTCATATATGGGCATCATTTTGACGAAGCAACTGGAAAACATCTGAAAAGTTTCATTAAGTTCAAGGGTAAAACCATGGGTAAGAATCCAGTGACTTTTAAGTTCAAAGAAGAAATAAGATTCGATGGTTACAAAACAATTAAAGTACCCTTCGACGAGTCGCTCAATACCAGACTCTTCCTTGGGGCTTGTGCATCAAACACCAAAGCAAGATCAACTGTTGTCGATACATTGAGAGATGGCTTCGATTCCGTTTACCAATTAGAAAGTACAAATATTTTCACTCACGGAAAACAATCAAAAACTGAGTTCTTCAGTTACGCCATTAAAACTCGTAAATCTTCAAGTTCAGATAAGTTCATAATGTACTTGGATAATGTCGTTGCAGATGTCGCCAAAAATGCCGTAACTGAAGCCGATTATGTTGCTGCGAAGCTTCCTGTTCTTTTATCAGCTCATGATTTGAAATCCGGAGAACTTCTTGCCGTCGAAACTGACACTCCAAGTTCATTGGCTTGGAAATGGTTCAACATTGAATTGTTATCGAGAATTTCAACTTTTAAAGTAGCAGACAATTTGAGCAGCGGTATGTTAGAGAAGCTACTGTTCAAACTACCTATTGAACTGGAGGAGCTTTTCGGTGAATGTATATTCAAATGCAGAATTTACAAGGAAGATGGAAAAGTAAAGATTAAAGTTAAAGTGAAACGTAAGGATTGCGAAGGAAAATTTGATGCAGAGTTCATGGAAAATTTCAAAAACTACAATGGAGCTACAGATCTCGATCCTGAAAGCGAATTATACATTGCTCTACAATTCGATGCTACTGATGGAAAATTTTTGACTTTCTTCAGAGCAATAAAAGGCGAAGCAGTTGCTGATACAAAAGTTGCCTTTGATTTCAAACTTAGACTAACTTTTGATGGATACAAAGAAATCGAAACAACCTTTGATGAGTCCAAAATCAACGTGACTCGCATAAAGGACGACGTTTAAACCTTGACCTAAACTCATAGTTCATTTCTCTCTTTGGTAGTTTATCACTTGACTGTCTTCTTAATTACTTTAATTATAGTAACCTACATTCGCGCTTCAACAGTTCTCGGTGTTCATTTCAAAATCTTTTATACCTGTTCTATAGTGTATATGGCAATAATAATAAGACGGCATGTGAACTAGACATATAATGTCTATTTTTATTTATATCCTTTTACGGTTTGCTTGCACGACTTTTTTCCTGCCCTGCGAACTTAAAAAGTTCAAAATTCTCCCATTGAGATGAGATAAAAATTCATTTCAACACATGTCCTTTATTTGACCTTGAATCCTTTTATGGGTAAGTTTCGCCTCTTTTCGATCCATCGCATCGTATAAACTAACAGACTCGATAAGTTGAATAATAATAATCCATAATATTATACAACATACGGAGCATTAACGATAACTTGTCGACGACGATGTTCGACGTTGCTTGTTATTTCATGTTCACAGTTCTCCATTGAATACAGAGCGAATAAAAAAAAACGAATTTCAAAGAAGCAACTTGCAATTTCGAACAGAGAGAGGTGTAGACAACGTCGTCGTGTAAAAATATCACAGAGAAGGCACAGAAGAGAGAAAAGTAGATATATGGAATGGTTTAAGCAAAACCTTATAAATTATTCAAGGTACTTTATTGATCCGTCGCTATACCTACGAAATATAGTGAAGTAGTAATATTATTTAGTGTACGATGTGAAAATGTATTTTGTTGAGTAAGTATAGTTTTGCTGCATACAGAGGAATATAGGTTGATGGAAAATACAAAAAAAACGAGGAGTAAATACGATAAAAAGAGTTTGCAGGAATTATTCTTTAGGTCGTAAATTCTGGTTGACAGTGCAGCAAAAAGCGATTTTTAATTTTCTTAATGAGAATTTACACGCGAATAAATTTAAATTTGTTTTTTTTTATTTTTAATAATTTTTCATTTTAATTTAATTTTAAAAATTTATTAAAGCAAACAAAATAAAAAAAAAGTTTAAAAATTAATTTAAAAAAAGTTAAAATTCATTAAATAATTCTATTAACTAATTAATTTAAAAAAAATTAATTAATAATTTAATTTACAAATTGATAAATTATTAAATTTTAATAATTTTTGTTTTAATTTTATTAAATATGATAAATAAATTAATTTAATTTTTTAAAAAATATTTAAAATTAATTTTTTTTTTTAATTTAAATATTTTTTTATAACATTTCTAAATAATTTAAAAATTTCAATTATTTAATTTTGAATAAAAATTTAATTTAAAAAAAATTATTATTAATTTAATTTATTTAATAAAAAAAAGATTAAATTTTAAATTATAAAAAAAATTATAGACAAGAAAAAAAATATTTTTAAAATTATTAAAAATGTATTAAAATTAAAATTAACGAAAAATTAAAAAATTAAAAAATTTAAAATTTAAAAAATTAAATTATTAAAAATTATTAAAAAAATAAATTTTTTAAATAATTAAGAAAAATTGTAAAAAAAATATTAAGGTAAAAAAAATTGAATTAATTTTCAATATTTTTTTTAAATAAATTAATTTATTTAGGTATTAAATTTTATAAAATTAAATTTTAAATAAAAATAATTTAAATAATTTGTCAAATTTGTAAATTAAATTATTAATTAATTTTTTTTATTTAATTAAATAATTAATTAACAGAATTATTTAATGAATTTAAATTATTTTTTATTTATTTTTAATCTTTTTTATTTTGTTTGCTTTAATAATTTTTTAAAGCTAAAATTAACTAAAATATTTTTAATATGGAAAATCAATAAAAAACCAATCTAAAATCAAAAACCTGTGGGAAAATTCCTCACATTCTCACAAAACCACACAAAAATCGTCCTTTGGGTCTCTTTAAGAACCTTTTGCCCTTGTCACAAACGTGTCAAATAAATCTTTCATCGGCGATTTGGCATCTCTCCTCGTGCCATGCTTTCTCCCCCAAAGACCTATATGGCAAAAAATCACCTTTTTACCCGACGTGATGTGACTGATTTATCATACATTTACGTGTCCATATCTTCCCCTGCGTTGTACAAATGCATATTACATCAGTTTTTGTCTGACTGACTTCGCACACATACTAAATTCTCGATGCCATTACACGTAGTTCTCGTATCTATCACATCGCTGGATAGTAACCGTGTCGAGTCGAGTCGAGAGAGAGAGAAAGCGAATGGATGTCCGTACAAATAAAACATTATAAATGATGTATGGCTTTCTTTACCTCATCTTTACCCTACTTTTTTGTTGTTGTTCGTGCGATCGCATGAACGAAAAAAGCTAAAAGAAAATTGAGCAAGGTAAAGGCAGAAAGGCAAAATTCATAACAAAAACAACTTTTATTTTTTTTCTTTTGCCGAACGAGTAAAATAATAATAATATGAAATATTTACGTGAGCAAAACAGATACTCTTGTTCATATTTTATTTATATCTATAAGTCGTCTCAGCTCCTCTCCATCTTCTTTAGCATTCGTAATTTTTTCGTTTTTGTCCTATCCTAATTTTTTAAGAAAATTATGGTTTTATGTCGGTCTGTTGATATAAAAAATTATCACGTGGTTAAAATTTTTAAAATGTTAACTGGGCATTTTTTTTAAATATGCATTGGGATTAAAATTTAAAATGTGAATTGGGTCAAAAATGTTAAAATTTGCATTTAAGCTTCATTTTAAACCTTAATTTGAGTAAAAATTTAAAATAATATTAAAGGAAAAATTTTAAATTGTGCATTGGGTCAAAATTCAAAGTTTAAAATTGAGCGAAGTTTAAAATATTTTTAAGTAAAATTTTTTAAAAAATTTAATTTAGGTATGTGAAAATTTAATTTTTTTTTTATAAACCAAAATATGATTTTTTTAATTTAAATTATAAAGTTTTGAAATATCGAATTGTGCATTGGTTTAAAACTCAAAGCTCCAATTTAAGAAAAAATTAAAATAATTTTTAAGTTAATTTTATATTGAACATTAAAATATTATTTAAATTTTAAATTTGGATAAAAATTTAATTTTAATTAATTTTTTTTATATGAAAAAATTTCAAAATATGCATTGGGTTCAAATTTAAATTATTATTTTGGGAAAAATTAAAAACTTGTATAAAGGAAGAAGATCAAATTTTGCATTAAGACACATCGATATTTAAATTTTTGTAAAAAAAATTAAAAATGTTGAATAAAAAAGTTTTAAAATGTGCATTGGGCATTATTTAAAAATTAAATTTAGATAAAATTTCAAAGTTTTCTCAAGAAAAAAACTTCTAAATGTGCATTAGGAAAATTTTTTAATGCAAATTTAATTAAAATTTTTAAATATTTCCTGAGCAGAAATTTTATTATGTGCACTGGGCTTAAATTGATAACCTGATTTAAAATGAAAAAAACACTTCTATCGTTAATTTTTTTTCTGATGACAACTTTCTACCTCATTTTCTTGTTGTTTATGCACACATAAACTGTGAAATGCGTGTCGAGTCGATCTCTCGTTCAACGCAAAAAAGATTGAAGATAATAACAATAATAATAATAAAAACGATGATTTTCTTATCTGATGTGTGTCTTTCAATTTATCATGTTTTTCTCTCGTTTTTTCCTCGTTTGGCTGATAACATGCGTTTTTTGCGCGCGCTTTTCACACGCATTACGCGCTCTTTTTTTAATATACATCATAATTTAATCTTGATGATTTACTGCCATTTATATTGTGTGTTTATTATATTATTTTGTCGTTATTATTCAAAGAGACTCGCTCATTGTTGTTGTTGCGTGGTTTTGCGATGATGATAATGATGTGGCTTTGAATATATTTGATATCAAATTGTAACGAACCCCTTTGCATCAGCAACTCAACGCAAAAAAAGGTGTTAATGGATTTTTTGTACCTTTCACCTTGTCTCGCTCGAACTTTGCACATCAAAGTCTCGTAAAATTATGGAATGACGACGTGAAAGTTTTTAACGACACGAAAAAAATATAACGAGGTAGACAGGAAAATAAACACAGAGAAAAAGCAGCGTTGTTTATTAATTCACATCGACAAAATTAAACCTTTTCAGCGGGTTGTCTCAAAGGAAGAGAAGTTGTTTGGGGAAATTATCATTCAGAATTAGAAAAAAAATGTGTGAGAAGGTAAGGTTTGATGACCTAAATTTTATGTTTTTATGAAAAATTAAAGTTCTTAAGCTGAAAATTTGAATTTTTATATAAAAAAATATATTTATATTTTAAAATATAAATAAATTATTTTTTGTTAAATAAAATAAATTTTTTAAAAATATTTAATTTTTAAAAATAAATAAAATAAATTTTTGAAAAATATTTAATTTTTCTTCGAATATGATTAAATAAATAAATAAAAAATTTTTTTTAATTTTTAAATTCATTTTAATTAAATAATTATTTTATTTACTTTAATTAATTTAATTTAATTATGTAACTATTTTTTTATTTTTTTTATTTTTTTTTTAAATAAATATTTAATAAATTTAAAAAAAAATTTTAATTTCAATTTTATTTTTCTAAATTATTTTGAATTATTAAAAAAAATTATTAATTGAATTTTGATTGATGTTTTAAAATTATTTTTCATTTTTAAATTTAATTTTATTAAAAAATTAATTAATAATTTATTTTGATTTTTAATTTTATATTTTTTATTTTATTAATATTAATAAATTCAATTAAATTTAAAAACTTATTTAAAAAAAAATTTTTTTTTGAGAAAAATAAATAAATAAAATTTAAAATAAAAGAAAAAATAAAAAATAAAATTTCTGATTAAAAATGCAGAAAATAAAAAAAAACGAAGAATAAAATAATTAGGTATAAAATTAAATTTAAAAAAATTAAAATTTAATTTTAGTTAATTAATACAATTTTTATTAATTTTAAAAAATCTTATAAAAATTAGAAATTTTTTTTATAAAATTTTTATTTAAATTTCTTGAAAAAAAATTAGAAAAATCAACAAAGTCAATTTTTTTATATCTTTGACATTTTTCTCGCCAAAGCATGTTGTTTATTTATTTTTCAAAAAAAGTACAACTAACGACAAGAAAGGTAATCAAAAACACTCTCACGAAACATTTCTGCACGCCTGCCGCCAACGAACGACATTAAAGCCCACATTTAAAAAAAAGTTAATGAAAAGTTATGTTCGATAATTTTATGGCATGTAATCGTGTTTCATGCGTGCTCTTTAGTTGCCATATTTTCATAAAATTTGTAATTATATTATTGAACCCGCGCGTACAGCAAAAACTACAATTTTAAGCCATTTAAGCTCTCACAATGGGGTAATAACCGTTTCCAAGAACATTTTTCCACACTTACAGACCTCTCATTCCCGCTTTTTCAGTAATTATCATATATTATTATTACACACATTGTTGCCTCCGACGCGAGCGATGACGACGCCACGCATGCATCCGCGTCATGAATCAACTTGATGGTTCGCTTAATGGGCGTTTCTTGAGTTGCTTCTCGCGTTTCTTTGCTCGAGCGTGAATTTTATCAAGGAAATTACGGGAAACGTGCCGCAAAAAAAGTTCTCGAGATAACGCGAAAATTTACAAGTTTATCGTTTTTTTTTTAGTTTTTTGTTTAGATGTCAAGTTGGTAAGAAAATGTATAAGAAGGTCAAAGTTGTTTCTGATATCACGACAGGCGAAAATCGATAAAAGCGTGTCAAGTTGCGAACGACCAAAATATGTCGGTTGTTCGTTTATGCATGGCTGTTTATGATTTTTGAAACAACATGGCAATAAATTTTGATAAAAAATAATAATAAAAGTTTGGGTTTAAATAAAAAATTTTGGCTTGAGCGTATTTTTGTTCAATTTTTTTTTAATTTTTTATTAATTTAAATTAATTAATTAAATCAATTAATTTTATTAATTAATTAATTAAATTTAATTTTAATAAAAAAAATAAAAATGGTAAAAATAATTTAAAAATTAATGAAAAAAAATTAACTAAAACAAAATTAATTTAAATTAATTATTAAATTGATAAAAAAAATTTCAAGGAATTAATTAAATTAAATTATTTTTAAAAATTTTTCATATTTTCACGATTTTTAGTTCAAAATTAGATTAAAAGTAAAATTAATTTATTTAAAATTTATTAGATTAAAATTTTTAAAAATTCTTTCTTGAAAATTAATTTTTAATTATTTATTATTTTATATTTTTAAATATTTTGCAAACTTTTTTTTATTTTAATTTTATTTAAAATAATTTATATAATTTAAATAATAAAATTATCGATATAAAAAAATATTAATTTATTAAAATAAATTTTAAATTTAATTATATTATTTTTAAAAATTAATATATTTAAATTAAAAATATATTTTTGTATTTGTTTAAAATTTTTCTTAAAACTTTTTAAATTAAATTTCTATTTTAAATATAATCATTTTTTCAATTTATTAAAAATATTTTTTTAAAATTTGTTTTAAAATTAATAAACGTAATTAATTAATAAAAAATTAAGAAATTGAAATTTTTCAAAAAAAAATTAATTAAATTTTTTTATAAAATTTAAAAAAATATATCTAATTTATTATAAAATTGGATTAATTAATTATTTTTGTATTAATTTTATTTTTTTTTATTTATACGATTTCAACTTTGAAAAAATTTTTAAAAAGTTTATAAAAAATTTTGAATTTATATTTTTTTTTAATTAAAAATTAATTCATATTTATTTTTAATAATAAAAAATAATAATTAAAAAAAATAATTTTTTATTTAATAATTCTAAAATTAAAAAAATTAATTTTTTTTTTAATTTTTAATATTTAAAAAAAAATAAAAAATATTTTTTTAATTAATTTTTTTTTTTTAAACTTATTTTAAATTTTTTGATAATTTATTTTTGAAAAATATTTTCACAAAAAAAAATAATTATTTTTATTACTTTTTTCCCGCCAAGTCGCAATTTCACAAGGTCACCCCGTCATTCGAAACACTCGAATTTTTATTTACGAAACGCTTGCTTTGAGCATTTTTGCACTCAACTGGCAAATATCGTGACTCTGACTGACGTAAAAATCGATGCCTGAATAAATCAACATAATTTTTTTGCTTAACTTACCCGGCACTGGCCCACAAACTCTCGGAATAATTTCCAAAATGGCTGAGCACGAAGGATCTTCGAAGCACAATTGTCGCGCCAAAATGCAATTCAGTATTGCAATAGCAGTCTTAATGTTCTGGCCTGAAACGAGAAGAAAAATGGAAAATTTTTGTAATTACAAATTTTTCTCGTGAAAGTGAGCAGAGTAATAATTCACTTTTATGAGAGTGTGACATCTTTTATCTACAATTCTTGTCGCTTTCTAAATGGGATCAAAAGATATTTTAAGCTTAAAAAGTTTCCGTTTCACAAAAAAAAAAAAAAACGAGGAACATTCGGATAAAAGCATTTACTTTCACATGACAGACGAAAGGGTAAGAACTTCTTTTCATAATAATAATAATTTCATACACAAGAAACATTATTTATGACACATGTATCGTTTGCGTGGAAATTCAGAAGAAGACGAAGAAGAGGAACTTTTCATGTTAAAAGTGAAAATGAGGCCACGAAGCAGGCAGGCACTTATATGATGATGTTATGTAATTAAGGAACAAAAGTAAGAATTACAATTTTTTTCCTGTGTTGTTTGTTTGTTTGCTGAAAAGCAAAGCAGCAACGTGCAAGTAATGAGGAAAGTAAAGAGGCAAAAGCAGAGTAAGCTTACAAATTGAGTTATGTAATGTGTTTCATTTGGGATTAAAATGTTGAGAGGAGTTATTTGGAACAGGAAAAAAGAGGCAACTTGACGTACTGGCTTTTTAAAAAGAGAAATTAAAGAAAAAAAATCAACAGGAAAAAATTATTTTTTTTAACAAAAAAGGTAATTTTTTTATTTTAAATTTTTTTTATGTTCAATTTTAACTTATTTTCCTTTTTTTTGAATTTATTTTTATTTTTAATTAATTAGTTAAATTTATTTTAAATTTTAATTGAATAAAATTAATTAAAATTTAAAAATTTAAATTTAATTAATTTATTTAAATTTAATCAAAATTTAATTAATTTTAAAATAATTTATTAATTTTTTTTAAATTGTGGAAATTTTAAATTGTAATTTTTTTAAAATTTCTACTAAATAAAAATTAATTTCAAATAATTTATGAAAAATTTCATTAAAAATTTTTTTAATTTTATTCATAAATATTTGACCATACAGGTTAGTTAATTTTTCAAAAAAATAAAATAAAATAAAATAAATAAATAAATAAAATAAAATAAAAAAAAAAAATAAAATTGAATTAATACGAAAAATAAAAAAAAATATTATTAAATTTATTAAAAATTAATTAATAAAAAATAATAATAATTAAAATAAATCAATAATAATTTTATAATTATTAAATTAATTAATTAATAAAAATTAAATTAATTTCAAAAGAAATAAAAAAATTCTAAAAATTAAAAAATTTATTAAAATTTTAAAAAAATTATTTATTAATTGAGTTTAATTTGAAAAAATCTTTTTGAAATTGCATTAAAATTTTAACTTCAAGAATTAGAATAAATATTTTTTTTAATAAAAAAAATTTAAATTTAATTTTATATTAAAAATTAGTGAAAATTCTGTCAAAGAATTAAACAATAATTTTTTTTACAGAATTTTTTTATTTAATTTTTTAATAATAAATTTTATATTTAATTAAAAATTTTCTCATTTTCTAGAAAAAATTCTTACAAAACTTTAATTAAATAAAACTTTTATTTAAATTCCTTGACTCACATTGCCCCAAAATTGACCTCAAATCGGATTGCTTTTCACACTTTCATATAGGCAAACATGTCGAACGTATCGATTTTCTCTCGAAATTTCACTTTCAAATTTCCACTGCAATATTCAAACAAGGCAGCAAACCCCAAAAATAACAAACAAATTGCTACAAAAGATAAAAATAACCAAAACACGGAGAAACTCACAAATTGAAAAACATCTTCTTGTTTATTTATTATTTATATCGCACACACAAAGAGAGAACGAATCACTTCCAACGACTCTTGTGCACTTTTATGACAAAACATAAAACCAAACAACAATAAAATATTTGAATTGAAAAAACCGCATGTAAATATCTTCGTTTGTTGTTGTTGTTGTTGTCAACTTCATCATTTAGCTGGCTTGGCATCGAGAGACATCAAATAATTGAATGGAATCAAAAATTCTGCTTGGAAGGAGAAGAATAAATGAAAAAAAGACAAAAAACAGAAAAAAAGAAAATAATAATATTTAAAGAGGCTTTACAAGTCTGTGCCTTCTTGCTGGCTGGCGATGTTGTCGAAGTCGTCATAGAATAACAATTGTTGGGTAACGAAACGAAAACGTATAAATAGTGGCGATGTTGAGAAGAGAAAAAAATTGAATTTAAAAAGTTAAGAAAAAAAATTTAAAAAAAATTTAGCGCATTTTTATTTTTTTTTTAATTTTAATTAATTTTATTTTTTTTTACAATTTCAATATTTTATTTTTTCTATTTTTTTATTTTTCTCGAATTTTTTAAAATTTTAATTTTATTAATTTTCCTTAAAAATTTTTCTCAAATTTTCCTTATTTTTTTATTTTATAAATTTTTTTTTAATTCTCAATTAATTTTTATTTTATCAAATTTTTGAAATTTTTTCGAACTTCTTTTAAATTTTCTCATATTTTCTTAAATTTTAAATTATTTATAATTTTCCTAAATTTTCTTAATATTTTTCGAATTTCCCACAAGTTCTTTTAAAACTTATTTTTCACAATTTTTTAACTTTTCTTTAGTCTTTCTTAAATTTTTATCATTTTTTTTTTAAATTTTTCTCAAATTTTCCTTATTTTTTTTATTTTATAAAATTTTTATTTTTTTAAATTTTTTCGAATTTTTTCGAATTTTTTTAAGTTTTTCTCATATTTTCTTAAATTTTCTTTTAATTTTTAAAATTTATTTTCTAATTTTTTTTTTTTTTTTTTTTTTTTTTTTTTATAATTTTTATTTTTTTTAAATTTTCCTCAAATTTTTTTAAATTTTCCTTAATTTTTTTTTTATATTTTTTTACTTTTTAAAATTTTTTCCAAATTTTCTAAATTTTTTCGAATTTTGTTTCTAATTTTTTTAATTTTTATTTAATTTTAAATTTTCTAAATTTTCTCAAATTTTTTTAAATTTTCCAAGAATTTCCAATTTTTTTATGAAAAATGCGTTAAAAATTTACTCAAACCGAAGAAAACTCAAAACAGAAGCAAAAGAAATTCAACTTTTATTGTTTTTACATTTGAGCTTGTTTTCAAAAAAAAAGTTTATTCCATGTCATTTGCCGCTCACGTAAAATATATGCAGACTTATCGACTTTATAAATTGTTTGTCGATTGTTTTCAATTCTCTGCCTGGCGTTTGTCTTCGATTGCAAGTTCTCTAACAAGTTTTGCTCCCGAACAACGTTGCAACAGAAGTAAGTTAATAATATCCTGTTACTCGTGCTTGTAACAACAAAAAACGAAAGATACGGAAAACGACAGAGAAATTATGGTAAACAGAAGACGAAGTGAGTCGTAAATGCTGGGAAAAATTCAACATTGTCACAAGTTTAGACAGAGAATTTTGCCATTGGCTTTGCTATTGTTGGCAGAATGGAAAGTTTATTGTTAGAAAAGTCCCCGAAGCGATGAAATTTCATCGAATATTTCACTGATCAATAATTCAATGGAGCACTTGAATTGATGTAATTAAAAATTTCTGCCTTTTCTGTCGTTAAGTCGTCTCGAGTGACATCGAAGAATTTTATTAATACAGAAATAATTGATTTTTAATGCGATATAATTATAAGAAAAAAAGACAGACCGCAGTAAGAGGTGACGATTTTTTGTTCGTTTTTGCGGTCTTTTCAATTTTCCCTCGTCAATTTGTACTTTTTTTCACAGTGAATGACGATCAATTGATAAATGGTATGGATTTAAGTGACGGCAAGGTAAATGATTGCAATTCATCGTCCTTTCATGAAGCAAAAAAAAATATTTGATTTGCCGCTTTTAAGTGAAAAAATTTTAATGGAAGGGTAGCTCATTTATTTTTGAATTTTAGAAAAAATTATTTTTTTTTAAAAAAAAATTAATTTTTTTAGTGAAATATTTATTAAAAATTTAAATTAAAAACATTTTTGTGAAAAATATTTGCTTAAATCATTAAATAAAAAAATTAAAATAATAAAAAAAATAATTTAAAAAAAAATAAATTAAAAAAAAATATTTAAAAAATTTTAATGAATTAAAATTAAAGTTCAATTTTGAAGTTTTTTATTGTAGAAACGTGTTTAATAAATTTAAAAAAAATCATTAAAATATATAAAAAATTAATTTTAAAAAATTAATAATTCAAAACATTGAAAATTCAAAACAATGATATTAAAAATTCATAATTTATTTCATTTAACTAAAAAAATAATAAATTAATAGAAAAAATATATAAAAATGCAATTTAAAGCAAAAATTAGTCAAGGAATTATTTTAAAATTTTTTAAATATAAGAGAATTAAAATAATAAAAAAAATTATAAAAAAATTAAAAATTATAAAAAAAATTCTCAATTAAAATTATAAAAAATAAAAATTATTTCAAAAAATTTTAATTTTAAAATACGAATTTAATGAATTAAATAATTTTTAATTTTAATGAATATTTAAATATTTAAATTTAAATAAATAAATTAAAAAAAAAAATGATTGAAATATTTACTTAATAAATTTTAATAATTTTCTAATTTTTTAAAATTCTTTTTCATGAATATTATTTTTTTAAAAATAATTTTAAGTTCTTTATAAAATATCAAAAAATAAAACTTACATTAAAAGAAAAAAAATTAATAAAAAAATTAATTAAAAAAAAATATTTTATGAATTTTATTTTATTCAAAAAAAAAAAAAAAAAATAAAAATAAAAATAAAAATAAAATAAAAAAATAAATAAAATAAATAAATAAATTAATGCAATTTTCAAATAATTTTTAGTAAAAAATAATACACAAATTTTTTTAATAATTTTTTTAAAAAAATCAATTTATTTATTTTTGAGAAATTTTTAATATTTATATTAAGAAATAATTTTTTAAATAAAAAATAAACAAATTATGAAAATAAAAAATTTCTTTCTAAATTAATTTTTTTCCAATTGAAATTTTCAAGTAAATTTTTAAGAATTTCATATTTTTAAAAAAAAATATTTTTTCAATCAAAACTCAATTTTAAAAACCTTCCCTACCCCTTATATTGATTTTACAAAATAATAAATTAATCTCCTTTCAACTTGACACCGACAACGACTGAATAACTTGATCATTAATGGAGCGACAAATCCTCGTCGTAAAGCAAAGTCACAGACCAACCGCAACACAACATCACAACATTGTTGATCTAATAGATTATCATCGCACCATCATCATGAGTCGAGAGTCGACAACACATCTGCTGCCTCGTCGTTGCCTTGTTGGAAATTAGTGTATAATCGCTGTTAATTAGATTGTCGCTTGCTTGTTTTTTGATAAGGGTCGGCAACATTTATGAGGGTTGTTTTGTTTCTTTCTCCTCGGTGCGAAAAATAAAAAAAAAATAATTCACGCCGAGAACAAAAGAAACGATTAACTCCATTTAAATCGTGTTCCGGGCTGTTTTCCGTGTTTTTTTTTCCTGACAGTTAATAATTGCGACGGAAAGCTCTTCTTGTAATAACATCCCATATATTTTAACTCCAATTACAATTTAATAACCATAATATTTATCCACATAACAAACTCATGAATATTTATAGTCAGCTACTGTCGTTTAGCGATGTTAACATCCACTTTTGGATCACGGGAGCGACGACAAAAAGATGGCAAATGGAGGATTGTTCATTTTTTCCTCGCTTTTTTTATGCTAATGCCATCATCATAATCACACTAAAATATTGTCGTCGTTGTCTGTCTAAGCGGCGAAGAAGAGAGAAAAAAGTGGCAATTCATTTAGATTTTTTTTTCGTTTTCGACGACGAAGGGAGGAGGAGTGCAGATAATAACAGCACAAATTGCCAGACGTCCCATCGTCGAAAAAAAAAACGAAAAAAAAAATCATTAGCATTTTTCACCTTCTCCATGCGGCTTGAATCTCAGATTGGCACAGACAAAGCAACAAGCGAGAATAGATTGGAATTCCATAGAAGCACATTGTCGTCATATTTTCGGTTCATTTATCTCTTCATCCTATCTCGAACCTAATTTGTACATATTTTGTGTTTTTGTTCAGAGATAAATCTGCTGCGATAATGTCTTTATTAATATGGGACACGGATTAGATCTTTGTTATCATTTTCACACTTTTTTTTTGTTTTTTTTATTTTTTTAGTTTTTCGTTTCATGTGAGAAATTTATTGATTCACATTCAAGTTCAAAAGTTCACTCGACATGCTCTATAAAATTTTATCGACTAAAATTTATTTTCAAGAAATTACGAAAAAAAAGTAAAAAAATTCTTTTAAAAAAATTACAACAGTTAAATTTTCTTACAACTTACTTAACAAGATTTTTTTCATTTTTTTAGAAGTAAAGAACATGAAAAAGGCAGATACAGCACAATTGTGCCGCAAGACAGGTTAGGAGACGTAAAAGTAATGAAAATGACCAATCAAGATGTGGAACAGTGATAATGTGAACAAGTCCAATTGAAGTACAAGTAAGTAATGAAATTCGTCTGGATTGTAATTTTTCTTTGTTTGAAGGTAAAAAAAAATACAAGATATTTTTTGGTTATAAATTTTTGAGTAAAAATTGGTTTTTTTTTAAATTTTTTATTTTAAAAACTTTAAATAAATTTTAGTTGAAATAAAATTTAAATAATAATTTCAATTGTTAATAAAATAAAAAATATAATAAAAAAATTTAAAATTTAAATTTCATTAAATTTAAAAACAAAATAAATTTTAATATTTTTATAAAACAAAAATAAAAAATTAAATATTTTTTAAATTTTTAGAACATTATTTTTTTGTCTTTTATTGGAAAAAAAATAATAATAATAAATTTATTTAATTTTATTATTTTTATTAACTGTTTAATTCAATTTTTTTTTATTTTAAATAAACTAAAGGTTTTTTAAAAGTACCTAAAAGTTTCAAGAAACATTTAAAATAAAATATTTAAAAAATAAAGGAAAAATAAAACTTTCAAAAAAAAAAAAATAATAATTATTAAAAATTAATGGAAAAAAATTATTAATTATTATTTATTATTTTAATTTTTTATTTTATTTTTTAAATTAAAAATAATTTTTTTTTAGTTTAATGTTTTTAATGATTAAATATTTTTTTTATTTAATATCTTTTTATTTAATTTAAAAAAAATAAAAAAAAAATAATTTTTGTCAATAAAAAAAAAATAAACTGTCAAAAAAACTTATAATTTTTCCATAAAATAACTCTCAAGTTTCCTCATGCATCAAAAACAAGTCTCATTGTTTTCCTTTTTTTCCTGTCTATTAATTTTTCTACTTTTATCTATCTCGGGGAGGTGTTTGTACCCACACGTACAAGCATCAATAAAAGGGACGAGATAGTAGGAGGTGTAATAACAATATTTATAGGTTAATGAAGGTAATTTATTTGAGGCCATAATGTTGTGATTTATCGTTTTTTTCTGTATTTCATTTTTTGTTTCGTGTTTTTTTTTTGTGTCTGCAACTGAGATTCCCGCGCGCGCGATATTGATCGCCAACGAAAGTTAATGGCGAGTAAACTTTAATTATTGTTCCCCAAAAAAGGTGTTTATTGCTCACGAATCGATTAAAATTTTCACCAAATCTTCCATTAAGTAGCTTTTCGTGAGAAAAGGAAAGTCCTTTAAGCTTTAATGAAGAAGAAGAAAACAACCACGTGATGCTCATGATAAGAACGGAACATCGTTTAATTTTCGGAGAAAGGTACCATTAGTCCGACTTCATTTCACAAAAATAACAGAAAGAGATAAATAATCCGGTATTTTTGTAGCAAAGAACGAAATCCACACGTACAAGGAACAACCAAAGTCATTTTAGATGTCTACTAACTCAAAAAAAAAGGTACAAAAGACGAAGAGATATAATAAATGTTTATCGTCTTATTATTATTGCCATACTATTTGGGCTCTCATTTTTCGTTCTTTTGTGTTTTTCTTGAAATGTTTTGAATGAAAGGGAGGTAGCGAGATAAAACCTTTTATTCTGTCCTTGATCTTTTTATCTCGCCGTCCTTCCTGTCATTCACTCATTAAACGACAAAAAGTGTACAAATGACGAACGGAAATGTTAGTTGGCGTTAAAAAAAGGAAGAATGAGATTATTGATTATATGAAGTTATGGAATTGAAGCGATTGAGAAATTTTTTTTAGTTTTTAATCGAGAGCTGAAAATTAGTTTTAAAATCTAAAAAATTTTCTTGAAAGCTAAAAGTTAGTTTTAAAACCTGAATTTTTTTTTGAGAGCTAAAAGTTAGTTTTAAAACCTGAAAATTTTTTTTGAGAGCTAAAAGTTTGTTTTAAAAGCTAAAAAATTTTCTTGAGAGCTAAAATTTGTTTTAAAACCTGAAATTTTTTTTTTGAGAGTTAAGAGTTAGCTTTAAAACCTGAAATTTTTTTTAAGAGCTAAAAGTTAGTTTTAAAACCTGAAAAATTTTTTTGAGAGCTAAAAGTTAGTTTTAAAACCTGAAAATTTTTCTTGAGAGCTAAAAGTTAGTTTTAAAAGCTAAAAAAATTTCTTGAAAGCTAAAAGTTAGTTTTAAAAGCTAAAAAATTTTTTTGGAAGCTAAAAATCAGTTTTAAAAGCTGCTCTAAATGTTAGTTTTAAAAGAATTTTTTTCTAAAAATTGTTTTGGTTTTAAAACCTTTTGACTCCAAAAAAAAAATTTAAAAGCTAGTTTGAAAACTCTATTGATATAATTTAACAAATTATTATTCATTTCAAATTTACTCTACAATAACTTTACTTCTCTCCTACAAAGAAACAATTCAAAAGTAATCGAAAGAAAACCAAAGTTGACAACCATTTGTCAGTTTTGAAATCAATTTAACGCACGTGCCATGTCCAAATGTCATGGTTTACTCAATCGGAACGGATTTTCTCTTTCAATTCTTCGTTCCTTCTACTCCTTGTTGGTGTCTCAAGTACTTTGACAAGTACATAGTCTGTAGTTAACTCAACACTAATTGTTTGCATAACTTTTTGAAACATTTTTAAACAATTTCTCCTCAACAACCAACAAATATTTAGTAAACTTTTACTTGTCTAGTCGTTGGTCGTCTCCATTCATTCATAAAATAATGCAGTTTACATTTTTTCTTCTTTCTTTTTTTCTCTTTGCTGCATGCAGAAAATAATTCTCGGAAAAATTCTTGGTGATGAATCATAAAATACTAACTTCATTTTTTATTCAATGTTCGCGCGATATTACATTGAAGCATGAAAATTCATAAAAAAAAGTAGGAGCACCACTTTATAATTGCATGATCAAGTATTTTTTTCAAAAGAAACGCAAAAAAAAATTATGTAAATTAGAAGTGTGCACTTTTGCTATTCATTAAAAAAATAAAAAAAAACTGCGAGAACGAGTAGAATGGTAATTCATTGCATGTGGTTGAGCAGCAAAGAGAACATTAATAATATGTTGTGTGACACTGGTTACCATGAGTAAGTTTATGAAAAAAAATTGAGTTGCTTTCGAGCGATTTTTGGGTCGGAATGAAATGAGGTTGTGAAGTTTCCTTATTAAAAGAAATTATTTTTAGTTTTTTAAGGGAATAAATTTTTTAATTGGATTAATGATATCTATATATAAATTTATGTTTATGTGAAAAAGTAATATATTAAAATTATTTTTTTAAATTAATATAAAAAAATAAATTTAGTAAAAAAATATTTTAGTTTTAGATTTTTATTAATTTTATCTAAAATAAAAATTTTAAAAAATTATATTAAATATTTTTTTTAAATTTAATAATTGTTATTTTTTTTAAATTATTTTTTAAATTAAAAAAATAAAATATTTTTTTTTCAATTTTTAAAAATAAAACAAAAAATTTTTAATAAAAAAATTAAATTTTACTTTAAAAAATCCTCAAGTTATTTTTTGAATTGAAAAAATAAAATTCATTTTTTTAAATTTTTTTTTAAAAGTTTTAAAAATAATTTATAAATGAAAAAAAATATTTAAATCAATTTAAATTAATAAATTTTTATTTTAATTTACTTCTATTTTTAAAAATATTTTTTTTTTTTGATAAAAAAAAATAAATTTCACTAAAAAAAATCCTCAACACAAAATTTTCTGATCCTAAAAATAACTTTTCACAACAAACACATCTCACATTTGATAAATTCCATTCGTACGTGCGCGACGCGTTTCTGCTTTTATGACGATGCTGTTGACAGCGAGAGACACCTCCCGCTTGCTTTGCCTGCCTGCACAACTTTTGTTTGTCTAATTTAATGTTATGTTATTATTTTCATTGTGTGAATTGGAAAAAGGCAGACTCGAAAATCGATAAACGAAAATCAATGACGTGGAAAAAAATGAACAAAAAAAAAGGTAATTTTTTGTCAATTGAATTCTAACGTAATGACAGTGATGAAGACATTGATTGTTGACACTACCTCGGAGGACAATTCTCGGAGGTAATATTGAATAAATTTTGTTTTGATTTAATAATGTCTTCTTCTTCTTTTTTCACAGGTTTTGAGTATTTGTCAAAGAAGGTCAATGAATTCTTGGGGTAAGTGTCAAAAACATTTCTATTCTTGAACATTTTCCGTATCTTATTATGTTGAGTACTAATTCGAGTACAAAAGACAAATTACGGTGTTGAAATAGTAATTTATGTTGTCCAAGTGTGTGTTTACTTAAGGCATTTAATGTACCTCCTTCTCCGGATTAAATGTATACGATGGATTGGTAGTTAATATCAGAACAAATAGGCTTGATGACAATGTAGGACAACGCAGCATTTGCCCGGAGTAAACAACAAACAAGATTGTTCGATAAGTTTTTCCGGAGATTTGTAATGAGATATCTGTTGTTAATGTCCAAACAAGGCACAAAAAAGTTTTGCGTTGTGAAAAATTTTGCTGTTGGAGAGATTTTTTGAGGTAAGAAAGTTATAGTTTTAATTTTATTTTAGATTTTTCTTATTTTAATGAACTTTAATGAAGCTTTAAAGCCCAGTGAAAAATTTAGTTCCTATTTTAGACCCTCAGGTTCAAACGTTTTAAAGTTTTCTTATCAGTTTTTAAACTTTTTGTAATTTTTTCGAAATTTTTTTTTTTAGAAGAATGAAAATTTGAGTAAATTTTATTATTTGCAGTCAAAAATTTCTGTATTTTTGATGAACAATTTGAATTAGAATTTGAGCTCAAAAATAGAATTTTCTCAATTATAAGAATTGTAAAATCGAACTTTTAAGCAAGAAAATATTGAATTTACTCAAATTTTCATTCTTTTAAAAAAATTTTTCGAAAAAACCACAAAAATTCGGAAAACTGTTTAAAACTTTTTTTTAGAACCTGAGGGTCTTAAATAAGGACCAAATTTCTCATTGGGAGTTATTTCCAGATTAATTTTTAACGACTCATATGTTACAAAGCCGATTATCTAATATGCGAGCATTATCTGGAACCCATCTACAAAACGAGACGCACAAAAGATCGAATCAATTCAAAAGCAATTTCTGCTATTCGCTCTTCGAGGACTATGATGGTCTTCATACTGCTTGTCCAACAACCATTCAAAATTGGTTCTTCTAAACTTGCCTTCTTTGGGAGATCGTAGGACACTTGCTGAAGTAATGTTCGCTTTTAACTTGTTACGTGACAACATTAAGTATCCGGAGCTCCGAGCCAAAATGATATGCCATCAACCGACAAGAAACTTGAGACACGAGCGCTTCTTTGAGCTGAAGCATTGCGAAAATGAGTTTGCTAGATCAGAGATTTTTTATAGATGTGCTTTGTCCTTTAACCGTTTTAGTAGCTTGTACACAAATCTGTATTTGACCCATATCCATCCAACAGTTCAGTTGATTCAAAGTCAATAGTTCAAAACTTACCCTTCAACATACTTTTGACTTGTTAACCTCAAATGCATTCCAAACCTTCAAAGACACTCCAGTTTGCATCAAAATCCAATATTTGAACAGAACGATTGATTGACAGATGGAAAGCCTTGTACTCGTCACAAACATTCATCATCAACCATGAAAACACACAAAATGCAAAAGCATCAACATCGTGTCTAGCCAAAAAAAAAAGATCGAATACTTTTTTGCATTTTTTTTTTGTATATTTCATCCTCCTGCTGTTGCTGTGATGAACTGACGAAAACACACAAACACTCTCCCACAATATTTGCTCAAACTTTTCCGGACATGCCGTTCGAATGAATGTTCATCATGTGTGTCGTGTGTGCGTGTTTGTGTCAGCGAGAATAAGTCAACATTTGTTCAAGTTGAGATTTATTATGATTTTATTTTATTATTGATGGTTTTTTTCCTCTACAACGCTGCTCCTGCTGCTGTCAGTAAGTCAAAAAATAAAACAAATAAAATGTTGTCGTGTGATTTTTATGAATGTGAGAAAAAAAAAATTTATCGGTGAATACCCGAGATTATGAATATTGATTACTACTGAGTTTTATTGTTTTTCATGGACTGCGATGATGATGAATGTTCTCGTTGGACAGTTCTTGATAAGAATCTATATTTCATCATAATATTTTTCTCCCTTTATCAAACGAATGTTTTCTTATCATTTTCTTTCAACAAGAAATAAAGTTAGTCGTTAAAGAAAAAAAGTACAGAGGAAAATCATCATCATCATCATCTGATAAATTCCGATATAAAAAAGGAAGAAAAAAAATGTCAACAAGATAAGAAGGAAAAATGTAACGTAAACAAACAAGATAAATTTAAACACAATTGTGATGATGATACTTTCTCGAATAATAATAATAATAAAAATCAATGAATAAATCAATAAACAAGAGAATGCACGAGAGAGAAAAAATATTATTTATCTACTTTTCTCGAAGAAAAACATTTATAAAAAAAATGGAAAAAATATTCGTCGTAGATATTTTTATCGTTCAGATAAACTTTATTTCCTTTTGAAAAATGGAAGACGTCGTATATTTTATTGTGCAAAGTCGCTCAAATATTCATAACGATTTGATTTTAAATATTCAATATTTTTCTCGTTCGTTTTTCTTCTTTTTTTTGTTTGGATTGTTTTCATTGAAGAAATCACTTTGCGAACTTTCAAGGAATTGGATTTAAAATTTTTTGGATATAATTTGAAACTTTTTCTTAAATGGCTGAATTTAAATTTAATGTTTTTTGTAATAAAGAATTTTTTAAAAATTTATTTATTTTTTTTTTTTAAATTAAGTTTTTATTTTTTTTTAAATTATTTTAAACTTTTTTTTATTAAGAAAAATTTTTTAATTATTTTTTTTTATAATTTTTTTAAATAATTTTTTTTTAAAGTTTAAAAAATTTAATGTTTTTTTTAATAAAGAATTTTTTTTAAATATTTTTTTGTAAATAAAAAAAAATTAAATTTTTAATTTAAAAAAAAAATTATTTTAAACTTTTTTTAGGATAACTTTTTTAATTATTTTTCTTTAATAATTTTTTTTAATAAATTTTTTTTATTAAAAAGATTTAAAAATTTTTAATTAATTACTTGAAACAGAAAAATTTATAGAAATTGAATGGAGACGCCTTGTTCCATACAAAATTTAAAAATTTTACAGAATAACAACTTCTTTTCTTGTAATCCATGTTTTCTATCTTTTACAAGAAAATCTTCCTGAAAAACGACAAAAACACCAAAAATGACATCGAAAAAGGTAAAATTTTTTCTTACATTTATTTTTCAAGTAAATTCCTTATTTGCTGCACTTTTGCACGGCTTTTAAATATAATTTCATGTTTTTCGCAGGCACTGAATTTAATAATAATGATAAAGAAAGAAGCAAAAGGTACAAAAAAAAAGTTTTGTGAAAAGGAGAAAAATGGAAGCAGAAAAAAAAGTCGTCGAAGAAATGTTCAACCTCTAATCCTTCGTTAAGCATCTTTACATAAATTTAAAAGCCGGAGTTCAAACGGAGGACAAATGCAATATTTGGAGTGCTATAGGCTATAAAAGTTCATTTGTCTTGAGTATTGTTGTTATTATTTCTTCTTCCATTAAAAAACATTTTTGCAAAAATGTGAAAGGAACAATGGAAACGCAAAGCTCCGTAAACGGAGATGGAAAGCAATTCGGTTCGGTTGGTAAGAAAAGTGCATTTCTTTTGTCTTCTTACGTCAATATTTAGGTTTTGTTTCTTTTGTGTATGCATTTTATGTTTTGCAGGAAGCAATAAAACAAGAGCCTTCTGGGATAACTGATGAGATTAAATTTTGAAAGGTTGCTCATGTGAAAAACTAAATTTCATACAAATTTCCCTAAAATTTCCAAAAACGAAATTAAACTAAACAAAGCTCTCAGTGATTTAATTAATTAACCTTGTTATGCGAACATTTAAGTGTAAATTGCACATAAAACGATTTGTTTATTAAACAGATAAATTTTAGATTATACAAGTGCAGAGACAAACATGCAGCAGGATGCAAGCCGAAATAAATATCCAAAATATTAATGATGCCAATGCAACGTAGCACACGGTATAAATTTTAATGTTCGCACACACGGCGAAATTGCAGCAGCTCATAAATGTAATTGAGAGTAAAGAGGACGTTGAACACATAATCGGATGAATAGATATGAATTAAATTACCGGTAACCCAAATTTTATCAATCATTTTAAAATATTTTGTGCCTCCGTGGGGAAATATTGCTAAAGCTGTTTCATATGAATTGTACATGGGGATTGCAAATGACGGGAAGTTTGAATCTCGAGATTCGTTCTGATGGATGAAATTGAGTACATAACCTCAAAAAGTGTAATTTAAAGCTTTTTGTTTCAAAAATTCAAAGTTTCCGAGAAATTTTAAGGAAATGGTAATTTTCTGAGAAATCTCACTTATTATTTCAAGCTTTTTTTTAAATTTTGTATCACTTATTAATTTTTGTATCACTTTTAATTTTTAATTTGTTTTTTTTTTTATTTTATTACAGAAGACGACTTTGTTAAAGAATGACGAAGAATTCTAAGAAAGTCGAAAGCATAAGTCTTATATTCCAATTTATCACTGTTAACTATTTTACCGAAAAATGAAATCATTGCCTTTTATGAACTTCATCCAATTATGAAGAACTGCTTTATGGAGTCTTTCAATTATGCAATGACGATTTTACAAAAAAGATAGGCTGAGGCTGTCAGATCAACAAATAAGCTTAAGGCTCATCATACCTTTTAGTAATGCAATCAAATTAAATGCAGTTGTAATTATTTTCAAATGCCGAAGCAGAAAACCTTTTAAAAAGCTCCTGAACCTTTTTAAAGAATCAAGAGTATAGAAAATCCGAAGGGCAAAAAAATTGACGGATTTTCCGCTTTCCGAATCAAAAATCTGATACGAAATAGAAATTATGACATGAGAGAAAATATGACATGAAACCAAACTATTATAAGAGAAAAAAAGATTTTTTTCTCACTTATCAAGTTGTCATCTTAACTTTTCAATCGTTTTAAAAATTTATCGGCTTTAATGAACAATTTCAAAAAAATTGTTGAACATGGTTAAAAGTTCAATCTTCTGATCAAATTTAATTCAATTTCTATTCGATTTTAATTCTATTTTTAAAAAATTGAAAATGCTCGAGCTTCAATCGAGAATAAATTAAATTTAGAATCCCTCTTAATACTCTTCATTGTCGTTTATTTTTCTGATAATTACATCGAAAAACTTCTGTTATTTTTTTTGCTTGTCATGAATACCAGTTGAAAATGATTTGAAAAAATGATGCCAACGCTCTGTTGAATCTTGTATTGAATATCATTTACGGTAATATCGCACTTTATATTCATGATATTGCTCCCGAACATCTTTATGGTCTATCATCTCTACAAAATTCCACAGAAAAAAAAACCTCCCACAAATGTACGAAAATCAATTTTTAAAGCTTTTTGCGTGTATTTCATGCGTATTCAGAGAAAAAGATTATTTTATTTAAATTTTTGTTTGAATCCATTCACGAAAAAAAAACTTTTTTTTTCATCCTGGCTTTTAATCAATAATTTAACGTATCTCCTTCCATCACGTGTATCAAATTTTTTGTACCTTTGCGTCAGATGAAAGTGCGTCTGACAACAATGTGGGTTTTGGTTCATTTTTGAGTTCATACATAAATTATGGACCAAAAAAATTTACCTCTCTGGAAGCAAAGGTCAAGGCATACTTTAAAAAGTTGAATGCTCGTGTGTGTGTGTGAAAAAATTGTACAAAAATGAAGTTTCGTTTGAAGACTCGTGCAACTCGTGGGAATTGAATTCAAATCAAGCTGTATTCAATTACGAGGTGTTGACGACGAACAAAAGTGCGACGAAAGCATTTCATGGAAATTTGTCTGAAGATGTTTTTCTTTGTTAGTTGTTTGAGAAAAAAAAATTTTCTCTTTTGTCCGTAACTTGAACGGTCCAAACACCTTCCAACACGCGAAGACAAAGTTTGCCTCAGACAATATAAATTATTATGATAAGCGCACTTTTTTTTAAAAGTCTCATTAATTTTGTATTCACAATTAACGTAAAAAAAAAGTTTTATAGAACGAAGAACTTACAAATTTATTCTGGATACCTGGATATTTGAAACAATAAAAAACGTGGATTAACAAAAAAGATTAAAATTATCAAAAATCTCATTCTTCTTCATCCCTCGAGTGTTCGGTAATTAACTTCATTCTTTTCGAGAGTCCTTAAAATTCCCTTTTATTTATTTTATTACTAATAGACCGTTAAATTTTCTTCATTTTATTAAAATTCAGATAAAAAAAAGGAAAAATGGGTCAATTTTCTAAAAAGTAAACAAGACAAACGTCAAATAATTAGCGGTTTCATTATTTAACATAAAAAACTTTTTTTTATTTTTTTTTATTTATTACGCGCCTTTTTTCATTTTTTTATTATATTTATTACTTTATTATTAAATAAATCCCCGACAGATTTTAAGTAGATATAGAGAATCAATTTTCATGATTATTAGGGTTCAAGCCCTTTGTCTTGCAAATTCTTTTTTCTTTGTTATGCGGCTCTTATTAAGTTAATATTATTTTTATTAATATATAATACAAAAAACGATAATCTCCTTTTTACAAGAGGAATTACGATTTTTATCCCTTTTTTGCTTGTATTTTTTATTTTGCGCATAAAATAAATACAATTTGGGGAAAATTAATAATAAAAGTAAAAATAATTTCGCTATATTGGTAAATGTAATAATATAAAAAAGGGATATAAAAATTGACCGAAGCTACAAATGAGAAGAGAGAAAGCGTATTAAAGTGTCCTACAAATGTCAAATAAATCCGCTGGGCGTTAATTTTTTAGTGCGAATTTAAGTGCAAAGGCATAAATTTTTGTATCACGAAGAGATGCGGGTTAATTTTTATTATGGGGTTTTATTAAAAAGTTTGTTGTTTTTACTTTTTATTTGTTTTTGAAAGGTAATCTTACGAGTTTGAGTTAAATTTTATTTTTTAGTACAATTATTGAAATTTTTATAATAAGATATAAATGTTTATTTTAATTTTTATTCAAATGATTTTTTTAATTTAAAAAATTTTTAATATATTTTCAGTTTTAATAGTTAAATTTAAAAATTTAGTATAATTTATTAACAAATTAAAATATTTAAAAAAAATAGCAAAATACTAAATAAAAAATTATGAATTTTAAAATTTAATTATTTTTTTTTAATTAATTATTTTAATTAAAAATTGAATAAAAATGAGTAAAAATTAAACGAAAAATTTAAAACTAAATTAAAAAATTAAAATTAAACTAAACTAAAAATTTTAAAAATTAGTATAATTAATCAACAAATTAAAATATTAAAAAAAATTATGAATAAAATAAAAAATTATGAATTTTAAAGAATTTTTTGAAAATTAAAAGTTTTTTTTAGAATTAATTAAAAAAATAAATTTTTTAATTTAATTAAATAAAATTAATTAAAATAAAACTAAAAATATTAAAACTAATTTAAAAAATTTAAATTAATTTTTAAAGTTAAGCTATAATAAATTCAAACGAAAAAAAAATTTATAAATTAATTATCAACAAATTAAAATATAAAAAATTTTAGATTATTTTTATATTATTTTTTTGAAAATTAAAAAAATAATTTTAAGCAATAATAAAAATTGAAGTTTAGTTTAAATTTCAAAATTATATTTAATTAATTAATGAATTAAAATTAAATTTAAAAAAATAAAATTAAAATTTATTGTTAAAAATAAATTAAAACAAGTTAAATTAAAAATTTTAATTTATATTGAAAAAAATTTAAAAATTAATATTTAATTTTAAAAAAAATATTAAAAATGAACTTTAAAACAAAAAAAAATTTTTTTTGAACCATTTATGAAATTTTTTAGTACATTCATATTTATTAAAAATTAAAAAAAAAATCACAGCAAAAATAAATATTTTTATTTTCATAATTGCAAATCTGAGAAACTGTTAAAATGTTCACAAACAACAAACAGCCATAAAATGTAACAAAAACACAGCAGAGAACAAAACAAAACATAGATTAAGCAAATTCAGTTTAACTTTTACATATTTTAAAATGAATTGCCGTAGATAGGCACAACAATAATATGAGAAAAGTTACTCCGCACACTTTTCACTCGGCATGAAAATTTATTACGGAGAAATTATTCAAATGAAGATTAGCATTAGAAATGCATTTATTTACATTAATTATGAGTATTGTACGACTATCCAAACACGCGTCTGTGTCTTTCTCAGTAATAAATCGTTGCACATAACGTACATGTTCCCGAGAATTTCATCACGTCGACTAAAATAGATTTTAATAGATAAACAACAAACAATTATTATTAAAGTTTTGTGTGTTTGCACGAGAGGAAAATGGTACGAAAATGAAATAATAATCACATTTAATTGGTTTAAAAACATACAAGATCCTCATTTAATATTTTTGTTATTTTTTCCTGTAGTTTTAACGACAAACGCAAACATCAGCCTGGTTGGTGATGATATGCTAATTGATACGTCGTCATGCCGAGCTGTATAACTTCATTTATTTTTCATTATATTCTCATAAATGCTCGTCGTCGTACTGAGAGGAAGATAATGGCATAAAAAGTACATATAGTCAAAACTTTTTCGTTCGTACATTGTCCGATATTTTCACATGGAACGAGAAAAAAAAAGAGGAAGAAAAAACATTTCCGGAGTGTAGTTAAGAATCTGATGAATATTTAATGACAATTTTTGTTTGCTTTTATCTTTTTCTTTGCTTTTATACTTGTTATTTTACTTGTTCTTTACTTTTTTAGGTAAGACTTTCTCGAGTTTTTTTTATTAAGATGACGTCGTCATAAGTGACAAGAGTGTTAAGAATATTCTCCCTTTGCTTCACTCTGGATTCCATCTTGCGTTAAGTAAGTAATGATTTTAATCTGATTCGAGCCTTTGAACCTAAAGTTTCCTCCTTTTAATGTTTTTAGGTGAAAATAAAAAGATTTTAATTGTACTTTTATGTGTAAAAAGGGAAACGAGGGCAAATCACATCCGGTTGTGAAAAAGACAGCAACTGAAGGAGAAACAGGATATTTTTGTGTCCTTATGGAATACTCTTTACTTTTGTGATGGTAAGTTAATCAATATTTCTCTCAACTGAACTCAACTATGTATTGTTACTTTTTTGTGTCGTATGAAGTTGAATAATTTTATGCGATTTTTTGAAAGAATTTACAAAATTTTTAATTTTTTTTTTTGAAAAAATAATTTTAATTTAAATAATCATTTTTTAATTAAAAAAATAATTTAAATAAAAAATAATTTATTTTTAATATTTTAAAAATATTTTTAAATTTACTTATTTTCAAAAATTTTAATTTAAAAATAAATTTTTAATTTATTTATTTTTTTTATTTTAATTTTTAAAATATATTTTTTTTAAATTTTTAAAAATAATTTTAATCTATTATTAAAATTAATTTATTTTATTTTTTTAATTTTAAATTAATTTTTTCTTAAAAATGTTAATTTTTAAATAAAAATTATTTTGAACTATTTTTTTTCTTCAAAATTTTTAAAAATTAAAAGTGTAATTAAAATTATTTATTATTTTAAATTTTTTAAATATTTTTTTTTTTCAAATAAAATTTAAATAATTTAAAAGTATTTTTGAAAAATAATTTATTTTTAATAATTTAATTTAAATTTTTATTTTTTTTTTCAATTTTTCAAAATCAAATTAAATTTATATTTTATTTTTTATTTTAATTTTTTAATATATTTTTTTTAAATAAATAAAATTAAATACTGAAGTAACTTTGTCAAATCCATTTGCCAATGTAGCAACCTGAACTGAAACCATTTTGGATGAAATGTAAAAAAAATGTACTATTGTCGTGAAATAAAAAACACATTAAATTAACTTGGGTGCCATCCATCAGAAAAAATTATCCAAAAAACGTTGATGGAAGCAAAAATCTCGAAATCCAGACTAAAAAAAAAATCAGGATAAAAATATTCTTCCCAAATAAATTCTTTGATGCAAATAACCCTTATGGTAATAGTAGATCCTAATCAGTTAAGACCCGTAATTGGGGAATCCATCAACAAAACCTACTTCGTCATCAAAACTTTGCTTGATTGTCAGTAAATAAGTCGTCTCATGAAGTATTATTTACATTATTTATCGATTGGAATACAAATCATCAGATTTCGAAACAAAACAAATGTCATCATCATATACTCGACAATTGTTCAACAATTGTTAGTTTTTATGGGAAAGAACTTATGCTTATCGAGAATTACCAACTGTCGAAGTAATAAAATGACAAAATCATCAAAAACGAGGCATAAAATGACAAATTTTCAAAAAATCTGATCTAACTACCGTTTTCCGCCGAAAACATAACCTTAAATTTTTTTCCCGCCATTTTTAAAAATTTGTAAATTCTTAAGATTTTTCGCAATACTTTTTTTAGCTGCATTGAAAAATCGAATGAGTATCAATGGAAACTTTTTTTTTCTTATTTTTTTTATCACATTTTTTCCCCAAAGTAGAGCAATTCTCTTGTTTGTTTGAGTAACTGCTACCTGTTTAAAAAAAAGTGTACATACCAGACAAACAATAACAAGCTCAAGCTGAAAGATAGGAAGAATAAAGGAAAGAAACTCACTTTGTACACATTTTCCCATTTCACACAAATAACTCTGGGGGACAGATACGAGATACGAACGATGTTATTTCACATAACCTTCTTATGTTATTATTAAGCCAGAACGATATTGTTATTCTATTGCCCCAGAATTGAACGAGGACGACGAGACATCGAAGTCGGAGCAGCAGGAGGAGAAGAAGACGAACGTTTACGTATTCATTGAAAATCGAATCTAATAACAATATCCAAGGCAGGTGAATTGCGGAGATAAGACGAACACTCGGCATGTGAGTGAATGATTGAGGAACGTAGGTACACACGGAGTTTATCTAACTCGGAATTATATAAATTTTCTACGTGCACAAAACTAGTTCAAGCGTATCAAATTTAGTGCTCCTTTAAAAAAGTAACCGAATCGTAAAAGGACCAAGAACGCATGGAAGTATATTAATCTCCGAACGTTGGAGTTTTACAACATAAATTTTGATATTTATGTGCGTAACAGTGCGGTGTTGTGTGCATCCTTTTATCCATGACCTTAGGAAATTTTTTTGAATGGAAAATGAATTTGATTGAGTAACTTTTCTATTTTTTCTTTTTCATGAGTTTTTATTTGAAAGATTCATGCGTTTTTTGGTTTGAGTTGAATGGCACGTGGCTTATTCAAATTAAGCTAAGAAATTTTTAATAATTAGCTTAATTAAATAATATTTTTGTTTAATATGGTTTTTGATTTTCTATCAAATTTTGAAATAAAAACAAAAATAATTGAAAATCTTAAAAAATAGGTTTAAAAAATTTTTAAATTTTAATAAATTAAAAATAAATTTAAATTAAAAAATTTCTTAAAAATAAAAAAAAATTTTTTTGAAAATATTTTTTCAAAAATTTTTTTCTCAAAATTTAAAAAAGCTTAAAAATATTTAAGAAAAAAATTTTTTTCAAAAAAAAAAAATAAATAATAAAAGTTAATTTTTGAAATTTATTTCTTTTATTTTTGAGATATTTTTCAAATATATTTTTTTAAATTTTAATATTTTTTTTTAATTTTATTAATTTTTAATAATTTTTTAAATTTATTAATTTTATAAAAATTTAATTAATTTTTTAAATTTTAAAATTTTTAAAATAAAACATCAATTTTATAATTTTTAAAAATTTTGATAAAATTTTTAATTTTTTTAAATAAATATTTTTTTTAATATTTTAAAAAAATAAAAAAAAATTTTTTAATTTGAAAATTTTTTATTAATTTTTTTTTTAAATTTTTTAAATTTTTAAATTATTATTTTTTTTTTTTTATTTAATTTTAATTATTTGTTTTGCATAAATATTTAAATTTTTTTTTTAAAATATTTTCTTGATAAATAAATTTTATTTATTTTTTTTTAAACAATTTTTGATCAAATTTTTTTTTAAATATTTTTTTTATCTTTTAGCTGCAAGCATTTTCTTTTTATCATTAAAATTCGCATTATCACGTTTTCTACAAAGGCAAAAAATAGCATAAAAGAGACAAAATTCAGTGTCAACAACAACAACAACTATGAAAAAACAGCAGCAGCAGCAGGAACAGCAATAATAATAAAATAACAAGAAGACAAAAAAACACTCAATTTTTGTACAAATTTTTTGTTCCTGTCTCGAGCAACTTCTACATTTATTTGTTATACGCCTTGTTTGTTTGCTTGGCACACGAATTGCTTTTTCACACACACGAGCTCGCTTCGTGCGATAAAAAAATGGGTACTTGATAGATTTTTATTTGTTTAAAATTTTGCAATAAATGTCAACATGACAAATTTGAAAAGCTTTTTAATATTGTTTGCTTGCTTAAATAATAATATGATAAAAAATTGTATGTAGCAAAGTACTTATTATTATTATTATCATTGCGCAATTGACACACATTCTCGTTTCGCAGAATTTTCTTCTGAACTTTTTGAAATGAAAATTTTTGTCATCTCTTCATGACACAAAGAGACTCTGCAAAAATATGTACAAGAAGGTGTCTCGTTGCGCTAACGAGAACATCCTTTCTGCAAATTTATTGAATCAACAAATATTCAAATGTTGTGCCAGCCTCCCCTTGCAGCTTCAATGAAAATTATAAAAAGGCGTGTTTGTGTACGGAAAAGATTTACAAAAAAAAGTGTTAAAAGTTACAAGTTCTCTCGTGATTTTGAGATTTTTCACGCGTCGTTTTATTTTGGAGAGCTGTTGAGAGTGTTTCTGCTTGAAAAGTTTGCAAAGATGGATTTTTGTTGAGATAACTTTTCATTTTCGGGGTAGATAAACAACATTTAGGCGGAGAGAGATTTGTGAAGTGAGAAATAAAGTTAAAATGTTGTTTTGACGGTAATATTTTTTTTTTTTTTGTTAAAATGAGAATTTTTTATTTGTGGAACTCATTTTTAGTTGAAAATTTTAATAAATTGTATTAATTTAAATCAAAATAAATTTTTGTAATGGTTTTTAGAAGAATTTTTAATAATTTTACAAAAATTTTTAAGATGTAAATTAATTTGGATAAAAAATTTTCACTTAATTATAATTTTTATTTGTGGAACGTATTTTTCTGTATAAAAAATGAATAAATTTTGAATTAGTGTGAGTTAAAATAAGAATTTTTAATGCTTTTAAAAATTACTTTGAAGTATTTTATAAATCTTTAAAGAAATAGATAATTTTGGATATTAAATTTGCAATAAAATGTTAACTTTTTAATTTGTGGAACTTATTTTTTGTTGTATAAATTAATAAATTTTTCCTTAAAAAGAATTAAAAACCAACTTTTTATATTTTTTAAGAAAATTTTAAAGCTGTTTAAAAAAAAATGTAAAAAAAATTATTTTAGAATTTAAAATTTAAATAAAATTATTAATTATTGATTTGTGGAACGTAATTTTTGATACAAAAATTAATAAATTTTGAATTAAATTGACTCAAAATAAAAACGTTTAATGCCATATAAAGAATTTTTAATAATTTTACAAAAAATTCGAAGAAATGACTGAACTCGAATACTAAACTTGAAGAAAAAAAATTAATTTTTGATTTGTGGAACTCATTTTTCTCTCTGAATACTTGATAAAGATCATTATTTTAATTTAATAACCTTAAGGTTCAATAAAATTTTGTAATAGCCTTAAAATATTAACTAAATTCGGGGAAAAAAGATCCATTTGGAAACAAAATTTCTTTGCACAATAAGTTCTACAAATTCTTTTTGTTTAAAAGATTAATTTTTTCAATAAAATTTGATCAAATTTATCTCTAAAAACACATTTTAAGGAAAAAAAGTTCATTTCTGTCATTTTTAACAAAAAATCTTGTTCCAAATAATTTCCACAAAATAACTTTAATACAAAATTTAATAGATTTTAAACCAAAAATTTTTTTTTTCATGAAAATTCAACTCCCACAAACAATTTCTCTTCAATAAATACAATTTTCAGCATAAAATTCACTTGTAGCCAAACCAATAGAACAAAATTTATGCAAATTTCCGATAATCTCTTCAAATCAAATCCATCCGAAATCCCGCAATTCTCTCTTTACTTGCTTTTGTCTGTCTGTCAATTCAACAACAACGGAACGCCTGTTATTCAAAAATCGATCAACTTCCGCCTTTCAATAGCACGAATGAATGCCTTTTGTTTCAAGCAGCGACGACGACGAATGTAAAGTAGGTAATATTGATTTTCCACTTTTCCATGCGATACGACACCATTAACACATATTTACAAGCATGTTTCTTGTCTTTCCTCCGCATCTTCCTCGTTGAGCACACATTTCAACCCAGAGGTATATTTCATTCATGCTGACAGCTATCTCGAACATACACACGATCGGTTTGGAGGAGCGGCGCGCGTGAAGGAAAGTTCAGCGATAAATTATTTGATCCATCTGTGTCTGTTTCGTCGTTCGAGTTAAAGAGGAGAATCGACAAATTTTTTGATGTATGGCAAAAGTTCAATTTTTGAATTGTTTCGTCGTCCCAGTTCGGGGAATAATCTGACACCGAATGCCATAACAAATTTATGTCGACTGGGCATCACTTTAACAAATTGGCAAAATTAACATAAAACAATTTGTTTCTGCCCCGAAATTAATTCATGAAGCTCTCCATTGATCGAATCAATTGCTTGTAATTAATTTCTCCGCCTCGTATTTATTTTTCATTTAATATTTATCACATTGTCGCTTTGATTGCACAATTCTGTCGGAAAACAACAAATTATATGTGGGACGTGATCATCCGTTATTTTTCTTAAATTTTTTTTCAATTCATGTTTCGTCGTACGGAAAAAGAAAGAACTTTTTCCTCGCACGTACAGAATGTAAATATTATGTGGTGCAATTTAACTAAATCCAATATAATTGCAATATGTTTCATTTTTCCCTAAGCTCGAAGTATGCAACGCGCATTACTTTTGCCTTTGTGCAAAATTGAAAACGAACAAAAATTATTTTTTTTTGCTACGATGGGAAAAACATTGAATTGAATTGCAGTTGGTTGGATATTTATATGGCGGGACGTATAATGGTATTGAATACGAAACAAAAGTACGGAAACGTGCAATGGTTTTAGTTTTGGTTTTGAATTAAAAATAAAGGGGTATTTTAACATCAAATGGAGTTAAATTAACAACTTTTTGGGTGAATTTTTATTTATTTATTTTATTATTTTTTTTTATAGAAATTTATGACAAAAATTAATTTAAAAAAAATAAAAAAAAAAACAAATAAATAAAATTAATTAATTAAAAAATAAATTAAATAGAATTTAATTATTTAATTAAAAAATGTTAAAAAATTTAAATTGATATAAATTTAATCCTTTTGGAGAAAAAAAATTTAAAAAATTGGAATAAGAAAAAATAAAATAAAAAAAAATAAATTTAAATATTTTTTTTTGCCATTTCATTGAGTAAAATTTAAAATCTCAATATATATTTATTGAAACAAAATTTTTTTCTCCAAACTGATTAAATTTATATCATTTTATTTTTTTTACATTTTTTAATTAAATAATTAATTAATTAAATTTTATTAAAAATTTATTTTTTTAATTAATTAATTTAATTTATTTTTATTTATTTGCATTTTATTTTTTTTTAATTTTTAAATATTTTTTAATTAAATATATTTTATGAAATAAAAAAATTAAATAAAGATGTAAAGTTTACATCGAAGGTATTAATTTAACACCTTAAGATAAGAATTTAATACCTTAAAATTTAAATTTATTTCTTCAAAGTTTGATTTTAATTCTCAAAACTATAATTTAAAGCTTAGAAATAATTTTGAAAAGACAAAACTCAGATTCTAAAGAGGTAAAAATTACTCCAAGGGTGTTAATTTAACATCTAAATGATAAAATTCAAAACTTCGATGTTGAAATTTAGCATTTTAGAGATTAATTTTGCTTCTTAAGGATTGTATTTAAGTGCTTATAAAATTATTTTTACATGAAAATTTGTTTTATTTAACAACTAAGAGCTTAAAATAACACCCAAAGATGTTAATTTAACTCCTACTGAAGAAAATTTCCTTTAAATAATTTTTTTTAATTTTTCAAAATTAAATAATTACTTTGAAAATTTTAAAATAATTCTTTAAAGGTCAATTTCATTTTTCAAGAAATTATTTTAAGCCCCAAAACTGTTAAATTAACTCCTTTTCTCATCCTAAAACTCCCCAAACGATGAAAACAAAACATTTTTTGCCAAAAATTTGTTTAATTACTACTGAAATCCACAAAATCATCGGTTTTGCTGCGTTCGGTTCTCGCCTTGTGCTGAACTACTTTCGATGCACATTCAAGCCAAAAAAAAAAGTTCGTAACAAGCAAAAAACTTGCATAATTTTATTTTATTTACAATCGATATGCGAGTTTATCCAAATTGGATTCGATAAATTTCGTGTACGTGTCTCCTTTTCTCTCCTTCCAAGAACGGAAATTTTCTCTTTCTCTCTCTAAATAAATAAAAATTACTTCCTCGTGTCGTCACTCGTTTTTTTTTGTTGTCGTGTATTTGCATTAAGCATTACTTAACGACGAAAGCGACATGGAAATTGATTGACAATCGAAAAAAAAAACGGCAAAACATTGTTGACATCAAGAAGAACAAGAGACGGGACAAGGAAGAATAAAATAAATAATAAAATGATGACAAACAACAATAACATGAAATAAAATATATGTGTGACGAATGGAAATGTGAATCAATAAATCATGCACAGAAATATTTTATTATTATTTTGCTTTGTTGGCGTTGCTGTTGCCGCTGCGATGAAATGAAAGGAAATTACTCTTGAATTTGAATGTAGTGAATAAAAAAAACTTATGTCAAGCACATGTTGGTAGTAAATGGCAAAGAGAAATTTATTAAACGATGATATTTGATTTTTTTGTGAAATTTTTTTTTAAAGAAAAGATAATAAAAATTATTTTTCTTTTTTTAAAATTAAAAAAAATATAAAAAAAATATAAAAAAAATTTAAAGCTAAATTAAAGATAAAAATCGATAAAAGTAAATTTTTTATTTAAAAAAATATAAAAAAAAAATTGCAAAAAAAATATTTTTTTTTGTAAATTGAAAAAAAAAATATAACTAGGTATTTATTTTTTTTAAATTTAAATAATTGAAATAAGTTTAAAAATATTTTTTAAATTTATTTTTAATTATTTTTTTTCATAAAATAAAAAAAATAATTAAATAAACAACAAAAATAATTATTAAAAAATATCTAAAAATATTTTTAAAAAAGTTTATTAAATTTAAAATTCATAAATAAATTTATTTAAAAGTATTTTTTAGTTTTTTTTTCTAAAATTATTTTTTTTATTGTTAATTAATTAAAATTTCTTTAATTATTTTTTTTAATAAATTTATGAGTTTTATGAAAAAAAATATTTTTTAAAAAATAATTAAAAATAAATTTAAAAAATATTTTTAAACTTATTTCAATTCTATAAATTTCAAAATAAATAAAAATAATTATTTTAAAAGTTTTTTTTCAAAATTAACAAAAAAAAATTTTTTTTTAAATTTTTTTTAATATAAAATTTATTTTTATCTTTAATTTATAAAAATTTATAACTTTTAATTTTTTATATATATTTTTTTTTAGTTTTTAAAAACAGAAATAATTTTTAAAAAAATTATTTTAAAATAATTCTGAATTAAAATCTATAAAATTTTTCATTCCATAAGAATTTTATTGCTCAATATTCTGATTCAACGAAAATTTTAAAATTTAAATCAAGAAATTCCCTTTGCTTTAACATCAAAAGACCCCTTTTGCACTCGTGTTTGCTACTCGAATTTCTAAAACGGAATAGCATAACACCTTGCAAAAACATTTACTTCCATCCACTTAATTATGCATTTTCTTCCTCTTCTTTACCTTTTCACCCTTTGAATGGTTACTTTGCGGAACTCACAGAGGGAGAGAAAAAGAAAAAAAAATAAATGAAAAATAACATCCAACATTAAATGCACATCCTAAGGAAAACACTTAAACACCAAATATTATGATAAAGCACACAACCGCCAGTCGCTCGTCTTCATGTTTCTTCAAGTACATCATGCATCGTCGAGTCGTAGACCGTTCTCAAGAAAGCGGCGGCGGCAAAAAAATCAACTTGCAAGCAACAACAAGCCAAGCACTATTATTATGCTTTTAAGTGATTCTTCACTTTTTAGCTTCCTTTTTGACTGCTGTTGTTGATGATGATGGTAATCGTACACACACGCGAGAACAAGCTCAATTTATATGCAAATAAAATTCTTTGCAATAAATTACGTCTTTTCTCTCGTTTTCTCCCCGTGTCGCTTTGTATGAATGCTTCTTTTTGTGTGAAATAAATGGCAAAGTCGTCGGATCACTTTCAACTATAATTTTTCCGGAAATTAGAAAATTAATCAATGAATGAAGTTTTTAACCAACATGTTTTTTTTTTGTCGAACGCTCACGAATGAAAATTAATTTACAAAAGTTTAAAAAAGGGAAAAAGTTATAAATAGAGTCGTTTATTGATTTATATTGCGTTGCGTACAAGAAAATTAAAGTCAGGGATGGAATTAAAAATTTAAGTATTAAAAAAATTTAAGTACCTAATTAAAAAAAAAATAATTTTATGAATTTTTTAAATTTTTTAAAATTATAAAAATAATTTTATTTAAAAATTTTAAAAACTTTAAAAATTAAAAAATTATATTAAATTTTACCAATTATTTAATTTTTAAAATTTAATTAATTTTTTTATTTAATTAAAATTTAATAAAATTTAATTTATTTTACTTTAATTTGTTTAAAAATATTTTTTTAAATATTAAAAAATAAATTAAATATTTTTTTATCTAATTAATTAATTTTTCAATTTAATAAATACAATAAATTAAATTTAATTAGGTATTTATAAATAATTTTTTTTTTAATATAAAAAAATAAATTAATTATTTTTTTTATTTAATTAATTCAATAAATTATATTTAATTATTTTTAATAAATATAAAAAAATTTTAAATTTTTAAATAAAATTACAAACTTTTAAATTAATTAAAATATTTTAAATTTTAAACTAATATTTTTGTCAACTAAAAATATATGAAAATTCCAAAATTTTTGAAGTTAAAAAAAAAATAAAAATATTTTAAAATAATTAATTTTTTAAATTAATTTTAATAATATAAATATAAAATAAATAAAAAATAAGAAATTGAGAAAAAAAAATTTTTAATTGAAAAAATTAATTTTTTTATTTTTTTTTAAATATTTTATAAAATATTTAATTTTTTTTATATAAATTTATATTTTATTTCAAAAGAGAATTTGCTCATTTTTGAACTCAGTCTCTGTCAAGAGTAAAAAAAAGGAAAGACGACTCACAACATTTTAATACATGTACTTGCACGGATAATATTAACAACAACATTATCCGGCGATTGAAAAGTTAAATTTTTCGCAAAGTATCGGCAGCAGAAAAAAAATACATTTTCAAACTTTTGATCGAATATTTTGCAAATTATATTAAATAAAATAGCAAGTTTGATTGATTTCCAAGCAAACGAGCGACCATTATTGGATAATGTGAGGAATTTTGTTGCGCGTGTGGTTTGAGCTTTTTCGAAAATAAATACAAAATGTTGCTGTAACAAGGCTCAGTTATAAAGTTAAACAAACTACAAAATTTCCGAACTTTTTTCCATTAATTCCTCTGTAAAAACGTGTGTTTTATTGATCTTCCTGTTTGTCGGAGGGAAAATGTCCCGTAAAATCAGGAGATACTATCACGTTCCAGATTAAATTTTAAAACTATTCTCTCTAATAAAGTAACGAACATGTTCTCCGAATGAATGCGTTACAAGTTTCTATTCACTCGGAGAACACAAAGAGAGACGGACGACCTGTTTGGCTTTCGAGGAAAATTCTAAAAAAAAATCGTTGTACGTTTTCCGTGTTATCTCTCGCTCGATGTTTTTTTTCATTTATTGAATTTAAATGGATAAATTTTTAATTGGAAACATGGAAAAGTTTTCTATGACGGTTGTTTGTTCGTGATTTGTTTGGTTGAAATGTCGAGCCAGGCGTCTCCATTTGATGTTAATTCACGTTTCAATTGATTTAAACATGGATTTAATGTCAATAGAACGATGAAAGAGGTAAATGTAATAAAAAATGCATAAAACATTAAATTTGTTTTTTTAGAAAGCTAAAAAATTGAGACAAGAAAGATTTTTTACATTTAAGGACAAGAAAAATTTAAAAAAAATTAATAAAAAATATTTAAATCATATTTTAATAAGTTTTTAAATTTTTGGTCACGTGGTTCAAAATTTTTTCTAAGAGAAAAAATTATATATTTTTTTTATCTCAAAATCATTTTTACTTCAGATTTATGTTTTATAACCTTTATTCATTAATAAAAAAAATATTTTAAATTATTTTTAAATTTTAAAAAATGATTTTTATTAATTCTTTGAAAATATCAACCCACGTGGTTATTATTTAACAAATTTATCTATACCTAAAATATTTTTTTTCGAAAAAAAAATTATTTTCTTTTTCAGATTTTGAATAAATTGTATCTTAAATTATTTTTTTTAAAAGTATAAGTTATAAGACCTCAAAAAAAATATTTTTTTTCGAAATTTTAGGTCACGTGGTTAAAAAATTTCAAAAAATGTTAGGATTCATTCTTTTGCGTTATAAAAGTTTACAATATATGAAAATTTGATAAATTCAAGACTAAACATCACAAAATTTTTCTTTTACCCTCGAAAAAAATTCGACTTTTATCAAGATACGAATGACCTTTGGTCACGTGGTCTGAAATTTGACATTCAAACCCATTAATATAAAGTACTTTTCAATGTTAAACGATAAAAATGCCATAAAATTTCCAGTTTATCACCCTTCTCCCTTATTTTCTGTCTCCATCGATAGATAAAATCAATGACCTTCCATAAACTAACTTTCATTTAAAAAGTAACAAACTTTCTGTTTTTTCACATTCCGCCCATAGCTACAATCCAAAAGTCGTAAAAATAAGCAATTATATTGAGTTTAATGACGCGCATTCGTAACAATTTTTTTTCAGCAGTTGATTCGATTTACATTTGTAATTTTGTTTACTTGTCCGTTTTTTTTTCGGCGCCCATTCCACAAAATTATTTTTTTTTTATTATTATTTTATTGTTGTTGGTATTATTAATGCTCATGATGATCGCGCCATTCTCATTATTATTACGTTAACATCGGTTAAAATGGCGAGCAAGTCATAAAAACGCAACCGAAAATAGCAACACGCACGTCAACAACAATAACAGAATCCTGAAGCTGACTCACTGAAAGAAACGAACGAACAAAAAATAAAGAGGGACACGCTAATTTGTCAAACAATATTTAATTTTCCCATTCAACAAAATTCACACGCTTCTTGCCATGATGATGATGACGTGTATCGATAAAATGAATGAACAACGAGCGACTCGACTCATGACCGAGAGAAAGGTGAGTAAGAAAAGGTAACAACGAAAAATACAAAAAAAAAAGTAATCGATAATAATTTTGGTGTTGGTTATGTCTTTACATGACATTGGCAGGATGTGTCGAACCAACCTTCTTTTGCGTATGGCTTGGATATGAAGTAAATGCTTGTCATGTAATTGACATGAAAAGTACATTCACTTCATTAAGGCCGGAAACAATTTTTGCTTCTAATTGATCTTCCTTTTTTATTTTGTTGGTAAAATGTGAAAAAAAAATGTTAAAGAAAAGTAGTAATTAGGACTTCAAATTTTCTTGTGACAAGAGGAAGAAAGCCCTATCATTAGAAATAAGTTTAATTTTACCTTGAAGGAGTTTCAATTTGATTCATTTTCATTCTTAACTTTAAGAGTCTCAATTTCAACTTAAAAAGTTTCAATTAAAACTTTGAAGCTCTTTAAGTTGAAATTGAAACTCTTAGAATGGAAATCGAGACTTTTTAGGGTAAAAAATCAATTAAAGAGTCTCAATTTTAACTTCAGAAGTCTCAATTTTAACTTCAGAAGTCTCGAGACTTTTTAGGGTAAAAAATCAATTAAAGAGTCTCAATTTCAACTTAAAAAGTTTCAATCTAAGCTTTGAAGCTCTTTAAGTTGAAATTGAAACTCTTAGAATGGAAATCGAGACTTTTTAGGGTAAAAAATCAATTAAAGAGTCTCAATTTTAACTTCAGGAGTCTCAATTTCAACTTAAAAAGTTTCAATTAAAACTTTGAAGCTCTTTAAGTTGAAATTGAAACTCTTAGAATGGATCTCGAGACTTTTTAGGGTAAAAAATCAATTAAAGAGTCTCGATTTCAACTTCAGAGTCTCAGTTTTAACTTCAGGAGTCTCAATTTCAACTTAAAAAGTTTCAATTAAAACTTTGAAGCTCTTTAAATTGAAATTGAAACTCTTAGAATGGAAATCGAGACTTTTTAGGGTAAAAAATCAATTAAAGAGTCTCAATTTTAACTTCAGGAGTCTCAATTTCAACTTAAAAAGTTTCAATCTAAGCTTTGAAGCTCTTTAAGTTGAAATTGAAACTCTTAGAATGGAAATCGAGACTTTTTAGGGTAAAAAATCAATTAAAGAGTCTCAATTTCAAGTCTCAATTTCAACTTAAAAAGTTTCAATTAAAACTTTGAAGCTCTTTAAGTTGAAATTGAAACTCTTAAAGTTGAAATCCTCTTTCAATATCTTCGTAGACAAATTTAACTCCTTCGAATGTAAATTTAAACCTGAAAACAGGGCAACAGCCTCAAGCAAATCAAACCACTTAAAAATATTTTTTGTACTATTTTTTACCTTCCCCATGTTCGTCTCACTCAATTTTCCGCATGTTTATGTTCCTTTATCGTACGAAGCCCCATAAAAATCGTCTTTATGTTACATTTTTTTCTTCTACGTGCTTTTCACATCTTTTTTTTTCTTTCTTTGTCGATTAGACCCGACACAATCGATTTCCTATAGACGATACAAGTCAAATCAGGTGTATAAACACGAAGAAAAAGGGAGGCAAGAAAATGACAGTCATGTCTTCTTTTGTGTGTATGTAGTTTGCAAAAGTTTATTGGCAAGCAGGCAAAGGCAAACTGGCGTTATTATTAATGATCATGAGACCGACAAAGAAGTAGAAGAAAAACTTTTTTGTGTTAGGTTTTGTTAGGTCAATTATTATTGGCGTTCAACATCGGGAGAAAATTGGGTGCCAAAAAGGGTTTTTTTTGAAGTTAAAGGTTTCCTCATGAGAAGGAATTTTTCGCTCTGTTTGCGTGTCAGATCTTGTTAAAGGTAAAAACGTTTTCTCGCCCATCACGACAACTCAACCAGAAATAGCAACTCTACTCATGACTTTTAATTTTTTCCATCAACTCCTACTTAACTGCTACGGCGGGCAATAAAGCGCACAGCAGGCATACTTGAGACATACTTTTTTTTCTCTTTTTTTGAATAAAATCAAGTGTAGTAACACCCCATAAGGCAGTTTTAGTTTCGGGAAACAACGAAAACGACACAGTTGGAAAAGAATAGGAAGAAAGCACACGCAATAAAATGTGGCATATCATCCAAACAAATCGCTTTTTTACGTTTACGTGTGATAAAAATGCGTGAAAAAAGCGTATGTTGTTCATTTTTTCTTTTCTTTTTTTTGTTTTTGAGTTACTTCATCATTGCGTTATTATTGCATTGTGAAAAAATTAGGTTTCGCATTTGGTAAAAAATTGCGAGATATAGAATTTTGTTCATAATAAAATTATCAAGTTTTGTATATTTTTTAAAAAATATTTAAAATTTTTAAATGGTTAAATATCAGAAAATAAAAAAAATATTTAATAATATTTTTTTTAGAAAAAAATAATATGATGTAAAATATATAAATCAGTAATATTTAAAAATTTATAAAATTTAGTTTAGATTCAAAAATTAAACTACATTTTGAAAAATAAAATTTTATGAAAGTTAAATTTTTTAAAATTAGTAAAATTTTACGAAATTATTTTTTTTAAGATTTTACAAAAATTATTTTTTTTTATATTCGCCAAACAAAATATGCAAATATATCATGAAAAAATAAATAACTCTCACTTCAGAAGGAGTAAAAACGCAATTTGCTCATTGTCTCATTAGTGAAAGAAGAAAAAGAGCCATTCCGATAGAGAACAGCGCTTTGTGTTCTATATTTTAATTAGCTGACTTGGCTCATATGGCCAAACATTTGAAAGATTCATACAAGACTTGTATATGTTTTCGTCCAATCTTTTGATTTTGTAAGTTGGTCTTAAAGAAATAACTTTTAAGTTCAGAACCTTTTGGTCAAAAACGTGATAATTCAGATTTCTTGAGTATTATAGAATATTTTGTTAACATTGAAGTCATAGTCCGAACAATTTATAAATCCGCAACCTTTGGTTATTAAGTTTAGACTTTTGAAAGGCAATGTCATTTTTAATAGTTCAACGTAGTTCCAATGGTTTTTATAACATTTTCTGCCATTACTTATTGATCAGAAACTTCTAAAAATTAAAATTTACCTAAAAATAAATAAAAAAATTAAATTGAAAAAAAAAATTATAAAAATTAAATAAATAATTTAATTAATAAAAAAAAAAAAAAAAAATTAAATAAAAATTAAATTAATATTAAATTAAACTAAATAAATAAATTAATTTAATTTAATTTATTTTATTTAATTACTTTTTTTATTTATTAATTTATGTATTTAATTTAATTTTTTTAATTAAATTAAATTAATTAGTTAATAAATTTTAATAAATAAAATTTTTAAAAAATTAAAAATAAATTTAAAAAAAAATAATACATACCTCTAAAAATATTTAATTATACCTAATTTCATAAAATTTGCAATTCACAAAATTTCTCGCAATTTTTCTTAACTTCGCGAAACACAAACTCCTCACATTTGACTTTACCAACAAAATTCTCCTTCCTCCTTATTGTTGTTTTATTTCACGTCATATTTTCGCACACAAAACAAAAATATTACGTGTTAGTACCTTTTTCCCATTGTACACACGCTAAATTGACAAAAAGTCCGCTCATAATTTTATTATGAGCTGCCTTGCCACGGAAAATTTCATGGCTTTGATTTTATTTCGGCGTTATGCGTTTTTACGAGACGCGACAATCGTTTTTATAAATTTTTGGCGTGTATTTGATCGTGTGTAGACCGAAAATTAATTCATATCGCGGACACACGATAGGTACTTAATAAGCTCCCGCGTGAAAAAACGAAATGTGACGTGCTTGTTTAAACAACATTTGGCTGTTCAAATATGAGCGACCTCAAAAATGTAGTTTGCAGTGTCATGTTAGTTCGTTAATTGTGACTCTGTCGGAAAAAACGAATGAAAAATAAATGAATTTTGACGTTTTGCTTAATTTGAATGAACTTGGTCCTTTCTTCGGGCACGAAAAATGCCCTTGACCCGTAAAAATTTTTCAAGAGGAAAAAAAATTTAAAGATTTTATTTTTTCGCGTCGTCTTGAAGCTCTTTAAAATGATACACCGGAATAATATCATCAGAGAACAAGAAGGTAATGAAACAAATGTTTATGCTAATTTAATTTTATTCAATTTCAGTCATCATCGTCGTCGTCGTCGTCGTTCCATCGCCCGTCATCACCACTCGCATCAACCATCAAAAACTCTCGTATTCTCCTTTTTTCGTTTTCTGTACAAAATTTTCATTCGCACACGACGAAATGACGAAACGACGAATAAATTCAAAAAAAATATATAAAAGCATGAAACGAAAACTCGAAATGAAATGAATGGAAGGCATATAATTTGAATATTCATAATTCTAATTTTTTGTTGCTTTCAGAGATTTTTTTTTCATAGAAGAACTTTTTTTTGTGTTGTGAAAAAGGTAACAATATTTCCGACAAAAGAGGCTTAAAATAGAAATACAAACAAGGGATTTTGAGTGTTTTTTTTATTTATTATTCACTGCTTGATTATTATCGTCCCCATATATGGGCGAAAGTGAAGGTAGGTCATCAAGAGAGAAAAGGTAGATGAACCAAAATGGGGTAAAAATTTAAATATTTTTTTCGTTATCTGCATTTTTTATGATCCGATAAAAATCGAAGGTATAATTAAAAAGTTAAGAAAAGTTATTGTTAACTTAATTCTGAGAAAAAATAGTTTTATTTTTATTTCAAGTAATTTTTTAATAGAAATGTTTAATTATTATTATTATTGACGTAAAAGTTCGAGGTCATGAATTAATTGCCAGACGAGTTTCGTGTAAAAAGTGTCAAAAAATGGTAATTTTTGTAGACTGCCTTGAAAATTTTATTTTTTAGGATTTAATTGAAATTTAATTTGAAGGTTTTAATAATATTTAAATTATTTCAGAGGAAAATGTATTAAAATAGAAAATTTGATATAATAATAATTATTCTTAATATCAAATTAAAATAATTTCAATTTTTTAAAATTTTTTTGAATATCAAATCAAAATAATTTTAAATTTAAAATTATTTTAATTTTTTTTGATATCTTTAAAATTTACTAAAAAAACTCATTTTATGATATCTTTAAAAAAATTAATTACAAAATTAGAATTTATAAAATTCTTAATTTTTTTTATACGACATTAAATGTAAAAAAAATATTTTTTTAATTAAAATTTTTATTTAATTTTAATTTATTTTAATTTAATTTAATTTTAATTTTTATAAAAAATTTAATCAAATAGTTTATTTTTTATTTTTTTTTTATTTTTTTTTATAGGTATTTATCGCAAAAAAAATTAATTATTTAAATTTATTTAATTTTATTCCATTAAAGTTTCAAAAATTTTAATATTTTAATTCTAATGAATATTAAAAAAATAAATAATAATAAAAAAAAAAATAAAAATATTAAAAGAAACTTTTGTAAATATATTTTAAAATTGGAAAAATAAATTTTTAAAAGATTTTTTTCAAGCCATAGTAAAAAATTATAATTTAAAACTTATATTTTTATGAAAATTTATTTCGATTAAATTAATGTATTTCTAATTTTTTTTTATTTTTTCAATTTTTTTTTAATTTAATTTCCTAATTTTTGAAAAAACTTTAAAGTTATCTTAGTCGAAAATTAAAAAAAAATTAAAAATAAATAAAATTAAATAATTTTAAAATTTAAATAAAATAATAAAAAAAAAAATTTTAAAATAAAATTTTTTTTTTTTAAATTAATTTAAATTTTTTTAAAATAAAATTAAATAAAATAATTTTAAATAAAAAACCAATTTAAATTTTAAATAAATAATTAAAATATTATTTGGTTAAATTAATCTTTTTTTCATAATAAATAAATAAATAAAAATTAAATAAACTTTTAAAAATTTTTTATTTTATTTTTGAATTTTTTTTATTTTTCTTTTATGTTTTTAAATAAAAAAAACTGTTTAAACTTCAAATAAATAATTAAAAGTTTTTCTTAAAATTTAAATTTAATTTTTTTATAAGTTTTTCAATAAAATTATTTATAAAATCTCTTATAAATTTTTAAATAAATTCTTTAAAAACCATAATTTTTGAGTTCACTTAAACTTAAACAAACATCCAATTCAACAACAACTACAGCAATAAAAAACACACAACCACACTATTGATTTTCGTTCCAAATTATTATTTTTCTCTCTTTTCCACTTTTATTTTATTTTTTCTGCTTTTGTGTTTACAACATTAACAGCACTTTTGTACTACGACAATAAAGTTTATTATTATAGTCATCATAATAATATTAATAGTAAATCCTTAAAAAAAAGTATCATTATTTGAAAAATACGATTGCGTGACAAACTTCCCTTCACTTTTTTTTTCGAGTTATTTAATTTTATTTTTTCTGTCTCTCTCAAATAAATTTACTTTTTATTAACACCCAATTTTTTTTTTTTTAATTTTTCAATTATCACACTTGAAAAAATTTAATTTCCAGGCTTACCTGAGCGCCCAATCTGCGGAATATTGGTAGATCCAATGCCGCCCTGCAACGACGTCGTAATCGTCGGAATCTCGTCAATCAGTTCGGGATTGATGTTGTTGTTAAAAATGACATCGTCATCCGAGTTGTGAATGTTAATGTTGTTGTTCTCGTTGATGCCGTTGCCATTCATGTTGGGCGGCGGATCGCAACACTCACGATCCGGAAATTCGCTGCCACGAACATTGCCGTACTGCGTTGCCACGAGAATAATTAGCAGGATAAAGAGCCAAATTGAGCTAATTATTGTGTTTGATGTCGCGTAATTGGTGTTTCGCGCGTTCGTTTGACGCGTGGCATCGCCTCCGATAAATTTTATGTATTTTTTGTGTTTCATTTTTTTTTTGTAAATTTTTGTTTCGATTTAATTATTTTTTTTCTCGAGTTTCCGAGACATAAATTTTATTTATTTATTTTTATGTGATTTTTATACAACAATTATCTTCACATTTCTCTCACTTTTGGGTAATTTCTTAACAACAGATGACGATGATGTGTCTTTATTTTACTGCCAAACATTTTATTACACATATTTTATCATCCCGCCTTTTCTTCTCCTTTTGAAAAATTTCAAAAACACACAAATTTTAAGCCTTTTATTACCATATTATTTTAATTATTATGTGTTATGTGACGATGCGTTGTTGTTGTTGTTGTAATTCTACTAAATACTTTTTCATCTCATTTGTCGTCGTCGTCGTGTTTACGCCTGTTTTCCTCATAATAATGTTTTAATCATCATTACGCGTAATTTGTCGCTTTTTAATTCAAAATTTGCTTTTTCATGAGAATCAGTTTTTTTTTCATAAAATAATAAATAATTAACAATACAAAAAATTCACGGAAAAAAAGTTCATTGTTAATTTTCGAACAAAAAAAAAATGTTAATTAACTTTTGACACAGTTCTGAGTTGAAAAATTAAAGTAAAATTAATCTTTGAAAATTTTAAAGGAAAAAATAGAAAAGGAGGGAGGAAGTACAAAATATAATGTAATAAAGATCTATGATCTGTAATAAAAATCATAATTAGCATGAAAATTATCATCCCTTGTTTCTCGTTATTTTTAGCTCAAGGAGTTGAAAATGGATTAATTTTACTCATAAAATTATTTTTAAAAAATTATTTTGGTAATTTTAATTTTTTTTTAATTTTTATGTATTTAATTAATATTTTTAGAATTAAATTTTTTTATTTTTTGATATAATTTAATTTTTTCACTTCTATTTTTAAATTAATATTTTTAAAATTAAATATTTGGATTGAAATTTTAATTTTCAAAAATTAAAAAAAAATTTAAAATTAATTTATTTAATTATTTAATAATTTAAAATTAATTTTTTTTTAAATTAATAAATTAATTTATTTTTTTTTTAATTTTAACCTTTAAAAAATTATTTTTTTAAGATATTTCATTTACTTTTAAAAGTTTTATTTTAAAAATAAAATAAATTTAGTAATAATTTTTAATTAATAAAATTTTAAATTAAATATTTAATCTATTTTTTTTCAAATTTCAAAGATCTTATAAATTTAAATTTATTTTTTAATTAATTAATATCTTTTAATGATTCAATTTGATTTTTTGTCAATTTTAATTTTTGGGAATAAAAATAATTCTTTTGGAAATTATTTTACTTTTGATGAACGTAAAATTATTTTTTAAAATTTTAATTAAATTTTTAAAATATTTTTATTTTTTTTTTCATATAAAATTTTTAATTTTTAGATCTTTTTGAAATAAATCGAAAAAAAAAATTTTAATATTTTTTAATATAAAATTTTTATTAAATTATTATTTTTAAAATTTAATCTTTTAACGTTTAATAAAACTTTTAAAATGTTAATTTTTTTAAAAAAAAATAATAAAAATTTTCTTTTAAAAAAACTGAGTAAATTTAATCCATTTTTTAACTACCGCGCTCCCATTTTCTCTATTATTTAAGAGGATTTTCACCAAAAAACAGGCGTAAACATAAAATCATCAATTCATTTCACTTGGCTTTTCATTTATTTATGCACAAATGTAACCTTTTAATAATTTCGTCGTCGTCGTTGTTTGTTTTTCCTCATCACCGAAAAACGTATGGAAAAGTAGCACAAAAGAAGTGTTGAATAAAATACATGCCATTAAAATGCTCACGTTACATGGCATAAAAAAGCGAGAATGTGTGTGTGTGTGAAAATTCTTACATCATTTAATAATTCATTTTTTTTCTACGAAAACACGGGTTTTAAATAATAATAATGATGCTGCTTCTTATTTACACGGAAAGCACATGAAAGAAAAGGTTTTTCGGTTTATTTGGTTGTTTGTAGAAAACAAAAAAAAAATTAAAGGGAAAAATAAATACGCTTGTTTGTGATTATTAAATAATAAATGGGGGTTTTGTTTTACATTAGAAATTATTTTTATATATTTTTAAAAATTTAATTTAATTTTTTTTTATTTGAAAATTATTTTTATATTAATTTTTTTTAATTAAAAAAAATATTTTTTAATAAAAAAAATTTTTTAAATTTTTTTCAATTTTAATTAGAAAATTTAATTTTTTTTTAATTAAAAAAAATTTTTTTTTTTAAAAAAATAAATTTAAAAAAATTGTTGGAAATAAATAAGCTTTATTTAAATAAATTTAATTAAAAAAAATTAAAAAATTTTTCAAATTTAATTTTTTTAATTTTAATTTTTTTTTTTTTAAATAAAAAATATTTTATTTTTAAATTTAAAATAAAAAATATAAAAATTAATTTTTTTATTTTTTTTATTTTAAAAAAATATTTTTTTTATTTTTTTTAAATAAATTTTAAATAATTATTTTTTTCCAATAAAAATATACTATTGATTTTAAAAAAAATAAAATTTAATTTTTATAATTTATGTAATTTTTTTTAAAAAACTAAATTTTAATTTAAATTTAATTTAATAAAAATTTAATTTTCATAACTTTTGTTAATAAAAATAATATAATTTTAAAAAGTATTTTTTTTAATAATTTAATTTTTTCACATTTTTTTTTAATTTCCACGAAAAAACTTAAACCATTGTCAAACAATAAATAATCAGGAATTTTCACGGAATTTGCCACAAATTAAATAAAATCCAATTTCAACCAACCGCACACCATGGTAACAAATCGCTCTCAATTCTCGTGAAAATAAACATATTCTTTTATGGCATTTTTGTCTCATTTATTCATCGTCTTTTCGTTTTTTTTTCCCGAATCCCGACAACCAAAAATTACATCATTTTTATTGTTTTTATTACATTACATAATAAATACAAATAAATTCCTCGTAAGACTCTTATTTCAATCTACGGCTTTTCGTGCAAGGAAAAAATGTTGAATAAATAAATAGAAAAAAAGACAAGCCACGAACGAACGAATAACCGAACATATGAGCAACAAAGTACGAGAAATAAAAAAAAAGACTTGGCATGTGTTTTATTTTCGTGTCGTTTTACTCTTCTTCGTTCGTCGCTCATGTCCAGTAGTTCACAATGCAAAATGTATCGTCATTGCTTCACTTGTTTGTTTGTTTTTTTGCTTGCGAGGTGCCAGAGACACAAACAGGCTAATTTTGTCTGTAGAATGATGACGACAAAAAAAAACAACGAAGAAAAAATTATCTTTTTTATTTCATGTGTCGGTATTTAGGTTTCCATGTGTGTGAAATGAATTGATTTATTTTTTAAGCACAATTAAATTTTTAAGGCTTCTTTATTTTTTTTAAATTATTTTTTAATTTTTTTTCATTGTCACGATTTTTCACCTTTTAATAATTTTTTAATTTTTTTTATTTTTTTTTAATTTTTCAGAAATTAACTAAAAATTTTTTTTTCTATTTTTTAAAATAGTTCTCTTCATTTTTTTAAATTTTTATTTTATTTTTTTGTAATAAAAACTCGATTGGCTTAGATGCTGGTTCTAATCCATCCAACACATCGCGTCCAGGTTCAACGAGCAACTAATAAACGGTAAAGTAGTACTAAACCTCACAAACCTCAAATAATGTTTCTCTAATTTCGACGTACAGAACACGAACCGAGGACGATAACGACGAGAGTAACTTCGTGTCGGTTCAAGTAAGTGTAGTAAAAGTTGTGTCGCCGCTGTAGCAAAAATTGTGTCATTCAACGAGGAATGTTCATTCGGTGCTAACGAACGAAGAAGAGCTTTTACGTTTGGGTTTTTACTATATGGTACTTGTGCGTCGTATACGGAAAATTTATGTGTGAGGAAAAGTGAGGGGAAATTTTTCGAACCGGCGAGAATTACATTGAACTCTGATGGAAATTATGACGGAGGGAATGAACGTTTGTTTATTTTTTGTTTTGAAAGAATTAAAGGGATGAAAACAAAAAAGGCGCGATTTTTTTTGTTTTTATTGTGAATATTTTAATAATTAATATTTTATTAAAAATTTATGAATTATTATTTTTTTTTGAAAATTAGAAAATTAATAAAAATTAAAAAAAAAATAATTTAATTAAAAAATTTAATTTTTTAAAATTTAAAAATATTTTTAATTAATTAAAATTTAATTTTTTAAAAATAAAATTATTTTTAATTTACAAAAAAATAAAAATGTTATAAAAATTCAATTATTAAAATAAAAATTAATTTAAAAATAATAAATTAAATTATTTTCAATTTAATTTAAATAAAAAAATTTTAAATTAAAATATTTTTAATTTTATTTTTTAATAAATTTTTATTAAAATTTTTATTTTAATTAAAAAAAATATCGTATTAATATGAAAAATATTGTTCGGAGATCTAAATGATAAAAAAAAATTAATAAAAATAATAATTAACTAATAATAAAAAAATAAATTCTTATTAATTTTAATTAATTATTGATATTTTTTATAATTAAAAATTAATAAATTTATTCTAAAAAATTTAATTTAATATTTTTAAATTAATATTTTTTTTCATGTATTAAAAAAATTAAATTAAAATTGTAAAACCTCGAAATAAATTAATTTTTTATTCAAAATTAATTATTTTTTATTTATTAAAAATTAATTGAATAATATTAAAATATAAATTTAAATTATTTAAAAATAAAAAATAATGCAAAATTATAAAAAAAATTATTTTTTTTTAAATTTTTAAAAAAAATATAAATTAAATTATTCAATAAAAATATTTTTTTATTAAGATATAATTTAATCAATTTAAAAAATGTTAATTTTAAAATTATTAAAATTTTTTTAATTTTAAAATAATATTAACATTTTTTTTAAAAATAATAAAACTAAAATTTAAAAAATTCAAAATTTTTTTTAAATAAAAATTTTAATTTAAATAAATAAAATTAATTTTTTTAATTTAAAATTAATTTAAATAATTTTTTTGATTAAAATACAGATCTATAATTTTTAAATATTTTTTTCTTCTTTATTTTGTAATATTTTAATTTATTTATCAAAAAAAAAATAATATTTTTTTAAATTATTTTTTTAATTTAACTTTTAATTTCAATTCACAAAATTCTGTCCTAAACTTCCAAAATTCAATAAAAAAATTCCCACAAATAAACCCTCAAAATTTCTCCATCTCCATAAAAATAACAATCATTCATAAATATACAATACATCGCTCTCGACCTCTTGAGAGTTCACGACTTTTTCACATTGTTCGGTTTTTTTCATCACACACACACAAAAAAACAAGTTGTTCGTCATTGTGCATTCCTTTTTTTTTATTTTTTATAAATTTAACACCTACACACACCTTTGACTTTTTTTTACGCGAATTCACTCGCATCATTGTCACACCAAGTTTCAACATTCAAATTCTCTCGTCTGACAAAAAAAAAAGTAATAGTGCAAAAAAAAATAGTAATAATAATGGAAACGAGAAAAAAACAGCCACTTGAGCACATTCAAACTCACTTCTATTGTTTTTTCTCTCTCTCGCTTTTTCTGTGTCGACATACTGCGTCATTTATTTGCATGTTTCTCTTTAATCCTGAATTTCAACGCCTCGGAACAAAAAAAAAAATAAAATAAAAATTGCATTAAAAAAATTCTGATTATGAAAGGTTTTTATTTGTATTTTTTTGCTTGTTTTGTTTGGCGTAACATTGAACCGGACGTTCATTACCGCTTTTTTGTATTGTTTTTAACACTTTTTTTTACATTTTCATCATTAAAGAGAAAAAAATTATAAAAAATATTTTTGTTGGTTTTTTAATTATTTTTCGTATTTTTATGAATAAAAAAAATTTACAAGTCATTAATTTAAATATTTTTTTTTTTTTGTAAATTAATTCTAATCTAAATATTTAGTAATAAAAAAAATTAAAATAAAATTCATGAACAAAAAATTTTTTGACAGTAATTAAACACTAATTTGCATTCCAAAGAGTAAAAATTAACTCGCATAATGATAAATTCATTTACAGTCAAATTATTTCAACAAAAGGAAAAAAAAATAAAATTTACCACAAAACAGAAAAAGAAAAATGTTGAACGAATTAAAAGCATGGAAAATTTGTTTCAATTATTCTTTCCCATCATTAAGCACGAAAACAACATTTTTCCTCCCGCGCGCAACTATTTCAACTGCTTTATTATTACTTTACGTTCAATGTAATGATTTTCGGGGGAAAATTCGACTTTCTTTAAAAAAAAAGCGAAAAAAAAATTAAGGGAAAAATTTTACACATTGGCCTTTATTACTTTTCTTCTAATTTACATTCCAACCCCAGCGGCAGTATTAAATAGTCTTTGACTGAGGGTAATTATATATTTTGTATTATTATCAAATTCCATAAAAGATGCCACCGACTAAATGGGACAAAAAATTTTTGCCTCATAAAGACACGCGGCAATAAAGGCCCTCTGCGAAGCAAAAAAAACATTCTTACAATGTCAAAAATTTTAATATTTTCAATTTGTTGTCCGAAAAGAAGGAAGGAATGTTCGCTATTGTTCGTTCTCGGTATTGTCAGAAGTTTAGTATAAGGTTAAGTTAGGGAAGAAAAAGTCAAAAGAAGAGAAAATGTTTCGGAGCATTTATTAACCTCATTATCATTATTGCGACAATATTGTGGTATGCATGAATGAAGACACTTTTTGGAAAAAAAAGACGGGTCGCGTTTTTAAATGGCATTTTTTTAATTTATTTGGAAGGAGAAATTATTTTAAATGGAATTTTTGTCTGTCTGTGATTTAAAAAAAAAATCGTTTTACTTTTTTTTTCCACAAATAAAAAAAAATTAATTTAATAAATTTAAAAAATTAATTTAAAATATATAATTTAATTAAATTAAAAATTAATTTTTTAAACAATTTAATTTAAAATTTTTTTTTTTTTAATTTATTAAAATACCAGATTATGAAGGTTAATAAAAATAAAAAAATAAAATATTTTTAATTTTTTTTAATTAAATTTTTAAATCAAAAAAATTAAATATTTAAAAATAATTAAAATTTTAATAAAATAAATTACTAAATTTTATTAAAAATAAAATTAATAATTTAATCATTTTTTTATTCTACAGTAGATTTTCTAATTATAAAAAAATATATAAAACTTAATTTTTAATTTAATTTTAAATAATGGTTTTTGTTTGAAAAAAATAAAAAAAATAAATATTTTTTTTTTTAATTAAAAATATATTTAAATTAATTATAATTAAATTAATTAAAATAATTTTTTAATAAAAAAAATAATTATTCGTTTTAAAAATAAAAAATTAAATTTATTTCGATAAAAATTGTAAAAGTTGAACAAAAAATCTAAAAATTTTAAATTTTATTCTAAAATTCATCTTTAACTTTTAAAATATTTTTTAATTATTTTTTGTGAAATATATTTTTAATTTTTATTTAATTTTTTTAATTGGAAATAATTTATTATAATTTTTTTAAAAATAAAATAAATAATTTAATTTTAATAAAATTTATATATCAAAGATAATTTTTAAAAATTAATAAATCAAAAAATAATAATTATTTTTTTAGATTTTTAACAAAATGTTTGAGTGATAAAAATGATAAATTTAATAATTTTAAAAAATTGAAAAAAATTATAGTTAAAAAATAAAATAAAAAAAAAATTATTTTTTTAAATTATTATTTTTTTAATAAAAAAATTATTGAAAAATCTAAAAAATAATTATTATTTTTTGATGTATTAATTTTTTAAAAAATATCTTCGATTTTAAAAATTTATTAAAATTAAATTTGTTTTTTACCAAAAACCACTTTTGTCAAATTCTCCCATTTAAAAATTCTTTCCCATCCATTAAATTGTGGGCAACACTTTTCCATTTAAAACCCGTTTCTAATTGAATATTTGTCGACAAAAAAAAAATCTTATCTCGCATTCCGCATTTTAACGACAACACATTTTCCTCCGAATATAATTGAAAAATATACTTCTTCGCCGCACACTTGTCATCAACATGTGACACAATTTACGAGAAAAAAGCAACATTTTGTCATCATATCACATCGATTTACAGCACCTATAATTGATTAAACGAGTCCCTTATTTGTTACGTGTCTCCTTCCATTTTATTAGCTGTGCGAGAAGTCGTCGAAATCAAACGTCGTAAGACAACAACGACCTATAAATAAGTAGCAATAACCATAAAGATGTCTTTATTACCATTTTACTGAGAGAGCAAGACTTCGTATTTATACGATTTTCGCACAATAAAATCGTGTCACATTCCGAAATTTGGTCCGAGCAAAAAATCACTGAGGACGTTTCAATTGGAGATTTTTTATTGTCTCGTGCTCCGTGTCGAACATTAATAAATTATTGCTGACAGAACTCGTGATTTTTTGATTAAAATCCGTAAAATGTCTTTAAATTCGAATCGATTTTTATTACTTTGAAGATTTTTTTTTGATGACCTATTTTTCGTCGATTTTATGAACCTAAAAAGTAAAACAAGGATCAGATAAAAAAAAAAGCAAAACAACACAAATAATTATCACTTCCGCTTGTCAGAAAAGTTTTGACGAGCAAATTGAATCGCATTCACCCGCTGACCCAATAGCGGTTGTTGCTTGATGGTTAATGCAATTATATTTTTTCACATTTTCTGCTTTTTTTTTATAAAAATAGAAAAAAATGCAGCAAAAAATAATAATCCAATATGTCCGGTTGGCGGAAATTTTTATCCTCTTATGATATTTATTATCATAATAATTTCACGGTAAAAATTATCTATCCATCTTTTTTTTCTTTCTTTCATGAAAAATTTTTTCTTCAGTCATTAAATGCTAACTAAATTGTAGTAATCTTTTTAATTTTTTTTTTCTTTAATCACAGAAAAGCCAATTAATGACAAGCAACATGAGCAAAGAAGGTGCCAATTATACTCAAAGTAAGAAGGAGACTAAAGGAAGATTATGAAAAATTGTTGAAGAAATGACAGACAATGGAGTCAAAGAGAGTTAACAGGAAAAATATTTTAATCTTTTTTTTTGTTTTGAGTTCGTTTGATGTCTTTGTTGATTTATAAAATTTATTTTTAGATGGTAAGTTATTATTAATTATTAAAAAAAATTTTATTTTTTAAATTAAATTTTTTTTTAAATTAAAAAATTTTTTTTTATTTATTAATTAAATTTTCTTTAAAAAAAATTAAAAAAGTTTTTGAAAAATTAATTTACAAACGAATTAAAGCTTAGGTATTTTTTTTCGATTTTTTTTTATATTTTTTTATTTCAATTTAATTCAATTATATTTTTAATTTAATTAAATTTTAATTAATTTTAAAATATTTTTTTTTATTTAAAAAATTTATTTTTTGTTGAAATTTAAAGTTTGTTATTTTATTTTATTTTTAATATTTATTTATTTTAATTTAATTTAATTAAATTTTAAAATATTTTATACCTAAATAATTTTTTTATATTATTTTAAAATTATTTTTTTTATTAACTAAATAATTTTTTCTTTCAAAAAAAAAAAGATTAAAAACTTAATAAAAAAAATAATAGTAGAATAACTGAATTCAGGTATTTTTTTAAATTTATTTAATTTTTATTTAATTTTATTTTTAATTTATTTATTTTTTTAGATAAGTTTATTTAATTTAATTAAATAAATTCAGGTAAGTTTTTGCTCTCTCAAGTTTGCTAAAATTTATTTCAATTAATTCAAACCAAGCATTAATATTCTTGATGATACTGACGACAACTAAAATTTAACGACGAATCACATTTTAAACACAAAAAAAACTTTGCAGCGCCCTCTGTGTTCATACTTTGAACTTGACTCGTTTCACTTTTATCATTTTCCTCTAATTCATTTTCATGAAAAGTTCAACGGAAATTATTTTTCTTAAATTAAACTTTTTCAAAGCTTCGCTTTACTTCATTTTCCTTTCTTAAAAAGCTTTGATAGCTTTTAGGATAATGAATATTGACTGAAGCGCCCTCTACAAATTTTTTCCTGAACTTTTAAATTTCTTTTTAAACAAGAAAATTTCCGCAATATAAATTTAAATAAGTTCATTGATAAAATACTCACCAAAAAAGAAGGCGATAATGATATGTATCTTCAACATTTTAAAAATTTTCCACTGTATTAAGTCTGCAAAGAAACAAATAAATTTTAAATTAGTCAAATTAATTGGAAAGAAATGATCGGAAATGAAATTTGAACATTCCAATACGCGCGTCAAGGTTTGCTTAATTAATTATAATTATCGTCAGTCTTTCACTTAACTGATTGTTTTGAAGCATTCAACACATAACCATGGCTCGCGCAGTAATTTAACGTTATTTGGCATTTGAGTATTTCCGTCATTAGAACTAATGATTTATGACTCGTATTTCTCTAATTGCGAAATGAAAGCACGCGTTTTCACGTATTTCGGTTTTTAAAGTAGGAAAAATGCCTTAAAGCAGTTTTTTTCGTGTCACGTTGATTTCTAATGTGGTATTTATTAAAGAAGATGTTCATGACGATTATTGACGCCATGTGCTTTTATTTGCCTGAAGTACGATTCGAATGCATGCTTGACATTTTCTCTCCCTAACTCGCGTTGCCATCGATGTGAATGTTGTGCTGCAAAAGTATTTTTAGCGTAATCGTTCTTTGATATGTGAGGAAAAAAAAATATGAAAAAAATGAAACGCGAATGTTCAAAGGATTTTCATATAAAACGTTGCATGGTTAAGCAATATTGATGTGCATATGTGACATTTTTCTGGAAGATAAAATGTTTTACTTTTAAATTTAATTTAATTTTAGTTTTTCAGATAAGTTTATTTAATTAAATAGATTCATGTAAGTTTTTTCTCTCATAAATTTGCCAAAATCTATTTCAATTAATTCAAACCAAGCATTTAAACTCATCAAAAACTGACAAAGATTAAAATTTATCGACTAACCACATTTTAAATACAAAAAAAAATTGCAGCGCCCTCTGTGTTCATACTTTGAACTTCACTCATTTTCAAGCTTTCACTTTTATCATTTTCCCTTAATTCATTTTCATAAAAAGTTCAACGGAAATTATTTTCCTTAAATTAAAATTTTCAAAGCTTCGCTTTACTTCATTTTCCTTTCTCTAAAAGCTTTAAAAGCTTTCAGGATATTAAATTTTGACTGAAGCGCCCTCTACCAATTTTTACCTGAACCTCTAAATTTCTTTTTGAACAAGAAAAATTTCGCAATATAAATTTAAATAAATTCATTGATAAAATACTCACCAAAAAAGAAGGCGATAATGATATGTATCTTCAACATTTTAAAAATTTTCCACTGTATTAAGTCTGCAAAGAATCAAATAAATTTTTAAATTAGTCAAATTAGTTGGAAAGAAATGATCGGAAATGAAATTTGAACATTCCGCGTGTCAAGGTTTGCTTAATTAATTATAATTATCGTCAGTCTTTCACTTAACTGATTGTTTTGAAGCATTCAACACATAACCATGGCTCGCGCAGTAATTTAACGTTATTTGGCATTTGAGTATTTCCGTCATTAGAACTAATGATTTATGACTCGTATTTCTCTAATTGCGAAACGAAACCACGCGTTTTCACGTATTTCGGTTTTTAAAGTATTATGCCTTAAAGCAGATTTTTTCGTGTCACGTTGATTTCTAATGTGGTATTTGTTAAAGAAGATGTTCATGACGATTATTGACGCCGTGTGCTTTTATTTGCCTGAAGTACGATTCGAATGCATGCTTGACATTTTCTCTCCCTTACTCGCGTTGCCATTGATGTGAATGTTGTGCTGCAAAAGTATTTTTAGCGTAATCGTTCTTTGATATGTGAGGAAAAAAATATAAAAAAATGAAACGCGAATGTTCAAAGGATTTTCATATAAAACGTTGCATGGTTAAGCAATATTGATGTGCATATGTGACATTTTTCTGGAAGATAAAATTTTTTAGCGTCGATAAAAGAGGTGAAATTTGACCCATTTTTATTGCAGGTTGAAATAGAAAGAAATCTGTTTGAAGTGTGGTTTGGAGAATGACATGAGATTTTTTGATGCAATTTAAATTTTTAAGAATTTTTTTGTTATTTAAATTTTTTTTTATCAAAAATTAAAATTTTTAAAATTAATTTATTAATATTTAATTTTTGTAATTAATTAGTTAAACTAAATTTAATTAATTTAATTTAAATTAATTATATTATAAAAAATTAAAAAAATTAATTTAAAATTAAATTTTAAATTAAAAATTTAATTAATTAATTTTAATTTAAAATAATTAATTAAATTATCAATTTAATTATTTAAATTATTTTTTTTATTCAATTTTTATTATTTTTTTCAAATTTTTTTTATAAATTTTTAGTGATTATTTTTTTAAAAAAATATTTGTCATTATTTTAAAAATTAAAAAATATTTTTTTAATTTTTTAATTTTATTAATTTAAATTTTTTTAATTATTTTTTTTATTTTATTAATTAAATAATTTTTAATTAATTTTTAAAATTAATTTCTTAATTAATTTTTTAATTTATTTAAAAAATTAATAAAATAAACTTGAAAATATAAAAAATATTTAAATTATTCGTTTTTAATTCAAATTTCAATAATATTTTACGCTTTAAATTTCAAAATATTGACATTTTAGCAAAAAATTTGACATCTGTCAAAATTTTGACAGTAAACAATATGGCAGATGTCAAATTTTCTTCATTTAAATGTCAATCTTTCGTAAATTTTTAAGACATTATGGGATAAAATGTACAAAAATTAATCAAAAATTAAGATTTCATTGAAATTTTTCAATAATTTGACATTTATTTGACAGTTGAATAAATGTCAAATTTGACAGATGTCAAAATTTTGTTAAAATCTTAATTTTTGATCATTTTTATAGCAATTTTATCCCATTGAAGCTTGAAAATTATTTAAAAACAATTATTTTAAATGTCAAAAGTCGACTTTTTATAAATTTTAAATTTTTAAAATTTGACAGCTGTCAAAAATTTCATCAAAAATGAAACAAAACAAAAACTTTAAACTCTTGATGGACTCACTAACCCAATTTTTTGACAAAAACTCGTTCGTTATGAATACAAATTTCCCTTTGACACACAAAAATTCTTCCAAACTTCGTGTATACATTGTAGCTTTCGTATCACTTTCAGACACCTTCTTGCCTACCGCACCGGAGAGAGTATCATCTTCCTCCTGTGCCACGTTCATCTTACTGCACTTGATATTTATAGCAGAAAATGAATACATTTTAATGTATTAAACATTAAAGGGAAGCACGAGAGAAAGCGACATGTAAATGCTTCTATTTTATGCTTAACTAACTACATAAACGCTTTTATGTCCTGATATTTCCTCTCATACGATGCAGCACGCAGCTCCGAGTAAATGCATGCCTCATAAATATCTGATATACGTGTTCCTCGTCGTTCGTTCGGAGCTACGACGAAGGACTCTTGTAACATGAAACAGGATGACATTTTATAAGAGAATCTACTTAAAATCGGGGTTGGAATGTGCGCCACACAAAAAGATGTAAAATGAGCTAATAAAACTATATCTATGCATTTATTTATTATTTTATAAAATGCAGCCGGGCGCACGTTTCGTAACAAAGTAATTTCAAAGAATGTTTTAAAATGCATGGAAACGAGGGCACTTTAAGCTAAAAAGTAAAGGAAAAAAATTCTAAATAGACGCAGATGGAAACATTTCTGGCATTCATGGTCAAAAAAGGAATGCACACAGTTATGGACATAAACGTTCAGCAAGGTTCAAGTAATGGAATTTTTAATTTACGGTAGGTATGATATAATTTTTTTTTGCTGTGTGCGAGGAATGTTTCCGCTGCTGCTCGCTCGTTGCCCTATTTCTCTCGTGTCGAAACCCCATGAAGGTATGTCGACGAAAATTGCGAAGTTGTGTTTATTTTTTTGCATTTAAAAAATACATGCGAGGAATATGATGCAATTACAACAAAAAAAAACGAGTACATAGAATAGAGGAAAAAATGGTTATGAATTGATACTGCGAATTTTTTTTAAGTGGAAAAAACGTAGATTTTTTTTTTGAACAAATATGAGATAAAAGGTTTAGTAGATAGGAAATGTGCATTTTAAAAATTTGTTTTAATGATGATATGGTTAAGCGAAATGTCAGGAGGTTAGAGAAATTTGTGGAAAAATTAAATGAGTTTCTATTTTTATACGAAAATTTTGGGAAAAAAGGTAAAATTTTGGTTAAACAAATTATTTTTAAATGAAAATGAATTTTAATTTGAATTTAGTTCAGAAAATTTTACTTCTGAAATATGGAGTTAATTTCGTAATTTTCTTTAATTTTTATATCTCAAAATAAGCTTTTTTAAATTGAGATCACAAAAACTAACCTCAAAATGATAAAAGTTACTAAAGCGCCCTCTGATGGCGAGATCATTAACTAAAAATCTAAATATTCTTAAAATTTTGAAAAAATTAATTAAATAAATTAAATTAAAAATTGAAAAAAAAATAAAATAATAAATAAAAAAAATATTAAATTTTGTAAATAAAAAATTGTTTATTAAATAAAAAATATAAATTTCAAAATAATAAATTTAAAATTTATTTATTAAAAAAAATGTAAAAAATTTATTCAGAATAATTTTCCTATGAATTTTAAATATATTAAAATTTCCTAATTTATTTAAAAAAATAAAAAATTTTAAAGTTGAGAATAATTAATTTTAATGATAAAAAAATTAAATTAAATTAAATTTAATTTAATAAAAAAATTGAATTTTAAAAATTAATTAAATTGTTAAAAATTAATTTTAAAATAAAAAAATAATTAATTTAAAATAATTTATTAAAAAAAATTATAAAATTTATTCAAAAAAAATTTTCTAAAAATTTTAAATATTTTTTAATGAAAAAATAAATTTAAAATTTTTTTAAAAAAAATATTAATATTGAAGATCAAAATTTATTAAAATTAAAATTTAAATAAATAATGAATTAAATTTAAAAAAAAAAATATTAATTTAAAAATTAATTTACATAAAAAAAATTTTAAAATGAAGAACTGCCTTTAAGTAATTATAAGTAAAAAAATTTATTTTTAATAAATTTATTTTTTTATTTTATATAAAATTATAAATTTTTGATAAATAAATATTTAAAAAAAAAAATAAAATAAAATTTAAAAAAAATATTAAAATAAATAAAATATTCTAAAATTGAATAATTTAATTTTTTTTTTTAATTTAATTTATTAAATATATATTTTTTTTTAAATTTCAATCATTTTGAAAATATTAAAATTTAAAAAAATCCTAAAATCTCAATAAAAGTCAAAATTTGTTAAAAATCATTAAAACGTTTAAATTTCATCGCAAATAATCTTCAAATCCAATTTTCTTCTTTATTGGATTTAGAAAATGTCTTCTTAATCCAAACTCAAATAAATTTAGCTTGCCATCATTGCAATGAACTTGTCTACAATAAATAACAACTGTGTAACGTCTTTTGATCAAATGCCATTAAAAACGCTTTTTCCCACACAGAATCATTAGTCTAAGCCGAATTTCCTGAAATAATTTTTCTTCTTCCACATTTGACAAATTCGTACTCCCACATTATTTTTCAACCTCTGACATTTCACATATATAGATTGCATTTACCCACACGGTAAACATAAACACATTTTATCAATTTGCTTGCCATCAAATTTTCTCACTTACATGAACGAGCAACGAACGAAGGTAGGCAGCAAATAAATGTTGTATCACTAACAACAACATTTAATATTATTGCAATCCTTTCAATTTTTGTGTGCAGGGAAAAAGCAGGAATTTTTTTCGCATATCGACTTGTTTACTCGTGAATTACTTTTCCTCCGATGGCAGTCATAAATTACGAACTATCTTGAGAAAAGTGTTCGACGTGTTGTCTTTCGTCGTCTTTTCGGGATTTCCTCCTACAGGATATCAGACTGCCACAAATTTATGCGATGCAAAAGTAAGATCAGTTTAGAAGTTTCCGCAGCCCCTCGAGAGAATTCAAATTTTCAGGAGAATTTTTTTGAGAGAGAAATTTCCCCGCATTTCCATTGCGCATGACAAAGGAGGAAGAGAGAAAAAGGACAGAAGACTGCATGTGTTGGGAATATTAACACTGAATGTTAATCAGGTTGAGAGACATTCCGATGCTTGATTCATGCCTGTTTTGCAGAAGTAAATATTCACGTAAAATAAAAGTATGTGAAAGGCAATGAAAATATTTTTGTGGTAGATCCATTTCCTTTTTCGTACGTTTGATATTTTTGTTAGTTTTTCAAATGCTTTTTATTGAATTTCAGTTTGTATCTTTTTCGAAAATTATTCTTGAAGCTTTACAAATTTTTCGAAAATGATTCTTGAATCTTTACAAATTTTTCGAAATTAATTCTTGAAGCTTTACAAATTTTTCGAAAATTGTTTTTGAAGCTTTACAAATTTTTCGAAATTAATTCTTGAAGCTTTACAAATTTTTCGAAATTAATTCTTGAAGCTTTACAAATTTTTCGAAAATGATTCTTGAAGCTTTACAAATTTTTCGAAATTAATTCTTGAAGCTTTACAAATTTTTCGAAATTAATTCTTGAAGCTTTACAAATTTTTCGAAATTAATTCTTGGAGCTTTACAAATTTTTCGAAAATTATTTTTGAAGCTTTACAAATTTTTCGAAATTATTTCTTGAAGCTTTACAAATTTTTCGAAATTAATTTTTGAAGCTTTACAAATTTTTCGAAATTTTTTTTCGAAGCCTTATAAATTTTTCGAAAATGATTCTTGAAGCTTTACAAATTTTTCGTAAATAATTTTTGAAGCTTTACAAATTTTTCGAAAATTTGTTTTCGAAAAAAAAATCAAATTTTAAAGAAATTGATTTTAAAATTATTCAAGAAAGAAACATTAAAATAATTTCGTTCTACTTTTCTTGAAATAAAAAAAAATAGTTCAACCTTTCAATAAAATAACAAATGTTAATGTGGCATCATTCACATTCACTATCTGCTCTTCGTTACCGAGTCAAGTCAAGTCATTGCGGATTGTTGACTCGACTCGTTCGCACAAAACTTTTCAAAATTATTCTGCGTAAAGTAAACTAAACTGAACTAAAGTAACTAGACATGGCAAATAAATGTATGTATCATTCACCAAACAAACAAAAAAAAACTTTTTTTTTAATGTTTAACATCACGTCAGTTGTTGTTTTTTTTGTTGCTCGATGAAAATTAAAATAGAGTGCCTTCGTGTAAATACTTTTTTCATATTTTCGTATGATAATGATTTACAAATAAACTTGGCAGCTATAATGAGGATTTTTTTACAAGGAGTCGAACGACAATAACATTAAAAGCGGTGAAACGTAATTCTTTGTTTGTTTTCTCTAGTTACGAATTATCGCAGGTAAAATTAAAAACAACACAAACAAGACTTGTTCATTTCTTTTTTGTCGTCAATGCGGTTTTATGAGAGAATTTTATGGCAAGTAATGACATGTTGAGTCGTTTTTCGAATGTAAAATGCTGAGGTAATTGCTTCGGTTGACATTTGTCAAAGGATTTTAATGAGATTAGTGGCTTTATATAATTTTTTTTAGCTTTTTATGGGATTGTTGAATATTTTTATGAGTTCTTGATTTTTATAAAGGATTAAAAATAAAATAAAAAGAATAATGAAAAATTCATTGAATTTTAAACAAATATTTAGCATTGATGATTTTTGTTGAAAAAAAAAATTAAATAACAATACTTCAGTAATTTGCGAAATATTAATTTTTCGCTCAAAAAAGAAAAAAAAAATTATCGAAATTTTTAAATTACAAATAATAATAAAAAAAATTAATAAAAATAATTAATTAATAAAATTTTTAAATTAAAAAAAATAAAAAAAAAAAAATAAAAAAATAAATAAATTAAAATTTAATTAATTATAAAATTTTTATTTTAATTTATTCTTTATAAAATAAAAAAAAATATATATTTTAAATTATAAAAAATTAAATTATAAAAAATAAATAAATATAAAAATTTTTAAAAGCTTTAATATCATAAAAATTTGTTTCATTCAAAATAAAAAAAAAAATTCTCTCCCCTAAAATAAATAAATTCAACCTTGAACTAATTTTCTCAAATAAAAATAACAAAAATCATTCGAAGAAGAAACATAAATAAATTTCACCTTAATAGAAAATCCATTCAAAGGTCACTTCCTCCTCTCCATTGTGTTTAATTAACAAACGGAAAAGTTCACGAGAAATTTTTCGAGGGAAAATTTGAAATTCATTGACGTAATCCAATCACGTTAAACAATAAAATTGAAAACAAAGTATTTACACAGCATAAATCTTTCACGGAAGCAATTGTCTTAAAAGCTTTCAGTTTATTTATTTATTTGCTGTTTTTCCTCTTTTTCATATTTTTAAAGAGATTAACATAAAAATTCTTGGAGTATTTTTTTTCCGCTTTTTTAAATAATTAAAAAATAACGTGAAGGGCGAGAAAAGTGAAGTAGGACCGACAGACGGAGCAATAAGAGATAATTGCTCATTAATTTGTTTGAAAATAAATTTTAAACATGTGCTTTGACTTTTTTGCTCGACGCGCCGTATTTATGTCGGTCACGACTCGACGTGACACCAAGAGTGATTAAGGTTGACTTTTATCATTCCGTTTACTTTACACAACATTAAAATGTGCATCAATTCTCATGAAATGAATAAAATATGAAAAATAAATCCAGATAAAGTTTCTCTCGAAAAATCATCATGATAATGCGAGAAAACTGCAAAAGGACGAGAAACTTTATTTTTTTTTGTTTGTATTTATTTTCTCACAAAAATTATTATTAAATTTTTCATTTAATTTAACGAGAACGCGCGACGTTATCACACAGCAGAGTAGTTGAAAAATTTAAACAGAGGATCAGGAAAAAGTTTTAAACTTTGCAGATTTTAAATTTTATACCTACTGCTGATGTTTGTGAATTTAATTGAAATTTTTTGATGTTTACTGTGTCAATTGTTAAGCCACATGAAAAAAAGTGTCAAAGGTGTGATTTATTTAGCGGTGCAATATGTCAAAAATAATTAATTAAACAATTTGCTTTTTATTGAAAAAAATTTATTTTTTTTAATTTTTTTTTTAAATTCGAAAAATTATTTTTAATAAATAATTTATTTTTTTTTAATTAATTTTATATTAATTTTTTGGATTTATACTATTTAAAAATTTTAATTAAAAAAAATATTTAATTTTAATTTCTTTTAAATTTTTATTTATTTATTTTATTATTCACATTTTTTTTAACAAAATTTATTACAAATTATTATTAATAATTTTTTTTTTTTGTTAATTAATGAGGAGTTTAAAAAATTGTAATTTTTCGAATTTCTTGAATACAATTTTTATCTTGTTTACCGAAATTCATTTTAAAATTTGGAAAATATTTAATTAATTATTTTTTTAAAAAAATTAAATTTTTAACATATTTTTCTTTAAGGTTATTTAATTTTTAATAAACAAAAAAATAATAAATAATATAAAATTAAGTTTTTAATATTTTTTAATTAGGTTTTTTTAAAATCAAATTTATTTTATTTTTTTATACTTTTAAAAAATTAAAAAAAAATATTAATATATATTTTAAAATAATTTTATAAATATTTATTTATAATTTTTTTATTAAATAAAAAATAATATTAATATTTAAATTTAAAAGAAAAAATAAAATTTTGAATAAAATTAATAAATAAAAATATAAAAAAATTTCTTAATTTTTTAATAAATAATTAATTAATCAAAATTCATTAAAAAGCAATTTAAAAATTAATTCATTAAAAAATTACATGTCAAAGCACAAAAAAAGAGAAAAATCACACACTCTCTCGTGATGGAATTAAAATGTAATTCAATTATAATGTCACGAGGTGGTAAATCATGATAAATACAATAAACTCATTTCCTTTTTGGTTTGCCGGCGGCGCGCAATATTGATGAAGAAAACCGTTTTTAGATTAAATTTATTGTTTTGGTCATTAATGACGTGCTATAAATAAATTACAAAATAGCGAAGCTCCTAACCAACACACAATGAGGCGGCGACGACGACGACGGTGCGTGCCGAAAGAACGAAAGAAGGAAAAAAAAACGGAAAAGAAATGAATAAATAACATAATAATTCGAATTGGATTGAGTATCAAATTTATTCAGACACACTCGCAGCTCGAAAGAGGCAAAGAAAGGTAGCACAAAAGAACGAAAAAAAAAGAAATATAACACAATATAATAATAATAATATCATTTGCAATCACATTATATTTCCAAAAACCGAAATTCACTCGTCGGAGATACGTCAATAAATGGGAAAATATAACATTGATGTGTTAAGCAATCAAAATAAATCAGAATAATAATTTTCTCTGAGTGCTTGTCGTGCGTTTGTTTGTGTAACTCACCGACAAAAATAACAAATAAATAAAAATAAAGTCGGGAAAATTTCGGATTTGACCCAAAATAAGTCTAGACTCGGTAATATTTTGATTTTCTTTTATTTTTATTACGATTGACTCAATAATTCCCATTTCTACCGGCCCGAAAAAACTGCCAAGAAAAGGAATGATTGACAAACTTGTTATTATTTTGTTTGTCTTTTGTACTTTTTTTTCCTCGTATTAATGCTCTTTTTATTTATTTATCGTCACAAATCAATAAAAATAAAAGAAAAAAAAATACTTGGACAGTCAATTAAGGGATTCGAATTTCTGTCGAATTTCCATCGTAAGATCAAGTTTATTTTGTGCGTTCGAATTGTTGTCAAGCAAGAAAATGAACAAAATTCAAATGAAATGAGATCAGATGATGTCAGAGGAATTTTCGTTTTTAACAAAAGGTTAAAGTTGACCAAAGAAGGATTTCGTGGAAGAGGATAGTTTTTGACGTATGATGGATAAAATATCCGGTGTCATTCGGAAAACCAAAGTTTTAATTGATTTCTTGACCTGAGGAGGAGTTTGTGATTTTTTTATATTTATTTTTAGAAACAAATAAACCAAAGCTCATTAAATTGTCACAATTTTAATTAATTTAATAATTAATATTATTTTTTTATTTAAATAAATAAAAATATTCATTTTAATAAATTAACAAATAGTTTATTTTCAATTTTAATTAATTTTTTTTTTATTATTTTTAATGATGATATTTTTTATTTATTTTATTTTTTTAATAATTTTAATTTAATATTTTTTTATTTATTGTAATTTTTAAAAAATTAATTTAGTTTTTTTTTCATATTAATTTAATGCATAATAAATAACCAATAAGAAAAAAATTTAAAAAAATAAATTAATATTATTTATGAATATTAAATTTTATAATTATTTTATTTTTTAAATTAATTTTATTTTTATATTTTTTAAAAAATAATATTTTATATTATTTTCATTTTATTTGAAAAAAAAATTATTTTTTTAATTTAATTAAACTAAAGTAAGTTTTTTTTACAAAAATTTCTTAATTTTTTTTTATTGGTTTTGATTTTAATTTTATGCCCATAAAAAATTTAAACAATCACAAAACTTTGTCATAAAAACTATAAAAAACTCAGCGCCATCTACCGTCATTTTTAATCAATACTTCCATCCTCATCATCTCTTATCAACTTTTCTCCGCATCTTTTCCGTTAATCTCCCATAATTGACCATGATCCAACAAAAAACCTCATAAATCATGACAAAATTACCGACCATCCCCGAAAAACGATGGCGCAACATTTTTATTGATGATATCCTTAATAAAAATGGAGACGTCTTGTACCAAATTTCATAAATCTTTTGGGTTAACCTCCATAACTTTGCCTTTAAATCACTTTCACTGGATTCCGCTGAAACCGTCATAACTGCCTTTTTCTCATTAAATAACATTTTTATAGCCCCATATTTCACCCTTTTTTCAAATTTGGGAACCTTGAACGTCGAGGAAGAAACATCAAAAGTTAAATTTTTTTTTTGTTTCGATTCGAGTTGAGCTGCTGCCAAAAATAATCAATAACACTAAATTCGTAATATGTTAAGGGGGTCAAATCTATATAAATCGTATCTTTTTTCGTGTGGTGTTGAGTCGATGTCCTCGATGTTGAATGAATGTTACCCAACCCTTTCATTTATTTTTTTTTCGTCGTTCTTTGACTTTTTTTTTCCTTTGAACAACACTCACACAATAAATTCATACATTTTTCAAAAGGCATCTCTCTGTGTGTTTCTCATTCATCTGCATGCCACGCCGGCAATAAAATTTGTAACTCGTGAATGTTTCATTTTTAAAAGAAGAACGTGCTTCTGAATTTATGCTCGAGCAACGTAACAATTTTTTTTTACATTTGAGACCAAACTGAGTTCAATGAAATTCCTCGATTATGTCATTTTTTTTTGTAAAAACCTTTTTTTTTAGTTGAAATGAAATATTTGTTCAATATTGATTGTTTATTCGGGTTCGACAGATTTCCTCTGTCTTTGGAGATTTTCTCTTGGACATTAATGCTAATCTGTCAATCCACTTTGGCGAAACGATAGATGGATCGAAAGATAGTTCCAACCTACTTCTTTCGGTAGATTGCTTACATCTGGCATTCTGATGGGAGCAGAGAGAGAAAAATGTCGAGGCAAAAACAGCACTAATGGATTATCGTGGATCAGTGCGTTATGTTTGCTGTTGCTTGTTTCTCATATACGCAAACAACCAACAACAACAACAAAAAAGGTAAAAAAAAGAAATATTTTTTGTTAGGACTAAAGAGACATAAAATCGTCCTTTTACGACTAATGTTGCCTGTTAGACCAAATTATTCAACGCGTGAAAAAAAATAGAGGGAAAAATAGCGAAAAAAAAGTTGAAGATTCTTATTGGGAGGTTGAGTTGATATTAAAGCGTATTTTTATTTTATTTTTTTTATTTTTATTAATTTCTTAATTTTTTGTAAAAATTAAATAATAATCTTAACAATTTTTTTTAAATATAATTTAAAAATAATATAATAATAATTAAAAAAAATAATTTTAAAATTTAATTAAATTTTTTAAAAATTTATTTTTTTTTTAAATACTTTTTCTTATTAATTTTTATTTTTTTATTAAATTAAAATAAAATAATAATTTCAAGAAAAAAATTCAAATAATTTAAACAAAAAAAAAATAAATAAATAAAATAATCTACATTTTGTATATTATTTTCCATTAAAACTCTCTTAAAAAATAAATATTTTTTTAGATATTATTTTTTAATTAATTTTTTTAATTTTAAACGTTTAATTATATAAAATTAATTATTTTAATTAAATAATTTTTTTAAATTACATAAAATTTATTTTCAAATTAAATAAAAAAATTATTAAAATTAAATTAAATCAATTAAAAAAAACAAAATTAAATATTTAAAAAAAATTATTAAGAAAATTTAAAAAATTGAATAAATTATTTTGAATGAAAATTTCGACAAATTTGACGATGAAATATATATTTTTTGAAAGATATTTTTGTAAATACAAAATTATAATTAAAAAAAAATTTAATAATTTTCATAAAAAAATATAAAATTATAAAAAAAAATTTTAGTCAAAAAATTATGAGATTTTTTTTTATTTTCATTTTAATTTTATTTTCAAAATTTACTAAAATTTTAAATTTTTTTTTCTATTTTTTCTGTTCAATATTTATATCATAAAAATTTTATTTTTAATTTATTTTTATTTTTTTTTTATTTATTTTTTTATTTTTTTTTTAATTTTTATTTTTAATAAAAATAAATATTTAATCAATATTCAAATAAATAATTTATTCAATATTTAAGAATTTTTTATTTATCACTCAATATTTTTTCTTCAAAATATATTTTTTTTTTTCAAATTTAAAACTTGAAAAAAAAATTACTTGTCGAAATTCATGAAAACTTAAATAAATTCATTCACTGAACAAAAAGACTTTAAAACTTCTAAAAAAACATTTTTTTCTATAAAATCCTTAAAAAAACGATGAAAAAGTTGTAATTGGTCGTTACTCGAACAAAAGCTCGAAAGATCAAAGAGATTTTGCCAGGTATTTTGCGTTTTATACAAACTTTGTCTTTTGTTCTTTTTTTCTCGTCTATCACTCCATTCCATCTCTCATAAATAAAATAAAATAAAAAATAACACAAAATAAAATAGACGCGCACGCATCTCCCAACTTTTTTTCTTCTGTTTTTCCAAGAAGGATAGATCTATTCAATTCGACTTTTCGCATCGCGCCTGAAACTCCAAAAGTAATTTAACACCAACACGTATCGCAATTTCGCAATCAAATCTCATAAATAAACGATTGTTGTTAGTATTTAGTTTTTGTTAGCTTGTCATTACCCTCAATTCACCTTTTAATTACTTAATGAATGTGTTTTTCCGTTTTTTTTTCTCCCCGAGAAAATTATCTGCCTTGCCCGCCATTAACTGTTCAATATATCTCGTTTAACCGCTCACACACACGCGTTTAATTAACGCCTTCGCCAAACGCCCTTTTCTCGCTCGTGTCTGAAGACGAAGGCAAACACAGACAACAAAATAAAACCCAAAATTACCACAACAATTAATTAATAATTTATTAATTGAAACATGAGAAAAAAAATTTTTCGAGACACCTTCGAGAATTGAGAATTGTGGCTCAGACAGAGACGAAAAAAAAGGACAAAAAATACAGAAAAATTACGTTTAATGACATTCTCATTTATTCAATTAAGGTCGAAATGACATTCGAGCGACATGAAACGACAGTAAAACGACGTGTGTGAAAAAGAAAAAACCTCCATATTAATTATTTTTGTTCTCGTAAATGGGCTTTTTTGTGTGCTGTAGACTTTATTTTACTTTTTTTCTGTTCGTATTTTTTGGTAATTGTATGGAGGTTGCATATTAATTAAGTGTGAAATTATAATAACCAAGAGTGATAATTTTGTTAGTTAGTAATTTTAGGTAGATGTCATTAGTTAGTCAGACACATGTGTGCAGATGGTAAATATTTTAGGGCGAATTTAATGAAGTAGAAATTGCAATAAATGTTTAATGTTAATTTATTAAAATTCGTGGGAATTCTTTTTATTTCGGATTTTTATTATTTTTTGTAGAAATTTTCATAAAAATAATGAATTAAATTAATTTTTGAAACATTTTTTTTAAAAATCGCCATTTTGTGATCTTAAGGTATTCAAATATTCATTTTTACATCCCTAATAAAATTTCATAAAAAATGAGTATTTGAATATTTGATTAATAAATTTTATTTGATTTTAATTTTTAAATAAATATAAAAAAAAAATAAAAATTAAATTAAATTAATTAATTAAAATTTAATTAAAATTCAATTCATTAAATTAATTTAAATAAAAAAATTAAAATTAAGTTACAATATTTATTTATTTAATTTATTAAAAAAAAGAAAAAAAATATAAAATTAAAAAAATTAAGAAATAAAAAAAAAAATAAAATTAGGTACATTAATTTAATTTTTTAAATTTAAACTTAAAAAATATTTTTAAATAAGTTTTAATATTTTTTAATTATTAAACAGTAAATTATTAACAGTAAATACTCGTTTTGATCTCGAATTATTTGAGTATTCAGTTTTTACATCTCTATTGAAATCTAACCTCGAATTTTGTTTAATTATTTTTGTTTTTTTTTTACAAATTTATATAAAAATTATACTTAATAAAACTTAAATTAAAATTAATTAATTAGGTAATTTAAATTTAAAAAAAAATAAATAAAACATGACAAATATAAAAAAAATAAATCATTATAAATCATTTAAAATCATTTAAATAAATTATTAATATTTTTTTTTAAATTCGCCATTTTGAGATCTTAAGATAATCGAATATTCGTTTTTAACATCTTTAATAATATTTCATTAGAGATGTAAAAGTGTATTTGAATAATAAATTTTTAAAATTAAAATAAATTTAATTATTTTTTTTATAAAAAATATAAATTTTAATGAAAATAATGCAAATACAAAAAAATAAATAATTTTTAATGAAAATTTACTTTTTAGTGCAATTTTTCATTCAAAGATCTAAAAAATAAAAACAAATCTACTGCAAAAAATAAATCACAAATAATTTTCAACTCAAACCCTGCACAATTCAAACAAACTCTAAAATTTTTCCCTTGCCTACACTAAAAATCTCTACAAATTTCCCGCAAACATTTTCAATTTATTACCGCTTCGCACTTGAAACGAGCTCATTATTGCGCCGTTATTAAAAGCAAATACTCGCAAAATCCTGTTTAAACAATTCAATATTTATTTCCGAGCATATTTCTCTGTTTTTCTGCTGCCGCCACGTAACAAAATGAAATCTCCAGCAAATAAACAATATTAATTGCGTCACTACTGGATTGTTGCATGCATTCACTCGAGCATGTTTTAGAATGTGGCGAAAATTCGCCCGTCGCGTCATTTTTGCACAACGCGCGTATATAAAAATTTAATGAGTTGCGGGCGAAAATTATTTGGTTCGAGCAAACTATACGATAATATAATAATAAAATACGCGACAATAATAAAAAAAAATAAAATAATAATTATATTGTTTGTTCGGTTTGTTCGTCCGTTTGCAATCCGCAAAAATATTGCTTTGGCACAAACAGTTGAAATATAATAATAATTATTTTATTTTTGTGTCGTTTCGTGCCGTTGACGGAATATTTGTCGATCGAGTGTTTGCGAAAGTATTTATGAGGTTTTGTTCAGTGGGTGTGAAAATGTGATTTAGATTGACCCGTTCGAGCTCCAAAAGGGGATTTTAATGCTCAAATTGCATGTTTTCCCGTTATTTGCATGCCACGTGGAGACGGCAGGTAGCTTTTTATCGATTTACGAGGGAAAATCAAAAAAATAGAACGAACAATAAAATAAAAATCAAATTTCAATGAAAGATCACGTAATCGAATTTTATTGCATGTGTGTCATTTATACTCCCAGATGGCTCATACAATCAGCCCAATCAATGAAAAGGCAATACGGAAACGTTTTTCTTCTATTTTTTTGAATGGAAAGTAATATTTATTCGTGAATGGAGTTGTTTCCGTATGTCTCTTATTTCCGAAAGTCTCTCTCTATAAAAATGTTCGAGTTTCGAGAAATTAAGGCACTTGTCGCTTGTTGAAATATAAAAAAAGGATGAATGTCATGAAAAGTATCGCTTTAATCGGTAATTTCCTGGTTTCAGTTTTCAGCACGTTTTATGAGAATGGCAACTTTGACAAGTAGTTTGAAGTTGTAAAAGGAAAGATAAAATTATTTTATGTGATGAAATTTATATTTGAAGGAGCAAGATACAAATTTTGATAAAATTTTAATTTTTTTTTTTATTAAATTATATTAATTTAATTCAATTTTTTAATTTTTAATTTAATTATTTATTTTATTATTTTAAAAAAATTTTTTTTTTTTTATTTTTTTTTTTTTTTCTTCGAAACAGAAAAAACTTATTTTATTTATTAAAAAAAAAAATATTTTTCAATTAATTTTAATTAAATTGTTAAATTATTAAATTTATTTTTTTTAAATTTAAATAATATTTTTAAATAATATAAAATATTTTTTTAAATTTAATTTAATTTTTTTAAAAGATTCTTTTTATATTTTTAAAAAATATATTTTTAAATTAAATTTATTAATTTATTTTAAATTTACCTCATTAGATTAGAATTTAAAAAAATAAATAAATAAATAAAATTAAATTAAATTAAAATAATTAAAATTAAATTCATTAAATTAATTTAAATAAATTTAAAAAAATATTTTTAAATAATTTTTAATATTTTTTAATTACTATTTAAATGTATTTATAAATACTCGTCTTGATCTCGAAATTTTTGAGTATTCAGTTTTCACATCTCTATCGAGATCTAACCTCAAATTTTATTTAGTTTTTTTTTTTTTGATTTTTACGAGTTTTTATAAAAATAATTTTGCATTTTAAATCTTTTTTGAAATTTCTTAAAAAAGATTTATAAATTTTTTATTCAAAATTGATATTTTTAAATAAAAAAAATCTTAAAAGGATTAATTTAATAACTTTTTTTAACTCGTTAAATTTTCATAAAAAATTCTGTTTAATTTTTTTTTTAATTTCTATAATATCTAACAAAATTTTCCATGACCTATAAACCTTGAAAATTATTTCCTTGTGAAAAAATTCGAACCAACAGTTGTCCATCGTCACATCATCAAACTATTGACGTACGTGTTTACGATTGATTCATTCGCACGCAACAATTTCCATCATCCAAAAGCGCAACAAGAGATCATTTCATTTAATCAAAAAAAAAAAAAAAGTTTCACAAGTACACTCCCTTTAAATTAAATTACAACCAGAAAAGCCATTATATTAATAATTTTTATGATTATTATGTATATAAATGTTGCGATATAATTATAAATGACGTTGTATGTCGCGAGCACGTGACTGTCAAGTACATTTTTTTACGACATTCTGAGCTAAATTAAGGCATCAACAACAATAAAATTATCATGATAAATAATAAAAATGTGTCATAAATGTAAAAAAAAAATTCGTTGTACAAAAATAAAACGTCGCGAAAATTGTCCAGCTTAATGAAGGACAATATTTGTTGCGTGTTTTTCGGGTCTCGTGTCACTCCACGGATAATTTTCGACCAAAATCAAGATCGCGCGGGAAAATTTTTTTCCTGAGTATGTGATAAGAGAATGAATAAAATTTATTGCTTTGTTGATACATTATTACGATTTGTTTAGCTTCAAGCTTCTTCATCGTCGTCCATTGTTTATCACGATGATTTTTCTTGTTGTTGTTGTTTCGATGAATGCCTCGGAGAAATGTAGTTAATGGCGAATTGTTTTCTAGCGCCAAAATATTTTGTAAACATTTTTCTTCTTCTATGATGTTGTTATTACTACAACTGAACTCGAGTATTTTCAGGACAAAACGCGCGTTACGTTTCTATCTTATTGAAAATTTATGATGGAAAGATAAAAATATATATTCAACGAACGAACAACAATGAAATGAAAGAACGATAGGAAAATACACCTGCTATTTTTTTTTTCGTTTGTTTTTCTGTTGTTGTAGGTACAAAATTATTTGTTTCTTCGTTTTATGACCTTATTACGGCGTGTGTTTTGTGTACTTTTAGTTGGCAGGCAGGCAGAAGAGAGAGAGAACAAGAGCATATGCTACAAATTTATTTTTGTCGAAAACGAGCCGACACTTTAATTGAATTGGAAAATGTGAACTGCAAAAATTGTAATTTATGTGATAATTTTTCTATTGCGGATTGTAAAGTTGGAAAGGATTTGTCAAAAAAAAAAAATTACTTGAGCGCTTTTTGTAATTATAATTTTTAAAATGTTCCTTACTATTAAAGGCTTGATAATTTAAGAAGCTTAAAAAAATAAATAAAAAAATTATTGAATTAAAATTATATTTTAATTAATTTAGTTTATTTTAAATTTAATTTAATAAATTAATTAAAAATTAGGTATTAAAAAAATTTTTTTTAATTTAAATTTTATTTAATTTTTTTATTTAATTTTAATTTTTTTAATTTTTATAAAAAAAAATTAATTATTATTAAATAAATTTAAAAAAAATAATTAATTTTATTTTTTAATCAAATTTTAAATTAATTAAAATTTTAAAATTAACTCTTCGAAAAAAAATATGAAATTAATTTATAAAGATAATTTGACGGATCTTATGAAAAAATAAATTATAAACTTTTTTCATCTATTAAGATCTTTGTTGATCATCAAAATGGTAAATACTTATAAAAATTTTTAAAAACCGGTTGGAGTTGTTTCATACTTTAACTATTCAATGGCCCATGGTTTATACTTGGTACGGTTCTTTGTTTGATTGCAAGGTGAATAAGCTTTCATTCTGTCGACATGGCAGTTCATATCGAACCTCCTCATGAAATCCCTTATTGTTTTATTAGATCTTGTACTTTTCTTTGTATCAGATCCTTTTCAAAATGTATCCATTGTTAATACTTCTTTGACCATTTTGAGCAGATTTTCATATTCTCTTAAGTTAACTTCATTGTTATAATTATTCCAGCGTTTTTGGTATAAGTTGTTTGCCTTAAGGTTCAATTAAATGTATGAAGCTTGCTGCTTTTTGATATATGATGCAGTATTCAAAAGAGACCTACGTATGAAATAGTATTCGCAAATGAAAGGTTTGCTTTTTATAAATCTGTTTGCATTTTTATACAAAAATGATGAATTAATGCCTTTGTCCTTTTAATTGTCTTTCATTGCCTGTTAAGTTCATCTCAGTTTTTCAGAAACTCTACTGAAACCAAATGTAACCCCAATGACTATGAAAACTCAATCAATTAATTAAACAATCGCTTTATTCTTCCAAAATTATCCCAAATTATCGCCAGCACGACCTTTACCTAAAATATAAAAATTAAAAAAATAATAAAAAAAAATCTTCAAAAAATAAAAAATTACCTTAAAATAAAAATTTCAAAATTTCACTCTTTAACGGACAGTCCATTAAAATCCTCCAAGATCCAAATTTCCATAAAGAATGCCTTTCAATTAACGTTTAACATGTCAATTTCCTCCCAAAAAAAAAACTTTCCATGTAATTGAAACTTTTTGCATGAATGTTTGTCTGCTTAAACTCTTTAAAAGGTTGAGTAAACGCCCCAAATGTGAAAACAAGTCTCATTACAAAACATCTTCTTCATGCATCATAATTGTTAATCTTCTTAAAACATCATCATCATCATTCGCAGAGCAAACATTGCGAAGGAAGTAACGTCTCGTCTCACACACGCATCCAAAAACTTACAAGAAAGGATACTTGTTACAAAATCTCGCCGCAAGCCCTGTTTGTCGAGTATACAAAAACGAAAATCTGGCAACGAGGGAGACGAAACGTAAAGTTCCTTTTGGAATATGTAAAGTTAATGAACCATAACGAACGATGAATGGTAAGCCACAAGTATCAAAGGAAAACAGACACAGTTGGATTTTCACTCGAGGAAATCTCTTAATTTGCTCACAAAAATCCTCAAAACCAGAAAATCGATGGAAACAATTATAAAAATGAGAATTTTTCGTTCTGCAAGGGCAACGTTCTTGTTCATTCATGTTTTCTTTTTTTTTTGCGCGCACAAAAGTAAACTCCCTCAGATGATAATTTATAATTCAATGCGCAGCAAAGGTTAATCAAAAGTATGTTCACGTGTGAAAAAGCGTACCCATTAAATTAATTAAGTTACATAAGGCGGCGAGTGAAAGGACGACAGCTAAGTTGCGAGGCAATATCACAAGAACAAACAGCACACGGCAGGTAATTATTATTATTATAACAGAATATAAAATAATATGAAGAGAAAAAAAATGGAATAAATTATTTCTTTCTTTCTCGAGGTTGTTTACGTCTTGTTCGTTTGCCTTCTCATCAACATCAGCATCGTCGTCGTCATATTTATGTAGATTTTTTGAATCAATAATAAAAATTATCATATTTATTCTTATTCTCGTACTAACTCGAATTACTCTTTTTTTTTATCGTATTTCATCAAATTTTTGGCAAAAATTTTCGTTTTGATGTCCTTTTTTCATTTTTAAAAATTAAACTTAAAAATTATAATTTTTTTAAAATATAAAAAAATATAAAAAATTTAAAATAAAAGAAAATATAAAAAAAATTAAATTAAAAGTTTAGATAATTATTAAATTTCTATTATTTATTTAATTAAAAATAATTATTAAAAATAAAAAATAAATATTTAAAAAATAAATTATTTAAAAATTTTTTTTATAAAAACGATTTAAAATAAATTATTTTTTAAATAAAAATTAATAAAAATAATTTTTTAAAATAAAAGAAAATATAAAAAAAAGTAAATAAAATTTTATTAAATTCTATTAAATTTTAATTTAAAAAAACGTAAAAATTTAAAAAAAAAAAATAAATTATTTTTTAAAATCAATATTTAAATAAAAACTTAAAGTAAAATTTAAAAAAATTATTTTTTTTAATAAAAATAAATTAAATTTATAAAAAAAAAAATTAATTAAAAAAAAAACAAAAAAAAATTAATAATAGTAAAAATAAAAAAATCTAAAATTTTTGAATATTTTCAAATAATTTAAAATTTAAAAAATATTTTTAATAAAAAAAATATTAATCATTTCAATTTTTAATAATTTAATTTTAATTAAATTAACTTTTTAAAATCAAATAAATTTTTAAAAAAATAATTCAAAATAATAAATTTAATTAAATTAAAATTTAATTTTTTTATAATTACTTTTAAATTATTTAAAATTTTATTTATTGAGACTCTGGAAAAAAAAACTTATTTTTTTTTAAAGTAAAAATTATTATTACTAAAATTTTTTTATTTATTATTTTTTAAATCAATTTAAAAAAAATATTTTATTTAAAAATTAAAAAAAAAATATAATTATCTAAAATTTAATTTAGTTTGAATTTTAATTAAAATTTTTTATGAATATAAATTAATTAAAATAAAAAAAAAATTAAATAAAATTAAAAAAAAAAAAAATAAAATAAAAATTACAAAAAACCTACAAAGCAACAGAAATCTTTTAGAAAAATTACAATTGAGTAAAAAATGCGCTAAAATAAAAATTTATTTCACACAAAAAAAAAACCTTTCCTTTGAACTTTATTACGTTTGTTTGCGTTGAATGCTTATTTTCCTGATTTAATTTTGCTATACGCGCTAAATAAGAAAATTCCTCGTTTTAAGTGCAATTTTGTGTTTGTTCATTCAAATGGCATTCAAAGAACAACAACAAAGCAAAGAAACGACTAAAGAACGAAAAAAGTGCTTATTACGCTGCTCTTTGTACAAAATATTATTTATGCAACGAATAAAAAATTAAAATAATTTTTTTTATGAATACTTTTTTTTTTTTGAAGATTCCTCCCTTAACATAAAATGTCGAGTTTTTTTTTCAGGAACAATTGCTCCATAAATCTTCCTTTTATAGGACGATAAAAATCCAGGAATTCATAGAAGTAGGAGAAATTCTCCTTTAAAAAAGTGTAAATTGTAGTAAGTTACTTATTTAAATGCCAGTTGATCCAATCTCATCCTCCGCAATTGAAATAAATAAACGGAAGGATCACACACAACACATGAGGGAAGTGTATGAGAAATGTGAGTGGATAAATAAAAATTTATGCGGAAATTTAATAAAAATGCAGAGAAGAGGAGGAAATGTAATTTTGAACGTCTCAGTTGTTCTTCGTACGAAAAAAAATAAGAAGAAGTGTGTTTATGTGTTTGTTACATGAGCAAACAAAAAGCTTTTAAACCCTTCTTCCTTCCTCTCGTCAAAAGTTTTATTTATTAAAAAATCCTGCAATCGTGTCGATACTCTTGCCTTTCGTCTCAGGCAGACACAAGCCAATAAAAGCTGCTGCTACGAACGACGTGCCTGCAAAGAACCATAAAAATCCGTGCATGCCCATCGCATCGGACATCGCCATAAAATACTACATAAAACGAAAAAAAAAATCACAAACAATAAATAAAAAAAAAATCAGCCTTGATGCGAAAAAAAAACTCACTCTGACACCCAAAATAATTATTGTCCACAACTCCGCCATGCACAGCGTAAAAATCAAGCCACGAATTTTGTGCGGCAATATTTCAGTGACAACCACAATTGGGACGGTAGCAAGTCCAGCGGCAACGATAAAAAATAACACGGAGACACAAACGAGTGGTGTCGCACTGTAGCTCGGCGAAATTTGCTCCAATGACTTGAGGTAGTAATAACTGCCCGCAATGGAGAGGGAAATTGTCGCAACGATTGCCGACGTGAGAAGGAGAAGTTTTCTGCCGAGACGCTCGATTACCAAAGAAGCCACGTACGAGCCGAGAAATTGGATAAAAGCAATGATGATGGAACCCATTTCAGAGGAAAAGGGGGATCCGGCTTCGTCTAGAATTTGTTTTGTGAAGCAAATTATGACAAAGGAGCCGCTTACAGTGCAAAATGTTGTTACAATTAAACTCATTATGGTTGGTTTCCAATATGCGGGGTTTTCTAAAAGGTTAAAAAAAATTTAAATTATTCGATAAAGAACGAAAAACGAATTAAAATCTTGTAAAAAAATCCCAATGCAAATTTTTAAAATTTTAAATATTTTAAATTTAGCCCAATGCACATTTTAAAAATTTTTTACAAAGACAAATTTTAAATTTTTATTCAATTAAAAATTTTGAATTTTTATCCAATTAAAAATTTCTATAAAATTAAAAATTAAATTGAAATTTTTAAAATTTGAATTTACCCCAATGCACATTTTGAATTAATTTAAATTAAATTTTCGGCATATTTTGCATTCAAATTTCACTGTCTAATGGCATTTTTAAATATTTAGCCGATTAAAAATATCCCATGAAACATTCCAAAATTTCCCAATGCATTTTTTGAATTTTTGGCCCAATGCAAATTTTAATATGCTCTGAAAATTAAAATTTGTATTTATTTATTTTGAAAAAATTTTGAAATTTTTTTTTCAATCTTCGAAAGAAACTGTTTAATATGTTTTGGGTAGACAAAATTTAAATGCACAATGGGAAAAAATTTGAAAAGTTTATTAAAAAACTTTTGAAATGTACATTGGGTCAAAAAAAATGAATTTAACAAAATATAGAACTTTTGGCCCAAATGGTATTTTAAAATTGCAACTAAGAAAAAATTCTTAAAAATTTGCCCAAAAAATGTCACAATTTTTCATCCCGATGCACATTTTTAAATATTTTATACTGAATTTTTTAATTTTCATCCCAATATGCATTCAAAGTTAATATCCCAATGCACATTTTATTTTTTTTAAATAGGTAGCTTTTGTATAAAATTTTTTTTTATATCAAAATTTTTTGATTTCACATTTTGCCCCAATACACATTTTTAATTATTTGCCCAAAGCACATTTTGACATTTTTTCCCAAAGCACATTTTAATTTATCGTAATTTAAATTATTTGAATTTTGCCCAATACATATTTCAAAATTTCTGTTTTTTTTTATTTTAGTTTTCATAAAAAAGTTAAATTTTAGACCCAATGCACATTTTTTAATTTTTTTTTCAATTGTTAAGCTTTAAAACGCTATAAAAAATTTTTTAATGAATTTTTATCTTAAAAAATTTCTTACTGAAATCCGAAAGTCGTAATTTCTCCTTCACAAAATTGTTATTTGACTCCTTTACGAATTCTTGAACTTTATTTCCCGTATAATATTTGTTACTTTCTTCTGCTTGAGCATAATTTCCTCTTAACTTATGAAAATTTGGAGATTCTTTCACGAACATTATATTCACAGAGTACATCAAAGCCATCGCAAGTACAATTTTTGGCACAAAATGATATTCAAAAAACGTTGTGATGACAAATCCGAGAAATATCCCAAAATTACAAGAAACGGAAAAAATTGTTCCTAAATTTCCTCGTCGACTAAAAAAAAAATTTTTCAAATAAAATTTAAAAAAATAAAAATTAAAAAAATTACTCATCATCAGCAATTTCGCTCACAAAAACAGGAACAACAGTAAAAGCTCCTCCGCCCGACAATCCTCCCAAAATTCTCGCTACTAAAAGTTGGTTCGCAGTCGTTCCATACAAAATTAGGACCCAACAAATAATTTGCGGAATTCCAATTAAAATTAAAGTTTTCTTTCTTCCAATGCGATCGAGTAACCATCCACAGAGAAAAGTACTTGCCAAGCCTCCAAAGCCTCCAATTGCCGCAATCCACGAAGCTTCTTCGTCACTCAAGCGATTTTTCAATGGCGAATTTTCCGACTGCAGCAAAGGAATGTACGGCGAACTCCAAGAAATGAAAATTCCGTACAAAACTGTTGCTAAATTAGCTGCAAATTGATTTTTTTAATTTTTTTTTTCATTAAATAATTTCGTGCATTTCAATCAAATTTCCGCTGGCTCGACAGATACAGACCACAAAATGCCGCATAATACTGCCGATGCGCTGGTTTCATTTTTTTTTGCGAATAAAAATTACAAAATTTATTATTTATAGAAAATTCAAGTTGAATACGAAAAATTAACTAAAATTATGTTTTTTCAGCTGTTGGTCAATTTACTCGCTCTTGTTCAATTCACGGAGCAAAATTCGACTGAATTAAATTAAACATCAATTTATTAGCAAAGTGACGCTAATAAATGAATGAATCGATCTAATTAGTCATTTTTGTTGTTGTTGCTGACCTTTGAGTGATAAGCTTCTAAATTTGCTCGATTTTTGCATAGAAATTAGAAAGAGCTTGAAACGGAAGTGACATTCGTGCGTCGAGCTTTCATAACATTTCATAAATGTCAATCAACGTGAATTACGTAAAATTTAGTGAAATTAATATGGATTGCAGATAATTTTACATCTGAATGAATTCGTAAAGTCAATTATAATGTACAGTTAAGTGAATTGGGAAGTTAATTAATAAATGTGAAAAGTGTGTCAGGGAAGTTCGATTGATTTTGTGATGGATGGGATTTTATTTTAAAATATAGAAAAATGTTACAAGTTCAAAGTAAAAATATTTAAAAAAAAAATAATTTTTTCTTTAGAAAAATTTAAAAATTTATTCAAAAATTTTTAAAAAATTTAAATTTTATTTTTTAAAAAAAAATTTAAAAAAACAATTTTTTTTTAATAAATAATTTTTTGAATTAATTAAATTTTTAACAATTTTTTAATGATTTTTTAAATTTATTTTTTACAAGATTTTATAATTTTTTTAATATTTAAATTAATTTTTAATTTATTAATAAAATAAATTTATTATTTTTTTTATTTATTAATTTAAATTTTATTAAAAAAAATAATTAAAAAAACATTTTTTCAAATTAAAAATTTAATTAAATTAATTAAAGTCTGTTTTTAAATTAATTTAAAAATATAAAAAAAATAAAATGAAATGAAATGAAATGAAAAGGAGCTTAAAAAAATAAATTTAAAATTAAACTTAAAATTCAAAAAATTTTTCAAATATTTTTTTTTTTTTAAATTAATTTAAATTTAATTTAAAATAATTTTTAAAATTTTAATTTTTTTTAAATTTATTAATTTATTTAAATTAATTAAATTTTTAATAATTTTTTAAATGTTTTTTAAGAAATTTTATTATTTTTTTTTTATTTATTAATTTAAATGTAATTTAAAAAAAAATAAATAAAAATAATTTTAATAATAAATAAAAAAATAAATTAATTGAAGTCTGTTGTTTTAAAATTAATTTTTAAATTATTAAAAAATAAACATTTTTCTAAATTATTTATTTAGAATTTATTTATTTTTTGAAAATTTTAGCTAAACAATTAATATTAATTAATAAAAAAATACATTTTTTTAAAATTAAAAATAAAAAAAATAAAAATTTTTTTTTTAAATTTTTTAATATCAATAATTAAATTTGTTATTTAATTATTTGATTTATTCTTCTTTTTATATTTTATTATTTTATTTTTAAATTAAAATTAAAAAAAAAATAAAATTAATGAAAAAACAAAAATTTTAACTATAAAACTAAAATTTAATTTAATGAAATTAAAAATTAAATTAAATTATAATTTATTTAAAAATTGATTTTTTTAATAAAAAAATTTTCAAAAAATTTTTTTCTATTAAAGGATATTTTTTAATGAAAATTTTTAAATTTTTAATTTTTATAGAAAATTTCTATTAAAGTTATTACAAAAACTTTAAAATCTTTTCATCATATCTCATAAATCCATATAACAAAATCCATCGAAACTAATTTCAAATCAATTAAGATAATGAACCAATTTCTCATTGAACTTCTAAATTTAACTTAAAAATACTTTTCAATACACTTAAAGTCCCAAAATCTTATCTAATTTAAATAACAATGCTCTCAATAATTTTTTTGTTGTACTTTAATCAAATATTGTCCGCCGGACAGATTTAGTTCAATAAATTGACAAATAAAGACTTAATTTTCTTGTTTAAACAAGTTCTCTACTACTCTCAATGACTTTTGTTTGGTTCGTCATCGCGTTCGCCAGTTCAATAATTTCCCACTAAAATAATCATAATGTTTGAACGCACGATCGATATTATCTTGATAGGTTGTGTGCTTACCCATTATGATTATTACGATGTCAAAAGCAGTCGAAAAATTTTCTGACTGAGCATTGAGCAAACATTTGAGCAATAATCAACTCGAAATTTGTTGAGGTAGTTTGTTTGTAACAGATAAATTAATTGAGAGTTATTTTTATTTATTACTGTTTCGATTTTCCGTTGAGTCATTTTGAAATTAGGGAAAAAAAAAGGATTGGCAACAACAAAATCATCATGACGCAGCAAAAAATGTATTTTGACAAGTCATAGAAGGCGAAAAAGCAAATCAGGAAATAAATTTCTTAATTCGTCTTAATTATTTATTAGTCAACTGATGAATGATGGAGTGAAAAAGAAAAGCAAAAAACATGAGAATTGTAGAAAATTTTCGTACAGAAAAAAGGTTAAAAGCGTATTTTGAACCACGTGACCCAAGTTTAGTTCAAAATTTTAAATTTATTCTCTAAAATTTCAATTTTGGATATAAACTTTTAAATTTGTTCAAAATTTTTATAAAAATACAAATTTTAAGTTTTTATCCCAATGGCAATGCACAATTTGAATTTTTTGAATATAAATAAAATTTTAACCACGTGACTTTTTTTTAAAAAAAATTTGAATTTATCCATATTTTAAATTAAAATTTTGAAAAAATATTGATTTTTTTCTTCTAATTAACTTTTGGATTTTTTTTCCCGATGCAAATTTCAAATTTTCAACCTTTTCAACATTTTTTATAAAATTTTAACCACGTCACGTGTTTTTGTAAAAAAAGTTCAGTTAAAAATTTGAAACTTCTTCTCAGAAAAATTAATTTTGAATATAAAATTTTATAAAACTTAAAAATTTCCATTAAAATAAAAATTTTAAGTTTTAGCCCAATGCATAATTTGAATTTTTTTTGAATATAAATAAAATTTTAACCACGTGACTTTTTTGACGAAATTTGTGAGCTCAATGCATATTTTGAATTGTATTCTGAATATATTTGGAATTTTTCTTCTAATGAATTTTTAAACTTTTAAGCCCAATGCAAATTTTAAATTTTTCAACTTATTCAAAGTTATATATGTAAAAATTTTAACCACGTGACCAATTTTATGTTAAAAATTTGAAATTTCTTTTCAGAAAAAATATTTTTGAATATTAAATTTTATAGAAGTTAAAAATTTCCATTAAAATACAAATTTTAAGTTTTTTACCCAATGCACAATTTAATTTTTTTGAATATAAAAAAAAATTATAACCACGTGACTTTTTTAATAAAATTTTTGAATTTATGCATATTTTAAATTAAATTTTTGACAAAATCTTGATTTTTTTAATCTAATTAACTTTTGAACTTTTAATCCCAATACAAATTTTTAATTTTCAACCTATTCAACATTTTATTCGAAAATTTTGACCACGTGACTTTTTTAACAAAATTTGTAAACCTTATAAAATTTTAACCACGTGACCAAATGTTTATTAATTTTCCATTAAAAAGACATCAATTTAACCATAAAACTACAATTTATCTTCAAAATATGGTAAAATTATTCGAAAGAAGCCAATCTGTTATTATCATTCAACGTCTAATCTCCGTAGAAACTCTCTTAATCGCATAAAGTCTCCATTTAATAAATAAATGAAGATATTTCTCGTTATCTCTTTATGCCTCTTCTTCTTCAGTGATGTCTGTGCCAATATTGATCGTCTCACTCAGTTCAAAATGAAACAATTAGACAATGTACACAATTTCGGGTCGAGCGGAATTCGAGATGATGAAGACAAAAGAAACTCTTAAAAACAGATACAAATCTATACGAAATTGAATACATTACAAATTATATTATGTTTCATGCTAAACGCAAAATTTTATAGTCAATTATTTTTCATTTCCTCTTGTTTTGTGTTTTGTTTTATTTTTTCAAGCTGGCACGATTTTCTACATTAAAATTGATTATTTGAAATTTAATCAAGATGTTTCCTTTTTTTTCAAGTATAGTAACCGAAGAAAGTTTGGCGGTAACTCAAGTAATTTGCCACGTCGCAATGTATCAAGTGAGCGTGATCGCATTCGTTGGGCTCGAATTCGAATTTCTTGTAGACTTTTTTCAAAAAGAGCTCTAATTTCTTCTTGTCTCTGCCTCCTAAGTTATTTGAGATTCGATAGCAGGCCTTTTCCCACAGAAAAATTCGTTCCTGGGTGCAAAAAATTCCCTTTTCGATGAGCTTTTGTCTCGTTTGACATTCCGTTCTTGATGGATTTGAACAACGACAATTTTTCGATTCGGATTTTCTATAGATTCGATATTCCATTTTAATTTGATGTTTTTAAACTGACCACTTGAAAGTAACTGACTTACTTTAAAAAAGAAGAAGAAGCCATAAATTTATTTTTACAGCATTTCGAAGAAAAAATGCGGTATTAAACTCGACTCGGGTCATGAGGAGTACGAAAATGTGAAATGAGGAGTTCGAAAATGTGAAATGAGGAGTTCGAAAATGTGAAATGAGGAGTTCGAAAATGTGAAATGAGGAGTTCGAAAATGTGAAATGAGGAGTTCGAAAATGTGAAATGAGGAGTTCGAAAATGTGAAATGAGGAGTTCGAAAATGTGAAATGAGGAGTTTGAAAATGTGAAATGAGGAGTTCGAAAATGTGAAATGAGGAGTTCGAAAATGTGAAATGAGGAGTTCGAAAATGTGAAATGAGGAGTTTGAAAATGTGAAATGAGGAGTTCGAAAATGTGAAATGAGGAGTACAAAAAGCAAAGATACATATGCGACATCGAAATGCGGTTTAGTATGTCGTTCTTTAGACGACTACTCTCTCTATTTTTTTCTTATCATCGTTCAAATACTTGATATTTGGAACAAAGAGAGTATCAAATCAATTTCTTTGTTCGCATCAAATAATCTCAGGTGAGTCAGTTTCGCCTAAAGGATTTCTCATCAATTCTAAATTGAATTAAATTTCCAATCATTTTTCTTCTATTAAGATCTCATCATTTGTCGTTCAGAGTTTGCGAGAAGAAAAAAAAGGAAAAGTAATCAACTAAACAGCAACACAAATAAACACAAAATGAATGAAAAAAGAAAACTATAATCATAATAAAATATAGGACACACTACTTCTCTCATATACTAGTTTCTCCCTACTACTTTCCGACATAACGAATCCAAATCGATTTGGTCGCAGCTACGGAAAAATTTCCATCACTACGTTGACTGCTTGTCAGCACAAGCCAACAAAATAATTGCGCTTTCACACAGAAATTTCAAACGCACAAACACGACGAACAGGAGTTTTCGGGCATATCAACCTTAATTGGCTTCTGTATTAAATGCAAGAGCATGTTAGTGCCTCGGTGAAAATGAAATTACGAGGGATTGATTACTAATATATGCGAACGCCATCAATCCGCGTCACGTGAGTATTTGGTATTCATTAACTTTGATAAAAAGTCTTTGAATTAAAATCTAACGAAAAAAAAATATTAAAACGAAAAAAAAAATTAATAAGGAGGAAAGTTCGTGTGAAATTATTCATGAAAATTCTCATTATTTTTATTTTTTTTTCGTATCTCCTCAGGGTCTGTTTTGTCCCAATTTCCTAATAATGACTTTACGTGTACTTTGTTTAGAGAAGCATTTAGCATATTTTTGTCTTTGTTCCTTTTTAACACGTTGAGGAGGTATACGAAATTTTTTCTCCTATGTTCCTATAGAAAAATATGTCAGCGATGAAAAAATAATAAACCTGGTGTCCCCATTTGTGTGCTTTGTTTTTGTTTTGTATTGCACTGTTGTCAGAAAACGAGAATAGTTTACTTATAAAAATCTATTTTTAGTTAGATATACAGTAAAAATTCATAAAGTTTTAAAATAAAAATTTTTAAGTTTTAAGATAAAAAAAATTTTCTATTTTTAAAAAATAATATTTTTCAAAAATTTTTTTTTATCAAAAAAATTAATTTTTAAAGAAGATTTAATTAATTTTTGATGTACTCTTGAAAAAATTTTTTAAAAAAATTAACAAGCTTTATGCATTAATACTTTTTCAAAAATTAATTCACCAGATGGCGCTTTGTGAATTTTTTTTTATTTTTTACGACAGAGGGCACTTCATTTGGGATGCAAATATTATTTTTGTTATTTAAGAGTCCAAAAATTAAATTTAAATAAAAAAGTATAGTAAAAATCGCCTTTTACAAAATTTTTAGAACAGATGGCGCTGTAAAGAGTTTAAAATCGTATTATTCTCTTATTCTCTATCGTATTATTTTCTAAATTTTTTACAGATATTTAAAAGTAATAAAAAACAAAGTTGAAGTAAAAGATTTGGTTATAATAGCTAATTATAAAATTTTAGCACCAGGGGGCGCTTTGAAAGTTTTAAAACCTAAATTCTTATAGAATATTCGTTAATTTTTATATTTTAAACTTTTATAGCGAAAAAAAATGTTTAAAAAAAAATTTCAGCCAAAATCCTCTTATTATGAGGGCTCATGTACCGATTTTTGAAAACTGAAACATTAGAAACAACTTTTGTTTTGGACTTTTTCTTAATTCTGCGTTTCCGATGTACAGGCGCCATTTAAAGATGTTAGCAAAAAAAAAAAAAAAAAATCAGCCAAAATCCTCTTATTATGAGGGCTCATGTACAGATTTTTGAAAATTGAGCTATATTACCGTTCTCCGTCTCAAATTGAAGGTTTTAACATTAGAAACAACTTTTGTTTTGGACTTTTTCTAAATTTTGCGTTTTCGATGTACAGGAGCCTTTTAAAGATATTAGCAAAAAAAAATTTCAGCCAAAATCCTCTTATTATGAGGGCTCATGTACAGATTTTTGAAAATTGAGCTATATTACCGTTCTCCGTCTCAAATTGAAGGTTTTAACATTAGAAACAACTTTTGTTTTGGACTTTTTCTAAATTTTGCGTTTTCGATGTACAGGAGCCTTTTAAAGATATTAGCAAAAAAAAAAAAATTATTAAAAAAAATTTCATCAAAAATCCTCTTATTATGAGGGCTCATGTACAGATTTTTGAAAATTGAGCTATATTACCGTTCTCCGTCTCAAATTGAAGGTTTTAACATTAGAAACAACTTTTGTTTTGGACTTTTTCTAAATTTTGCGTTTTCGATGTACAGGAGCCTTTTAAAGATTTTTGAAAATTGAGCTTAGCAAAAAAAAAAAACAACTTTTAAAAATCCTCTTATTATGAGGGCTCATGTACAGATTTTTGAAAATTGAGCTATATTACCGTTCTCCGTCTCAAATTGAAGGTTTTAACATTAGAAACAACTTTTGTTTTGGACTTTTTCTAAATTTTGCGTTTTCGATGTACAGGAGCCTTTTAAAGATATTAGTTATTAAAAAAAAATTTCAGCCAAAATCCTCTTATTATGAGGGCTCATGTACAGATTTTTGAAAATTGAGCTATATTACCGTTCTCCGTCTCAAATTGAAGGTTTTAACATTAGAAACAACTTTTGTTTTGGACTTTTTCTAAATTTTGCGTTTTCGATGTACAGGAGCCTTTTAAAGATATTAGCAAAAAAAAATTTCAGCCAAAATCCTCTTATTATGAGGGCTCATGTACAGATTTTTGAAAATTGAGCTATATTACCGTTCTCCGTCTCAAATTGAAGGTTTTAACATTAGAAACAACTTTTGTTTTGGACTTTTTCTAAATTTTGCGTTTTCGATGTACAGGAGCCTTTTAAAGATATTAGCAAAAAAAAATTTCAGCCAAAATCCTCTTATTATGAGGGCTCATGTACAAAAATTGAGCTATATTACCGTTCTCCGTCTCAAATTGAAGGTTTTAACAAAACAACTTTTGTTTTGGACTTTTTCTAAATTTTGCGTTTTCGATGTACAGGAGCCTTTTAAAGATGTTAGCATTAAAAAAAATTTCAGCCAAAATCCTCTTATTATGAGGGCTCATGTACAGATTTTTGAAAATTGAGCTATATTACCGTTCTCCGTCTCAAATTGAAGGTTTTAACATTAGAAACAACTTTTGTTTTGGACTTTTTCTAAATTTTGCGTTTTCGATGTACAGGAGCCTTTTAAAGATATTAGCAAAAAAAAATTTCAGCCAAAATCCTCTTATTATGAGGGCTCATGTACAGATTTTTGAAAATTGAGCTATATTACCGTTCTCCGTCTCAAATTGAAGGTTTTAACATTAGAAACAACTTTTGTTTTGGACTTTTTCTAAATTTTGCGTTTTCGATGTACAGGAGCCTTTTAAAGATATTAGCAAAAAAAAATTTCAGCCAAAATCCTCTTATTATGAGGGCTCATGTACAGATTTTTGAAAATTGAGCTATATTACCGTTCTCCGTCTCAAATTGAAGGTTTTAACATTAGAAACAACTTTTGTTTTGGAATTTTTCTTAATTCTGCGTTTTCGATGTACAGGAGCCATTTAAAGATGTTAGCAAAAAAAAATTTCAGCCAAATATCCTCTTATTATGAAGGCTCATGTACAGATTTTTGAAAATTGAGCTATATTACCGTTCTCCGTCTCAAATTGAAGGTTTTAACATTAGAAACAACTTTTGTTTTGGACTTTTTCTAAATTTTGCGTTTTCGATGTACAGGAGCTTTTTAAAGATATTAGCAAAAAAAAATTTAAGTCAAAATCCTCTTATTATGAGGGCTCACATACCGATTTTTCAACTTTTGTAGATCACGGTTCTCCGGCTCAAATTGAAGGTTTTGGTATTAGAAACAACTTTTGTTTTGGACTTTTTCTAAATTTTGCGTTTTCGATGTACAGGAGCCTTTTAAAGATGTTAGCGAACTTAATATTGAACCAAATATTTGAAGATGAAAATTTGTTTAATTTTCTTTTTACTTGCCATCGGATGAATTTACATGGCAAAAAGTGCAAAAATAGGACAACTCAAATAATTACTCATATCAGGACTATTCAGGAATTTGGAAGGGTCTTTCATTTAAAATTTATTAAAATTTTTGACCACAGATGGCGTTTTGTTAAACAAAATGTTTAAAATTTGATCTTATAATATCTCTTAAATATTCTTAAACCCAATTTTTTGTATAATTTAAATTTTTTCAATAATAATTTCATATTTAGTTTTCATTTTGTAAAAAATTCCTTTTCATCGTAAAAATAATCCATTTTCTCACCGCTGAATATTTGCATAGTTAATGTGAAAAATGTTATCTTAAATTATTTAGAAGCTTTTATTGTTGTTTTGCGTCTCTCATTTTCCATTCTTTACTTTTCTTCTCGCTCGCTTCTCCTTCTTTTAATTTTTGCGTTAAGCAAGACAAAAGTTCATTGTCGTTAATTCTCGTACAAAGTCCTCTTAATCAGAAAAGAGAGAAAAAAAAACAAGTAATTGTCACACACCACGAATTTTCCTTTCTTTGCCTTTTCTCGCTCGACTTCCGCTGAGAAAAAAAAAACATTTTCATTAAATTAAAAAAAAAGGCAGGAAACGCACTCGACTGCTTAAATATATGCCAGCAGCACATTCGTCAATAACACACGAGAACTGTCAATTGCTCGCTTGTGTCTCTATTCTCCGCACGTAAACACATAAACATCTGAATAAATCCCCCGTTGCTCGGATAAATAAACAACAAGTACACTGCCTGCCTGCCACATTATCGATTGGTTTGCTATGTTCTCACCTTTCTATCGCGCTTTTTCATCATCTATAAAAATGTGATGACAGCTAATTAAAACGGCAGTAAAAAATATGAATCGATGGTTATTTACTTTTTAAGTGGCGATAAAAAAAAATAAGTATGGATTGTTTGCCATGACACACTTTTTTTTCCTTCCTCATCTCTAATTACAGTTTTAAAGCTAAATTAAACCTTTTTTGTTATTTTTAGAACCCTTGTAAGCCAATGTAAATCCAAACTCATCCCGGGTTCCATTCATGCAAAAAACGAAAAAAAAAAATAAATTTTAATAAGCGACCATTTTACGCTGCTGCTGAATAAAGTGTCATCATCAGCAGGTTGATATTTTTATGGTCACAGAAAAAAAAATTCCTCGTCGACATAATTTTGCATGAAACAAGCGACAACGAAGACAATAAACAAAATGTGTAAATTAATTTGATGGACAGGATGTAATAAAAATATAGGCAAAAAAGGTCGGCGATGAGTTTATATTTTTTTTTCATATATCTGAATGAAAAAGGAGGATGCTGTTCATGTTAAAACAATATAATTTCCGATTAAAAAGGCTTTTTTTTGCACGCACGCGAATGAAATTATATATGAATTATTTCAATGTTTTATTTAATGAAAATGAACAAAAATACTCGCACGGGAAAATTTATTTTTTTTTTCGCAGTGTTGTTAATTAAGGATGAATCTACGTGTTGTATAAAATTAAAGTGATGAAATTAAAAAAAAAACTGAGAGCGAAAAAAAAATTGTTATTAGGTCGGGAAATAGTGTAGGAGTGCAGATGTTTTGGAAAGCCGTTATTTAATTAATTTTCCGCACTATTTTTTGCGATGAACATTTTTTTTTATAAAAAAAATAAAAAATAAATGAAGATTGACGCTTTGATGGGTGAAAAACTGCAGGGAGTAATTACGAATTTTGAGTGGGTTTTTAAATTTGTTTTCTCGGAAAAAATGATTTTATTTTTACAATTTTTTTGTAGGTCACTTATCTAATGAAAGACCATGGAAAAGTGAGAAATTTGTGAAAACGTTGTCAGGAAATGAAGAGCACTTATGACATTTCAATTCAGATAATTTTTGCTGTGAAAAATTACATGGAATAATTTTGTATTCACATACTTGAAGCTTACTTCAACTAAAGGTAAATAATTATTAATTAAAAATTAAATTAAAAATAATTATTTTCAATGAAATTAAAAAAAAAAATTTAAAAAATAAATAATAAAATAATTAAAATAAGTAAAAAAAAATATTTTAAATTTCAATTTATTTAAAATTATTTTAATTTAATTTTTTTATTTTTTATTAAATAATTTTAATTATTAAAAAAATAATTATTTTCTTAATTTATATAAAAAATTAAAAAAAAATAATTAATTAATAAAAAAATAAAAATAAATAAAATAATAAAATTTAAAAAAAATATTTAGAATTTTTATTTATTTTTTTTTAAATTAAAATTTTTAATTCACATTTTTTTAAATTAAAAAAAATAAATTAAATTTAAATTTATTTATTAATTTATTAATTAATTTAATAGTTAATTTAATTTTTTAACAATAATTTCTTTTTTTTAAAATATTTGTTTTTTATTTAAAAATTTTTTTATTTTTATAGTCAGTTGTTAATATTTTTTAATTATTTAATTTTAAAAATAAAAACTAAATTAATTCTTCATTTTAACTTTTTTAAATTAATTAAGATTTTTTATCGATTTTTATAAAATAAAATAAAAAAAAAATAAATAAAAAAAATTAATTAATGTTATTTTAAATTTTATATAAATAAATTTTAACTAACTTTTAATTATATAATTTAAATTTTTTAATTTTTCAAAAATTAATAATTATATAATGTTCATTTTATTTCTTTAGTTGTAACTAAATTAATGAATAATTATAATAAAATAATATTAAATTTATAATTATTTTTTTTAGTTTACAAAAAATCATTTTCTGTTATTTATTTTATTTATTTATTTTTTAGTTTATTCATTAATTTTTTATTTTATTTATTTATTTAATATTTATTATAATTTTTTTTTTTGAATAAAAAATTAAAATAAAATGATAATGAAAGAAAATTTAAAAAAAAATTGTTCAAAACTTACCTTAAAAGTTTTAGTAAATGTTCCTTTATTTTATTTAAATACTGCTTATATTAACGACAAAATTGATCCTTTTAATTTGAATAAATTTCTGTTGAATACTGCTTTGTAATAATTTATTATTATTTATTTGTAGTTCTATATTTTTGTAATATTATATGTTATTATTATTAATAATCATCCACTTAATTTTCTAATTTAAATATCATAAACCGTAAATATCACTAAGTTTGTAATTATTACTTTATTTATAATTGATCAGCATGCCTTACTTAATATTTAATAAATTCACGAGGAGAACAATTTATATTCAACAATAATTATTACATATGCTCAGGCTCACTATTTTATTACAATAAACGACGGAATTATTTCACTTTCCAATTAACTTTTTTTTTATTTTTTTTATGATATGCAAGAAATTGATATGTATGCGTTACCACTTATAACCTAAAGCTGTTTCCACGTAAATTACATGGTTGTCTTCTTTGTGTTCAGCTCATAAATCAAAGTCTCTTTCAAAAGTGTCACGTCATTCACTACTGCATTGTTGCGTTAGGGGTACACTTTGTCATAACGATTTTCCGTCAAGTTTGTTTGTCTTTCGTATGTCGCACATTTAGTTCACACTTTAATCGTTAATTAACTGCAAATGTCGAAAGAATATTTTTGTTAGAGGGATTTTCGCGCCAAAAAAAATTTTTCGCGCCAAAAAATAATTTTCGCGCCAAAAAATAATTTTTCGCGCCAAAAAGTGTTTTTTTTTTGTTGGAAAAGTCAGTTGCTATTAAATATTCATTTTGTAAATTTATTCCATTAAGCCTTGATCTAATTTGGGGTCCAATTTCAGAACAAAGGAGAAAAAAAAACAAAATTCGATTAAAATAATCAACATATCCAAATAATGGTTCTTTTATGACTCATTAATAAACTCGCGTAGGCTTTTGTTCCTTCGTTAGTAAAATCATCGCATGCCATGTATCTTGATTATTATTAAATTTGTCAAAGTGTGGCGTTATTGCCATGTTTCGAATACACAATGAGAACCTGTACTTAAATGATTTTAATCACCTCTCCAACTTGTTGGTTGGTTGGCACAAAGGCACTTCAAAGGGAAAACGAGACATATGTTCAACATATCAATTCCATATAATAATTTACTTGAGATGATACCAACTATTTAAACACAGAGAGAGACGTAATTTGTACAAGATTACGTTTCAATAAATTCTCGGAAATTTACAATGTTAATTATAGCAAAATTACTCCAAGTGAGTAAATGGAAGTAAATTGTAAAAGTAGAAATAAAATAAAAAAAAATTCATTAAATTACAGAAAAAGACAAATTTAGCAATGAAAAAATACTTTTCAAGCACTTCGCAAGTCATTATGCCAAATGTTTAATTGGAAAAGTTTACTGCGCGTTTTATTCCTTTGACTTTTTTTTACTACTACTTTAAGAACTTTTTTTTTTCTTTGAGTTTTATTTATGATTATTACATTAAGACGAAGTTAACTTCTTTTTACGGTTGAAGTTGTAAAACTGTCGAACATTATTTCAAATATTTTTCAACATTTTTCTTTGAAGTTAATATTGGATTTTTTTGTTCACGTATTTTATTTAAAAATAAAAAAAAAATATTTAAAATTTTGAGTAAAAATAAGGAATACATTTTTGGAAATAAAAAAAAATATTCAAAGGTATTTTTAATTTAAATTTAATTTTTTATGAATTAAATAATTTTTTAAAATAATTTTTGTTCTTTGAAAATTTTTCAAATTTTGGAAAAAAAATATTATTTTTATTTTAAACAAGATTTGCTCAAAACCTTATTCGAACATCATATGAATTTTTTTAAAACAAAAAAATTTAAAGATACTTTAAATTACATTTTTTTTTGTAATTTTTAAAATATAAAAATTTTGTGAATTTTTTTTTAAAAAGCAAAAAATTATTTTAATTAATTATTTTTTTTTTCAATTAAAATTAATAAAAAAAATATTTACGAAATTTAACAAGAAAAATATTTTGAAATTTTCATGAATTTGAAAATAAACATTAAAATTTTTAAAAATAATTATTTATTTAATTTAAAATAAATTTATTTTTAAATTTTTTAAAGATTTAGTTTGTTTAAAAAAATTTGTTTTTTTTTAATTTTTGAAGATATGAAAAATTTTTCTTATTAGTTTTTAATTTTTTTTTTTAATTTTATTAAATTTATTTTGATAAATTATACAATTTTATTATTTTTATTTATTTTATTTTTTTCAACAAATTCATGAAAATTTAAAAATAATTTTCTTATCAACTCTCTTCGTAAATTTACCGTTAATATTTTTTTCCATCAATTTTAATTTAAAAAATAATTAAATTAATTTTTAAAAAATCACAAAATTAATATCTTTTAAAAATTTAAATAAAAAAAATTTATTTTTATATGAAATAATAAAATCATAAAAAAATCTTCTGACTTTTCCAAACACTATTTTTAATTTAAATTCAATTATTATTATTAAAAATTTTTTAATTATTTAAAAATATTTATTTTTTTTTCGTAAAACAAAACAAATTAACCACAAAAATAAATATTCTTCCACAATTGACCTTGACATTTTAATTTTATTTATTTATTTATTTTTTTTTTTTTTTGTATCACCTTTCAACACATTTTTGAGTGCGTAACTCGCTCGAATTTCCTTTATTTATTTTTATTATTAATTTTTATCTTTTTTCTCGTCTTACGTATTTTTTATTTATTTTTTCGTGTGTTAAATAAATGAACATTAATCGATTATTTGTTATTCGATATTTTTTTTAATTCGACCTTTGCGTCGTTTTTATTTAATTTTATCTTTTTTTTATCCTCGAATAATTTTAATTTAATTTTTTTTTTATTTAATTTAATATTTTTTTTTATTTGCAATTTTTTTATTATTTTTCCTTAGCAAACATTTTGTGTGTGTATTTTTTCATTTTTTTTATATTTATACATTTAATATAACAACTTTGTACATTGACACACACGGCACAGAGAACCGCCGACAAAAGTCTTGATTATTTGCGTGCACATTATTATTTCATTAAACCACATTTTTGTGTAGATTTATTTTATTTTTTTATGTATTTTTCCTTTTATTTTTTTTTTCGTTCACATTTTTTTTCTTCTTTTTAATCAAAGAAATTTTTTTATTGCAAAAATCAATGAATTTGTTATTTAATTTATTTTTTTTTATTTATTTTTAGCACTGAACGAATATGTTAATCGACATTAAGGTGCGAATTTGTGTGTGTCTTCGAGCACGAACCTGCGTATTTTTTTATATTTCCGGGAAATGTCAAACCACTTTAATTATGGTTGTAATTAACGCACAATTAAAAACATTTCCTTCCCTCGCGAACATTAAGATTTCACGACGCGACGAAATTTTTTTCCTCGTAAATTTTCACGCGCGCGTTTTTTCGTAACGAATTACATCATTTTTGTACGACGAGAGAGAAAAAAGTACGATTGTAATTTTTTTTTTGTATAAACGTCACCGGAGACTATCATCATAATTCGACCAAAACACCCGATAAACTGTGATACATAACATACCTCGATGTCTGTCGTACCTTTTGCTGCAGTAAAAATTTTTTGCTCCTTTCTATACCGGTTTTTCGACTGGAAGTCTCTCTCTCGTTTTCTCTCTTTTCCTTTGAAAATTGTCTAAAGAGGGGAAATTTGATGGAAAAACGTGCTAAATGCTGAAAATTGAGAGAAACGAAGAAATTGAAGAAGAAAGGAAAAGGAAAAATAAGCAAATCGTTGACCTTTTAAAGTTTAAAAAAATATTTTGGCAACAATTTCATACAGAAAATTTCATAATATTTACCTGCCAGCTAAATTTCCGAATAAACTTTCAATTTTGTTTGATAAAATTAACCAGATAACCCCTTTAGTCGTTGCTGAACCTCTTTTTCTTCGACAAACGTATCTTAAAAACTTGATGATGATCATCTTGTGCCCCACTTTACAATTTTTTTTTGTCCGTTTAACCTCTTTTGATTCATCAAGGAAGAAAAAATTGAATAAAAATGCTTGCTTGTTTATTTTTTTCACTCTTTACATCCCCGTCGTCATCATCATCATCGTCAGGTCGATCTGATATTTTTGTGTGATGAAATATTTTTGCGGTGTAGAAATCCGAGACTGCACGAGACACGCAATTGCTGCAAATAAACGAGAGAAAACGAGATTGGAGTAAATAAAAATGGAAAAAAGGATTTAAATAGGGCGATGTAAGAGTAAATGAGGAAGAGTACCCTCATTTTGTGAAAATTTATGAATGGTTGGAGATGCATAAAAATGAGGATGAAACCACTTGAGAGACATGATCATTAGACATTGATTTTGGATTTTTTTTCATAAATTAAAGACATGAGAAAAGGTAAGATTTTTAAAAAAAACTTTATGAGGTTTTCTATTCAGATGAAATTTAATTAATTTTTAAAATTTAATTTAATTTAATTTATTTTTAATTTTATTTTTTTAATTAATTTATTTTATTATTTTATGTAAACTATTTAATTTAATTTGTTATCTTCTTTCATTTTTTTAGAAATTTAAATTTATTATTTTTATTTAATTTTTTTAAATCTTATTTATTAAAAAAAAATCATTAATTTATGCCAAATATTTAATTTAATTTAAAAAAAAAATATTGAGTTAAAAATTATTTTTTTACTTGTTTCTTAATTTTAATGAAGAAATTGAAAATTAAATTATATTTCAATATCATATTTAATTAAAAAAAAAAATAATAAATTAATTTTATTTATTAATAAAAAAAATTAATCAAAATTATTTTATTTGATTTTAATTTTTTTTTTCATATTTTACTCATATTTTATTGATTTTAATTTTTAATTTTTTTTGAAGTATTTTTTAATTTTATTCAAATTCAAAAAAAATAATTTAATTAAATTATCTTAATTATTAAATTTAATTTTATTTTATTTTCCATAATTTTCAGTTTTATTTTTTATGAATTCATAAATAAATTAAATTAATAAAAATTTTTTAAAAATTTCTGAAAAATTTTAATAAACAAACGATAAAAATTATAATTTAAAAAATATATTAATAAAAAAAAATTTTAATTAAAAATTTTATTTAATAATTTTTTTGAATAAAAAAATATTTATAAAAAAAATAAATAAAAAATTTAAGAATTATTTTGAATTTTTACGTGAAAAATTTATATATTTATTTATGTTATTTTTTTGAAAATTTTATTAATGCCATTAAAATGGCATTCATTAAAAAAATTAATTAAAATTTCATTAAAAAATTAATAAAATTTTGGTTTAAAAAAAATCATTCAATAAACTTTTTATAATTCCTATAAACTATTCAAAAATTGCACCTAAATCTGCTACATTATCATTAAACATTTCCGAGAAAATCCACGAACTGAAAATAAAATTAGTTAATGACTTAATTGGCTTCTGCTTTCATCAGAATTTTGTCAAATTAACCATCTATGCAATTCCGCACTCTAAAATTCCAACACTGCCAAAATGAATTCATTTCACAGCAAAAGTGTTAATTAACGTTCGTTCGCGTTACTCTCTTATTTCAATCCACACCGAATTCAAACTCAAAATCGAATTTTCGATCAACAATCTCTCTCTTTAAAAACCATTTAAACTTTTTTTGTAAACGACAAAAAAGAAAAAAAAAACATTGTGATAACACACGCAGAACGAGCAAACAAAACTTATCTCATCAATTTCTTCCGAAACGAAGGTCAAGTTTATTGAAAGAACAAACATTTGATAACTTTCTCATCCGTAGGTTCGGGCATTATTGTGTACATGTGTCAACCATATGTGTTCCCTTTTTGTGTATTCAAGTACAGGCGTTTCCTGTTAAAGCATGAACAAGCAAAGAATTAACGAAATTTCTCATTATTCGTCATTTTACGAAGATTTACTGTACAAAAAAATTATCAAGAATTTTTTTTTGCTTGATATGTTTCTTTGTACGGAATGTCATGTTCAGTCTCAATTTGTCGTCTGTCGAATCGTGACGTCCTGAAATAAAGAAAAAAAAATGTTATTATTCGCTTTAGTTGTGGCTTTTGTTTCACTTACGCGGGCTGAATTGGTCGAGGATCTTCCATGGCGTCGCCAAAATACGAAATGCAATGAAACCTCATGCCTCATTGCGAAATTCGACTCCAGCATTACGCCGCATCTCTTTGTAAGCGAATGTCGTGCGGATAAAGTTAAAATCATTACCTTTGTTGACAATGCAAATGTGGCGGAATTGCCGGCAGAGTTATTTAATCAAGTAAAGTATTTAGCAGTTGTCACGTTGAACGAGTCTCGTGCGGAACGCGTTGCCGCAAATACGCTACGAAATGCCAAATATTTGGAGGAACTTTATTTGTCGAGTAATTTGATCAACATACTCGAAGCAGATGCCTTCGTTGGGGCATCGCAATTAAAGTTGTTGGATTTGAGTAAAAATCAGCTTGAAACGTTGGAAGGAAATATTTTTGCGCCGCTTAAAAACCTTCAGGAACTGAATCTGGCTGATAATCTGCTGAAATCCGTGGATAAAAGTGCTTTTAATGGGCTGGAACGCGTTACATCCATAAAATTGGCGGGAAATGCATTAAAAGTGTTAGATACTAACACTTTTTATCCCTGCAAAAGTTTGGCTTATCTCTATTTGCAAATGAATCAACTTACCAAACTGCGACTCCGGATGCACTTTAACACGATGTACTGGCTAAATGCTGATGACAATTTAATTGAAGATTTGTTCCTTGATGCTGATGAGGTTCGAAATCGCGCTGCCCATGTCTACATCACTGCCAATCGTAATCAAATCCAAAAGTTCAAGATTACCGAGAAATACAACGTGCGTAATTTGTATCTCGAGGACAACAAGTTCATCGACTTGCAAGAGATAACGCCGATGGTAGCTTTACATGATTTACGTTTAGGCAACAACAACTTGTCTCACATCACTCCAACGATCTTCAAAAATCTCCGAAACTTGGAGATTCTGTTCTTGCAAAATACGATGTTGCCCGCTATTCAAGAAAACTTTTTCCAGAACCAAAAAAACCTCAAAACGCTTCACATTGGCTTCAATAAACTCGTGGTTGTCGATCTTCGTTACTTGAAGCAACTCACGAAACTCGAGCAACTTCATTTGGATGCCAATGAGTTGACAGACTTGAATGTTTCGGAACTCAAAGAAGCCCTTCCGAGCTTGAAACGGATAGAGTTGAGGGACAATCCGTGGAATTGTTTGAAGCTTAAGACCATTATGGGATACTTGAGGATGTATAATGTGAAGTTGGTGAGTGAAGAGACGAGTGATGAGCCAAATGTTGAGAAGATTCGGTGTGTGGATGAAGGAAGGGAAGTTGATGCTTTGAAGCGGAAGATTAAGATGTTGGAAGATAAGTTGGAGAAAGTTATTGAGATGTATAATATGAACTTTTGTGAGTTGAAGGATAGTTCGTGTTGTAGTCAAGCGCCGAATTTGTCGCTGTTTGGAGATGTTGGGAATGAGACAGCGATTGATATGAGATTTGAAAGGAATTTTACGTGTTCGAAGAAATAATTTTTAAGATTATATTAAGAGTTTCTTAAAATATTTTTTGTAAAATTTATTTTTAATTTGTTTTTCATAAATTTAATTTAAGTTCGAATTTTATTTCAGAAAAATAAAAAAAAAATATTAAAAAATTAAATTAAAAACTTAAAAATTAAAAAAAATATTAATTAATTTAATTAAATTATTTTTTATTTCGAATTTCTTTAATTAATTCAATTTATTTGATTTCATGCTTTAATAATTTTTTAATTTAATAAATTTCAAAATTAAAGTTTTTATTATAATTTTATTTTAATTAAAGTTTTTTTATTTTAATTTATTTAAATTTAATTTTCGATAATTTTGCATTAAACTTAATAATTTTTTTTCAAAAAATTAAAACAAAATTAATCTTTTATTATAAATTTTAAGAAACTTAAAAAAATAACTAATTAAATTAATTTTAATTTTAAAAATAATTATAATTATAATTGAAAATAATAAATTTAATTAATATTAACAATTATTTTAATAATAAAATTATTTTCAAAAATTAATAACAAAAATTTATTTTTTAAAAATTCTAATTTTTAATTAATTATTTTTTTAAAAGTTTGATTAATTTATGATAAAAAAATTAATTTTGGTTTTGAATCTTTGAAAAGAAATTTTTTTAAAATTTTAATTAACAAATAACATTTTATTTAAAAAAAATAAACATTAATTTTGAAATTTATTATAATTAAAAAATTATTTTAAGAATCGAATTAAAGAATTGAATTTTAAAAATCGAATTAATTAATAATTAAAATTAAAAAAAAATAATTATTTTTAAAAATGTTTAATTACAATATTTTAAATGTAAAATTAAATTAATTCTTTTTTCATAATTTTAGTTTTAATTTGAAAAAAAAATATTTTAATTAATAAAAATTAATTATTTTTTTTATTTTAATTTAATTTAATTTTTTCAAATAAATTTTTTAAATATTTCTTATTTTATTTTTTATGTCAAATAATTAAATCTTAAATTAAAAAAAATTAATAATTTAATTTGAAATAAAAAAATTTAAAATTTACTTTAAATAAAAAAGTATATTTTGATGAATAAAATTAATCGAATTTATTTTAATAAAAAAAATAAATGAAAAACCAATAAAAATTTATTTAATAAGAAAAATTAAACATTAAGATAAAAATTATCATAAGAATTAAAATGAAAAAAAAAACTCAAATTCATAAGAAAAAATTCTCGACCTTCACAACGACACCGCACGCAATAAATTGATTGCACATAATTACTTAAACAACACACGCATTAAATATTAATTAGCTATCTCTCTTTGTTTATTGTATGCGTTTGTTATCCAAAATCCCCTTCACATACAAAATGATACTATATTGACCTCATTAAGCGTTAATTGAATTTATGTCGCACACAATTATTATTGGCTCACCTCCATATATACGAAATTCGCGGCGTCCTGCATTCGTTATAAACTGCGCCTGATATGCATAATTGTTTTTACAAACCAAATCAATTAAAAAGCTTTTAAATATGCAACTCGAAACTGCCGCGCGTCGCTAAAATTTTTACTGAAAATTCAATTTTTGCCCGAATTTCATTAAAATTATTATTTTATTACCAATATTATCTTATATAAATAATAAATTCATATGCAAATACGAGGCTTGATTAAATTCAATTAAAATTTATATTTTTACACAAAATTCTCGGAACTGAGTTTGATTGATTACCTTCATAAAATAATTGAGTTGAACTATTTATTGTTTTACGAATGGTCAGAAAAAAAATATTTCTAAAGTTCATTTTTTTGTCTGTCAATAGCAAACATAATATTTTTAGTTTAAATTGACGTCTGCATCTCACTGTCTGGAAATTTATAGAGAAATGAAATGAAAAGCAGGATATGGGTAAAAATAGAAATTCATACAAAAAATGGTTGTATGTGGCTTTTATTGTACTTTTGACGTGTGTTTTTGAAATAAATAAACCACAATGAATATCCAGAAGAGAGCAATCACTGTCAGATCAATTTTTATTTGAAATATTTTTTTTGAATGGGAATTTTACAAGTAAATAGTTGAAAAAAAATTACTAAAATTTTAAACGAAATAAAAATATTTAAAAAATAATTAAATTAAATAAAAAAAAATTTTGAACTTTTTTAATTTTTTTTTAACGAAATTAAATTTTAAAAAATTACAAAATTTTTAAATAATTAAATTTAGGAAAAATTGACATAATAAAATAAATTTTATAAAAAATTAAAAAAATTAAAATACGAAATTAAAATTTAAAAAAAAAATTAAATTAATTTTATTAAAAAACAATTAACTTTTTAAAAAATTATTATTTTTTTAATAAACAAAATTAATTTTGCAATTTAAATGTTTAAAAATAAAAATTAATTAAAAATTAAGAGTTAATCAATTTAAAATTAATTTAAAAAAATAATTAAATATTTTTTAATTAATTATATTTTTAAATTAAAATTAATTAAAATTTTGTAATTTTAATTTTGAGTTAAAAAAATTACTTTTTAAATTTTATTTTTCTTAAAAAATAAAAATTAATCAAAAATCAAAATTTAATTACTTTTATTAATTAAAATAATTTTAAATTAAATTAATTAATTATTTTAAATTAATTTTATTTTTTAAATTAAAATTTAAATAAAAAATTTTTTTTTTGTATAAAAAAAAAATATTTAAAAAAAACTTACCTTTTAATTTATCCTGAAGTTAAGTCCGTTGAAAACTTTAATTTTAAAAAATCATCTGACATTTACCTGAAACGAACAGAAAAAAAATTAATTGACAATTTTCTTCGTTCATTTATATTCATTAAAAATATCTCGAACGTGAATAAACTAACTTCGTTACCATATTGTATATCCCGTAAACAAATTAAAAGGATATTTATGTTAAATCTTCTCATAAATGAATTAAATTCAATTTAAATTTTGCCAAAAGTTTGCGGTAAATTTGATTTTCTTGTGTTGTGTGTCAAATGCACTCAAACTGCAAATTTTTCCTGAAAAGACTCGAAAATTTAAATGCTGTCCAAATTTACTTCCGGGTTTGATGCTTTTAACACACACTTTTGCTTCATAAATACCTCAACCGAAAAACACATTACAATTTGAATGATAATTATTTTGCTTCCTTTGCCGGTTTTTCACACAAAACGAAGGTAAAAAGACACATAACATGACAGAAAGTGCATGAAAATGCACTCAAGTTTTGGTTTTTGCATCGTTTTTGTGTGTCTATGTGGTCGACATTTGCATTAAAATAAGTGTTTATTGTGTGGAATTTCAAGAAATTGTTTTATTGTGCAACTCTACCTGTGCAAAATTATTATAATTTTGTATGCAATCAGCTTCGTGCACGGCAAAAACTTTGTGGTTACATTATTATTAATATACGAAAGTTATGACATTTTAGACATGGCAAACATTTATAGATAGAGCGGGAAAAAAAACAGGGAATTTTAGTCTTGAAATTCGTCACAAGCGCAACATAGACACAGCAAAATCAACAGAGAGTGCATGTCAGCAGTCTGTTTATCATCGTCATTCGGAAAAATATTCAAATATTCGCATGCCATAGCCGGCGGAGTAGAATGCTACTCTGTATATTAGAAACTCTGTGGTAAGTTGGTTGATGAATTTTACTCCTTTAGAAGGTATTTTAAAATCACAAAAAGGACCTTATGTGTTCAAATTGAAACTTCTTGATTTAAATTTAAGACCCCAAGTGTTCAAATTGAAACCCCTTGAGTTAAATTTGAGACCCCAAGTGTTCAAATTGAAACCTCTTGAGTTAAATTTAAGACCTCAAGTGTTCAAATTGTAACCTCTTGAGTTGAATTTAAGACCCCAAGTGTTTAAATTGAAACTTCTTGAGTTGAATTTAAGACCTCAAGGGTTCAAATTGAAACTTTTTGAGATTAGTTTAAGACCTCAAGGGTTCAAATTGAAACTTCTTGAGTTAAATTTAAGACCTCAAGGGTTCAAATTGAAACTTCTTGAGTTTAGTTTAAGACCTCAAGAGTTCAAATTGAAACTTCTTGAGTTAAATTTGAGACCTCAAGGGTTCAAATTGAAACCTATTGAGTTAAATTTGAGACCTCAAGGGTTCAAATTGAAACCTCTTGAGTTGAATTTAAGACCTCAAGTGTTCAAATTGAAACCTCTTGAGTTAAATTTAAGACCTCAAGGGTTCAAATTGAAACCTCTTGAGTTAAATTTAAGACCTCAAGGGTTCAAATTGAAACTTCTTGAGTTAAATTTGAGACCTCAAGGGTTCAAATTGAAACTTCTTGAGTTAAATTTAAGACCTCAAGTGTTCAAATTTAAAAGCTCAAAATTTGAGACCTCAATATGAAAATTTGACCCATCACAGAATAAAGTTAACCTCATTTCTCGCTAAAAGGAAAATTTCAAAAATTTATGCACTCCTGAAATAGATATAAGTTGATACCGTATGTTTTATAAATAGCTCCATACACGCCGTATTTGCTTATGTGGCTTTTGAATGTTTTATGGATTGAATAGCTTTCGAAATATAATATGACAGGAGAGGAGATATCTAAACTATAATTTGATACCGATGTGTGTCGATATTTGCTCTCTCAGTCTCACACAAACTCGTTCTCTCCCGCGCGCTTATCCATGTGTGAGATACGTTTAACAATTATGTTTATTTTGAGGAATTTACTCAGGTAGACGATTTTCGATGATTATAGAGGCGGGAATTTACGTTATTATTATATGGGATTAGCAGCACGTCAGGAAGTTGGGAAATTACTAACATTTTTTTTTAGTTACTCGTGAATGAGAGCCAAAAATGTATTATTTTAAATTTGGGTCAAAGAACTGTCAAGCTCAACGACGAAGAAAAAGTTAGATGGCAAAACTTTATTTACCCTATAAATATTAGGAAGTATACAAAAAGTTCGTCCTCTCTTAGAAGCTCGATCTCTGGTCCAAAGACACAAATTTTCGTTAGTTTATGTTTTTTTTTGTCAGACAAAATGTTATAAAAATTGCAATATAATAATAAAGAGATAAGAAAAAAAACACAAGAGGCAGTCAAAACTTTTTTTTTCGTACAATATTTTTCTTGTTGTGTTTTGCCATTATTTCACTTGTTATCATTATTATTATTATTGCAATGCTATTATTATTATTGCATTGCGCGCGTGAATTCCTCCGTTTGTTTTTTTCGCTGCCTGAAGAATCAACGACATGCAGGTAGTTTGCTTTGAACAAAAACAAAAAAAAAAGAAAAAGTAAAAAAAAAGAACAAGAAAATCTGAAAGAAAAACATAAATAAATGTAAATATTTTATGTAAGACAATAATTTTCCCGGTTTTGCTGCAATGCAGGAAGGTCCTTTGTTGGATTTCGTTCTTCTTCTTCTTCTTTTGCTTCGATTTTTTATTTTTTTTTAAGTACGAGAATTTTTCAATTGCTTATCTGTGAACATGAAAAAAAAATAAATATTTTTGTGTATTTGGGGAAAAGGAGTTGTATACAAATTTAATGAGGTCGTTCAACTTGTGAATTTTGTAGAAAAAAATATTTTTTGATTTTTTGGCATAGTTTTGTTACATATTTTAACATAAATAATTTTTTATTGAACATTTATAGTTTTATATTGGAATGTTTTTTTTTAACTTATAATAAATACAAATTTTAAATTTACAAAATTTAAAAAAAATATGAATTATACAAATTAGGCAATTTTTCATTTTTTTTAAATATTTTTAAAAAATTAATTTAATTTTTAATTTGTTTAAAAATTTATTTTTTTTAATTTTTAATTAATTTTATAATTTAAATTATTAAAAATGATTTTTTTAAAGATTTTTTTAATGAATTTGTATTTTTTATTAGCTAATAAATTATTATTTTTTAACTTTTCAAAAATTTTTTAAAAAATTTTTTAAAAAATTTTTTATTATTTTTATTTTTTTGAATTATTACGAATTATTAATTTTAATACAATTTAATTAATTTTTGTGTGAAAATAAATAAAATAATAAATGTTTAATTTAATTTATTTATTTTAATTTTTAGGAAAAAAATTGTCAAAAAAGAAAAATGTTTTATAATAAAAAAAATAATTTAATATAAAAAATTAAAGAATATTTAAAAAATATATTTTTTAAAATTTTAATTAAATTTTTTTTTTAAATTATTTTTTATTTAATTAATTTTTTTAAATAAATACAAAATAAATTTATTTTATTTTTTAAAATTAAAAAATAAATTTTAAAAAATTAAAAAAATAAAAAAATAAATTTGAATTTTTTTTTTTGTAAATTCGTGATAAAAATTATTAAAATAAAAAACAAATAAAAAGTATTATTAAAAAAAAATTTTAAAGAAAAATTAAAAAATATTTTTTTTTAATTTAAATTTATTTTTTTAAAATTATTTTTTAATTTTTTTTTTTTTTTAAATTAAATTTTATTTTTATATTTTTTAAATTTAATTAAAAAATTATTTTTTTTATTCAAATATTATTTTTGCAAAAAAAATGACGCTTTTACAAATAAAATTCCATTTCGCACAAAAACGTCTCTCTTTTTTCCATAACTTCCCCAACCTTTGCATGCGAAACATCAATAACGATTAAAATGAAATAAAAAAATAATATTCTAATAAAAATCTATTTATTTTCGTTTAAGTTCAACACAAAAACGAAGGTATCTACAATAATAATACAATAAATAAATTGTTGCATGTCAATCATTGATTAGAGTGGGTCGGTAGCTTCTTCCTCTTGTTGCTGCTTCTAATTAGATAATTAATATTTCCACGTGTTTCCTTAATTTTATTTATTTATTTTTTTTTTCTATTTTGACAATTTAATCAGACAAGAACTTTTATTGATTAATTTTTCAATTAAAAAAAATCAATTAATTCAACCTTGAACCGTTTTCGACACAAAAGTTGATTTATTGTTATTTTATTGATTTTCAGGAAGGTGCAAGGAAAAATTGTGTCAAAAAATTTGAACTGACAATCAATCAAAAAAATCGATTTTTTATTTATTTACTTCTTCATGAATAAATTTATGGCTGTGTGAAAATCGCAAAAATAGCATTTCTTCCATTCCTAAAAAAAAATTTAAATGCAAAAAAAGGTAAAATCTGTAAATTGTGCAGTGACCCGATTATTTGTACTCACATGCATAAATTTTTTAATGGATTACAACGAATGATGGTTTTTATTGTTTTTTTTCGTGAATTTATTTGATTAATTCGCAGATTTTTTTTCGAATGAAGAGCCCTCGAGCGGATTTGCATGAAAAACAAAAAAAATCGAGTGTGGGCGACACAAAGACTTGTTAATTGAAAATTATTTCAGAAAATTTTTCCCACGTAGAAAAATAGAGGCAAAGGAACGCTAAAGTATCATCATAAATTCATTCGTCGTCGCTTTGAAAAATTTATTGCGTTCACGGCTAGTTTTCTCGCCTCTTCACATTTTTCGTTCGTTATTTGTTCACAAACACTTTTTTTTCGCTCTCTCTCTCTGACCAAGCGTAACCATGACCGTCGTCGTCGTCGCAGCAATTGCACCTTCAGGCTGCTTTATGATAGGCCTTTTTGCACCATCAAGCTGAAAAAATGGCGAAGCGATACACAAACAAATGAACAAACAAAAACATTGGGAAAACTTTATTCATATAAATGCAAAAATATGGAAAAAAATAACGAAAAAAAAATGAAATAATAAAAGTTGTGCAACAAAATCATTTTAAATTTATAATGTGTTCGAACTGGCTTGAATAAATATCAGCTAGATGAGTGTGTGTCACTCAATGTCCAACAAATGCATGGCATGGCATCGCTATTTGTGTAAAAAAAAAACACACAAAACTGAAAACAAATGAGAGTACGTGTTGTTCGAGTTTTATTGTTCATTTGCACGAAACCAATCAAATTGAAATAATAATTAAAATTAATCGATGCTTGAAACAGTTTGCGGTGTAAAATGGCGCATTTTTTGTAGTCAATGGCTTACTCGTTTGTTTACTTGGTTCATTGTTCTTTTTTTTCGAGTGAGATGAATTGAAATGATCCTTTTTTTATTATTTTTTTTATTTCAGAAAAATGATCTAAAAGGATAATTTTGAAATTTTTCCTATAGAGGGCGCTTTGTTGTTTTTTTAGATCTTAAGATCAGATCTTATGGTTTTTAAAGATCGTAAAAAAAAATTAAAATATATTTAAAAAATTAATAAAAAAAAAATTAAAATAAATTAAATAAAATGATGGAAAATTAATAAATAAAAAAAATAATTTTATATTATTTAAAAATAAAATTAAAATTAATCAAATTTATTTTTTTAAATCTTTTAATTTAATTTTAAATTATTTTATGAAAAATTGAATTCATCTTAATAATTTTTTTTATTAATAATAAAACTGTCAAAAATATTTTTATAAACTAAAAAAAATTAAGATTTTTTAAAATAATTGGAAATAAAAAAATATATTTAAAAAATAATAAAATTAATTAATTGAATAAAATTAATGAAAAATTAATAAATAAAAAATAAAATAAAATTATATAAAGAGCTAATTTAAAAATTAAAAAAAAACAACAAAATGGAGTTGCCTGATAATTTTTAATAGAAAAAAAATCCGTCATTTCCTTTTCTTCGATAAAAATTTTAAAAACAATTGTTCCGCCCACACAATCTTCTTATTGAACTAAATTTAAATTTTATCATCATCTCCGATCAAACGCAATAAACTTATTTAAATTACTTTTTATTATAATTTACTCATTTCCATTCGTTTTCAGGCGACAACGACAGCTTTTCGAACGAACATTTCTCTCGCCCGAGAGATGATGATGGAATTTTTAATTTAATCTTTAAGTGATTTACAAGCGATTTATCATTGATTATTGCCGCCCGTAGACAGATTCATCCTTGCGCCTCGTACCTCGCTGCTGCTATCAAGATAATATTAAAACACAAATCGAAAATTTCCATGCGATAAGTCGTAAAGTTATAATCGATGTTATCATTCAATTATACTAATTTCCCTCGAGAAGTAGAAATTTTTCACCTGTGTTCTTGTAAATTGTCTCTCTGAACATTTTTTTTTTACTTTTCTATTTAAAACTACAAAAAATTGTGAAAAGGATAATGAGAAATGCGTCATTTTAAATTTATTGCAGTTTAGCTCCCACGAGTCTGTCGTCGCCATTGTCACTCAATTTAATTAAAAAAAAAAATAGAAAAAAAAAATAATTAACACGAAATATGACTCGAAATATGAAAAAACTTAAAATTGAACAAGAAAAACTTCTTTATTGAACTTTAATGGTCGCAAAGTTAAATATTGAAGTTTTTTCGATTTTCTTTCATTTTTTTTTGTTGTAAAAATAAAAACTGATCCTCTTTTCACATAAATAACCAATTTGAAAATCTATTTTGTGCGCTTCTCTGGTGTAAAATCAAAAGCAAAAAAAAAAGTTTTTTTAAAGTTTGGTTTTTCTCTCCGGTGTTCCTTCGTTTATTTAACAATTTTATACTTTGTCGGATTCGTTCTTTTGTGTTACATAATCGTTAGTTAAAACTTTTTTTGCTGTCTGTGTGAAAGGAAAGTCGTTCAAAACTCCAATATCGTGTCAATTATTGGGAAGTTATCGTTGTTGTTGTTGGTCTGTTTAGATGTTCGATATGTTTAATACTTAATAAAAGAACAGACAAAAAAGAGAAAACTTTCGATTGTGTGAACAGTTTTTTGAATTTGAGAAAGTTCAGATGATCAGATTAAAGGGAAAAAGTTAAATAAATCGATAAAATGACAATAAGAAAAAATATTGGGGAAGGAGGATGAATTTAAACTTTTTAAATTAGGTAAGAATTTAAGTTTGATTAATTTTTTTATTTGATTTTTTTTTAAATCATTTAATTTTTAATTAATTTAATTTAAATTAAATTATATTTTTTTTTATTTTTTAATATTTTTTTTTTCAATTTTTCCTTATTTTTTTTAAGAAATTTTTTTATTTCTTTAATAAAAAAATTTAAATTTTAAAATATTTTTTTTAACATTTCCCATTTAAAAAGAGTTACACTAAAGAGATCCAAAAAGATCTATTTCAATTTATTTATTGTTCCTTATTTTCGATGGAAGACATTAATTTTTTCCCGCCAATATTATTCTATTAAAATCTCTTAAGTTTTTTATTAATTTAAGTTAAGTTTAAGTTTTTTTTAATATTTAAATTTATTTATTTTTTTTTATTATAAAGATTAAATTCTTATTTTAAATTTTCAAAATAAAAATTTATTTAAAAAAAATTACAAGAAAAATAAATTAAAATATTTTTAAATTATTTTTAAAATTAAATTTTAAAAATTATTTTTAAAATAAAAATTATTAAGCAAAATAATTAAAATTTTTTTAATTTTAATTAAATTTTTAAAAAAATTAAATTAATTTTTTTTTAAAAAATATTTTAAATTATAATTATTTTTTTTTCAAGTATTTTTTTAACATTTTAAATTTTTTTTTAATTATTAATTTATTTTAATTTTTTTTTTTAAATTTTTATTGTTAAATAATAATTAATTAAATTTAATTTTTAAATTAAATTTTTAATTTTTTTCTTTAATTTTCTTTCTAGATTATGATATTTTTTAATATTTTAAAATATTAATCATATCATTTTAATATTTTAAAATAAAATATTTTTAATATTTTTTAAGGAGACATTTTTTTCAGTACCTGACCTTCCCAATTCAATTATTTGCAACAACTTTTGTTAAACACTTTATAATACTTGCCAACAAATTCTCTCTCTTTTTTTCTCAAACACTTTTTGTTAACAAAATCTTTTTTTTTAACAATCGACTCTTCTAACACAAAACTTTTGTACTTTTTCGAAAAATTTAAAATTCCCTGAATCTGACATGAAAAAGTTTCATGCACACGATAAATCCGATTGTGTATCAAACGTTTTATGCATACTTGATCAACTTTAATGGGCATTAGGGATGTTTTCAAGTGCCATCGACTGCATCTCAATGCTTCCAAAGAAAAAGCAAACAAATGCACTTTTCGAATAAATGTCACTAAATTCGATCATTGTGTCACTTTATCTCGTCATTTTTCTGCTAAATCTAAATTTTAAGAAATCAGACAGGAAATTTATGATAAATTATTCAGGCAACAGATTTTCCAGCCAGTTTTGGTCTGTAACTAAAAATAAAATGGAATAAGGAAAGGTCAGTGCGTCGAATTAGTTCGGTTGTTTATTTTTAATCCATCATTCAATTTTCTCTCTCTTTTTCACGTCTTGTGCTTTCGAATGTCTGTGCGGCGTGAAAGAGAAGAGGAAATGGACAACGGAAACAAAAACACAGAATAAAAGCGGCAGAAAATTGATTGAATTGTCTCTTATGGGACACAATATTGGCATTGATCATCTTTCGTTTTGGGTTGCGGATGTTCGTATGCGGCAGTCAAATAATGAAGATTAATGCTTTTTTTGTTTGGTTTTGGTTTCTGTGATTTTTTTGTGATCTCTTGAGATATGAGGCGGAAATGTTTTAAAATAAACTTATTTTGCATATTTATTATTTGTTTTGTTTTAATTGTTAAAAAATAGTGAATTGATAAAAGTCAAATGTTTAAGTGTTAAAGAAAAAATATCCGAAAGATGGCTTTCAGGATTTTTTAATTTATTTAATTTTTTAATATTAATTTTTAAATTAATAATTAAATGCAAGTTAAAAATTTTAAATATGATTGATTTTTATATCAAATCTTTTAATTTTTTTTTAATTTTTTGGTTTTTGTATTAGGTATATATTGAATCCTGAAGCCCTACGGGCGGCAATAATCAATGATAAATCGCTTGTAAATCACTTAAAATTAAATTAAAAATTCCATCATCATCTCTCGGGCGATAAGAAATTTTCGTTCGAAACCCTTTATTGTTTGTCGCCTGAAAACGAATGGAAATGAGTAAATTATAATAAAAAGTAATTTAAATAAGTTTATTGCGTTTGATCGGAGATGATGATAAAATTTAAATTTAGTTCAATATGAAGATTGTGTGGGCGGGGACAATTGTTTTTAAAATTTTTATTGAAGTAAAGGAAATGACGGAAAATTTTTTGGATTAAAAATTATCAGGCAACTCCATTTTGTTGATTTTTTTTTTAAATTAGCTCTTTTTATCATTTTATTTTTTATTTATTAATTTTTCATTAATTTTATTCAATTAATTTTTTTATTATTTTTTTTTAATATTTTTTTATTTCCAATTATTTTAAAAAATCTTAATTTTTTTTTTATAAAAATATTTTTTTAAAAAAATATTTTTTTTACAGTTTTATCATTAATAAAAAAATTATTAAAATAAATTCAATTTTTCATAAAATTTTTTGGGTATGAACAAAATTTTTATTTTACGAGAAAATTGTACTTTTTAGAAAGAAAATAAATTCTAAAAACGTAAAAATCAGTTTTAAAAGACGCCTGTCACAAGAAAATCGTGTAAAAGTCTTGATTTTCCTTGAAAATCGACCCTCCCTCTCATATATCAATTTTTCTCATATATCAACTAGGTCGTCCCCCAAAATGTTGATATCAGAGAGGGAGTAGTGTATTGGTAATTTTTTTCACACCGGCCATACGATAAATAAATAATAAATTATAATAATTACAATTTTTATAAAAAATAAAATTAACAATATTTGAAAAAAATAATTTTTAATTTTGGAAATTTTTTTTAGATTTTAAAAAATAAATTTAATTAATTTAAAAATAAATAAATAATTTAAAATTAATTAAAATATTTTTATTTAATTAATTCAAAAATTAACCTATAAAAAAATTTCAAAGATTAACAAATTTTTTGTTCAAATTTTGTTAATTTTATTATTATTATTATTATTATTTTTTTTTTTTTTTGAAAAATTTCTTGTTAAAATATAACTATTTTCTTATTTAAAAATGTCAAGTATTTCCTTTAATAATGCAATTTTCTAAGCTCTTTTCACTGCAACAACGAACTTTTCATACATTTCCATTATAATTCCCTTAATTATTTAATTAAATTTCACGTATGAAAAAGTTTCTTTTGAATAAAAAACACTTTTGCTGAAACCCCACGTCAAACAAACATCATTTTTCAAAGGCAGCATCACTCAACGTCTCTTGACACTTCTCGCATCGCTTCCATACGCAAATACCGAGCGAAAAGAAAAAAAAGCTTTACAAATGAATGAAATAAGATCCCATTTGCAAACATTAAAAACTCTCCTTATCATTTTCGCTTGTGTTTGCCTCATTTCCGCATGTTCCTTTTTGCCATCATGTTTGATTCGCAAAACGAAACATTGAGTAATGGTGAAATAATAATATCTAAATCACTGAAAGTGTGCCTGTCTCCTGCAATGCAGTCAAAAGAAGTTGTGCGAGGGAATTAAGTGTCGGGACATGATGACGATGATAATGATGGCGTGTGTGTGTGTGGCAGAAAGAAATTTTTGCATGCGGAATTGAGTTAAGTGGAAAATTAGTTGCAAAATTTCACAAGACATGAGTTTTTCCGTGCAAATTTATTTCCTTGCGTTCGTTTTCTTTTGTTTTTCATGCTCTCCTTCCCTCCGTTTTTCGTTTTTGTTCACGGAACAAACGAGCGACTTTGTTGATGAGAACGACGACGACAAAACGACACTAATTTACTGCGGTACTTTGTGCAATTTTCAACTTCAACGACTCTCGTGCTTGCCTTTGAACTGCAACTTTTCCTCTTCATGCATCGAGAATGCTCCGAAAACGAACGAAACGAGACTTGACATCATTTTAAGAAATTGATTAAACTTTATCTTCGATAGTTTGTTCCTCCTAATTAATTAATACTCACTTACTCACAAATTCGCCGAAACGAAAAAGTCTTTTGTGTCAACAACAAGTTCGCCCGTCATGTGAGACAAAAACTTTTTGCCTCAGCGGAATTTCTTTATTGAATAATAACTCATCCTCCGGCTGGCATATATGGAAATTATCCGAGAATTCAAGTGAGAAAAACAAACAAATCAAACACCTTGATTTCTTGACATTTGTTTCTCGTGCCAGATTTTCATCCAAAAGAAGAAAAAACGAAGATAAAAAAGGTAAAAAGGCTTTTGCAGTTTTATGTCCATTCGTATATCGAATGTAAGTGAGCGTACTCACACATGTCTCATTAAATATTTACAATGTCATCCTTCAGTTTCCGTGTCAGGCATCACGAAACAAAGTAAAGGTGTAAATATTGAAAAAGGCGGAAGGGGAGAAATTCACTGCTTGATGGAAGAAACGATGATCTGTTTTTTTCCATATGTGCTTCGTCTTATGATGGTTGTAAAAGTCAGGTCATGTTTATCAAAAAACAAAACAAAAATGGATGGAGGTAAGAGAAATTTTTAGTATGGAACAAAAGCGCTTTTAGTATTTTATCTTTTTTTTCGGCATTAGAATTAAATGAAGACATTCTTGGTTTGAGCAATTGAAGTTATGTAGAACTTTTAACTCATTGACTTTGAATTGAATTGATGTCTTTGAGTCCTCCGACTTGATACGACAATGAGTAGTAAAAACTGCTGTGTAAAAATGTATTTCTTGGATTATATATCAGCCTTTAATGATTGTTTTAAAAGTAAAGAAGCCTTTGTCATACTCAAAGTTTAAGGATTGCTGAGCTTTTTCACTGCCTTTTGTCGGTTATTTAAAAAAAATTCTTCTTCGCTAAAAGAAATTCATCTTATATGTCTTATGATTTGTTCCTTGGCAGTTTTAGTATGAAAAAACTAATATTTTTGAAATTGCGATATGTTAGCAATTCTTTGTTGTCTTAAATTTTGCGATACTCTATTTTCCATCATGTGTTAGCTGTCATCTTCAAGGTATTCCATAATAGGAGGTTGAATTCAATATCACTAATTTGTTCTATGTTGCTTTGACATCCTCAAACCTAAAATTATTAAAAAAAATTAAGGCTTTGAAATTCATAAAAAATAAAAAAATTAAAAATCATTCTACTTTGAAAACTAAAAACTTATTAAAATTAAAAATCTAAAAAATATTAAAAATCCAATTATTTAGTTTTTTTAAGGAGACAGATTGTCACCGTATTTCTTCAAAATGGAACGGTTGGTTACCATATTTTTTTTTTTAATTTTATATAAATTTTAATTATTTTTTATTTTGTAATTTTATTATTACATTCAAATAATATTTTAATTAAATTTAATTATTTTAAAATTTTTTAAAAATTAAAGCAATTTTTTAAAATAAATTTTTAATACATTAAAAAAATATTTAAAAAATTATTTTTATTAATTATCAAAAAATCATTCCTAAAATTATCAAAAATTATTTGAAAATTATTTTATTAAATTAAATAAAAATAATTTAATTAAATTTAAAAAATATTTAAATTATTTAAAAAATAAATAAAAAATAATTTAGTTAAATTAAAAAAATAATTAAATTATTTAATAATTAAATTATCTAAATTAAAAATAATTAAATTTTTTTTATTTAATTTCGCATATTTTAATTTTAAAATTTTTTTTTATTTTTTTAATTTTTTTACAAACGGACAGACAAAAAAAAATTAATTTTTTTAACGTAAAATTAAAGAAATACTTCAAATTTTAGTAAAAAGGAAAAGATTCTAAATGACAAAAGGTTTCGTACTTACTTTTATGTGATTGAAAATACTGCACGTGCACCCTTAAACTACTTCTTTTCGCCACAATTGACCCACAAAGACAAATAGTTCTTACCTTCATTCCCTTTTTTTTCCTTCTCTGCAGAGCGTGTCAAGACTCCATTTCATCCATTAACTTTTTGACATTTTTCATCACCTTTAACGAAAGTGATTCCATCTAACTACGAAGGAAGTGACTTGCCACACTTTCGTCTTTCCTCTATTTTCCCTTCTTCCGACTCGAAATTTATAAATATATAAAATTGATAGTCGTCTTTTTACTGCTTTGTCATGCAGCACGCTTCGCATAGTAAATAGAGACATGCCATAACTTTATACGTCTTTTTTTTTTTTGCTGTCATTTATGTGTCTGTCGTATCATCCCGCATCCCATTTTCGCCAAAATCTAGCTGGTAAAATGGTAAAGTGATAAAACATAAACAACAACGTCTCGTAAGAAAATGAAGAAAAACACTTTTTCTCGGTAAATTTATAATTAATGTGAGGAAAAGTTTCTTTCTTACATTTTTTGGGTGAAATCGAGACACGAGAGTGATACATTGGGAATACCCTTTTTCGATCCTTTTTCACTTTCGTCGTCGTCGTCGATTCTCGTGATTTGCTCGAGGCAAGGCAGACACGTCAGATGACTGATGGATTTTGTGATAAGCATCAAATCGTCTCGAAAACGAAGCAAAGCCAAGGTGTGATTACGATAAAGGTGCCAAAAATGGCATACGGATAAAACTTTAATAAAGTTGTTGTTGTTGTTGTGTTCAGCAAATTAGAATGAGGGGACAGAGTTTAAAGCGGAATGAGTTAAGGGGTCTGTCATAAAGACGGAAAAGTTAATAATTGTTGAAAATTTTAATTGAGAGGAGGGAAACCACACAATTAATGTGTCTGAAACAGTTTGGATCGTAATTTGAATTGCCTTTGCTTTAAGTACGGATCTTAAAATGGGTCATGAAATCTGTGTTTTGAGTGATGGAAACAGATTTATCTACGGAGATAATGAGATGGAAATTTTTTTGAATTAACAAGAAGGCGATTTTATACAATTTTATTTTAAAAAAATTTTTAATTAAATAAATAATTAATTTTAATATTTTTTAAATAATTAACAAAATTAATTAATGAGTAAAAATAAAATATTTTTAATTAATTTTTATTTAATTTTTAACAGTTTTAAATATTGTTAAAATATATTTTTTTTATAAAAAAATAATTTTATTTTTAGTTTGAATTTAAAAATGTTTAAATTATTTATTTTTTATTAAAATCATAAATTAAAATTCATAAATAATTTATTTTTTTATAAATATTTAATTTAACTTAAAAATATTCAAAGTAAAGTATAAAGAAAAAATTTATTTAATTATTCAAAAATTGATAAATTTTAAATAAAAAATAAATTTAATAAAATATTAAAAATTTGCTATTTTAACCTAAAAATATTTTTAAATTATTTAATTTTAATCAAACAAAAAATAAATAAATTTTTAATAATTTAAAAAAAATTAATATAATTAAATAAATAATTAAAATTAATATTTTGTATAATTTAAATATTTTTTTTAATAATTAAGAAAATTTCCTAATAAATAAAAATAAAATACTGTTAAAATTTATTTTTTTTAGAAATTTAAAAATAATTTTAGTTTTAATTTAAAAAATATTTAAATTATTTATTTTTTATTAAAATCATAAATTAAAGTTCATAAAAAAAATTATTAAAAAAAAATATGTTATGTATTAATTTTGCAATTAATTTATTTTTTTTAATAAATTTTTTATTTTAAATTGCTCGTATAATATTTTTTTTTTTTTTTAAATTTTAAATAAAAAATAAATTTAATAAAATATTAAAAATTCGCTTTTAATTTAAATATTAAAAAAAAAATTTTTAAATTATTTAATTATATGCTTTTTTTCTTTAATTAAATAAATTAAATTAAATTTTTAATAATTTTTAAAAAATAAAAAAAAAATAATTTCAGATAAAAAATTTAAAGGACGAAAAATTTCCCTTTAAAAAAATTTGTTCAAAAAAATGCTTCGACCTCATAAAATTAAATTAGCATGCATTCGAAATTTCACAAAAAACAGATAAATATTAGTTCTTTGTCAATTTATATTCATGTCATTTCACGTGCACGCCATTCGTTCAATTAGCGGTACAATAGTTAATATCAATAAAAAAAAAGAACACAAATAAAAGATTTAACAGAGATAAACGTGCTTGGTTCATAAAACACTCGCTCAAGCTATCTCTATCTCTGAACATTTATTCAAATTTTTAACTATTTTATTGCCGAACAGATTATGTCAGATTTTGCACATAAAATGCATAAAATAAAAGGCGAACTTGGCTGGAGCATGACAAGGGCATGTCAAAGAGAGAGTCACATAAACTTTTTTTTGTATTTTGCACGACAGGAATAAAAATTATCTGTAGGAGAGATTTTTTCTGTTGAACTACTTTTTTTTGTTATCGTTGAAAAGTGCAGAAATTTATAGAGGAAACATAAAATAATAATAATGATATGTTTACACAAGGAGAAATTTTTTGCATAAAACTTTTTTTCTTCTTCTATTTCAATTGTTAGTGAGTTTCTCGTTTTGATTCACCGAAAAAAGTTTTTTTTTTATATTTTTGTTTGAGAAATTTAACGGAAAATTTTGAGAATAAATTAATTTTATAAATAAAAAAAAATATTAAAAATTTTCTTTTATATGAATTTGATAAATCTAATATTTTTAAACAATTTAAAGACTTATATTTAAGAAAATAAATTAATTTAAAAAAATTCTAAAATTAAAATTTTTTAACAATATTTTTGAGAATAATTATTAAATTTTTTAAAAGTTAATTTAAAAAATTTTAAATGTTTTAATTTTTTAAATCATTTTTATTTTTTTTTTGTAACGATTAATTTTTTTATTTATTAAAAAAAAATAAAAATTTTAATTACTTAAAAATTAATTTATTAAAAAAAATATTAAAAATAAATAAAATAATTTAAAAAATAAAAAAAAAAATTTTAATTATTAAAAAATTAATTTTAAATTAATTCTAAAAAAATAATTATTAAAAAAATAAATTAATATTTTAATTCAATAAAATTTATTCTAAAAAAAATTTTAATTAATATTTTTTTAATAAATAATTTTTTCTTTTTTATATTTTTTTAATTAATATTTGTATTAAAATATTAATTTATTTTTTTTTTAAATTATTTAAAATCTAAATTTTAAAAATTTTTTTTAGAATCATTTTGATCAATTTTAAATATATTTTTTTTAAATACTTAAATTTTATTTTTAATAAGATTTTTTTTTATTAAAGTATTTTTTTTATCTTTTATTTTATTTATTTATTTTTTTTAAATAATTAATTTTTTTTATTAAAAAAAAATATTTAAAAAAAAAATATAAATTATAAATTAACAAATTTACACATTCTCGTAAACAAGAAAAAGGCCAACAAACGAACGAGAAAACGAAAAAAAAAAACTGAATGACTGAAAAACGAAAATCAATAACTCGAAGGTTACAGACATGCAACACTGCACTGCAGTCAAACCTAAAATAACAATAATAATAATAGCTGAGCTCCAATTTTATCCTCACTTTTTTATTTTGTTATTGTTATAAAATATATGCCATTAAAACCTTACCGACTCTAACTTCGGGGTAACGAACAACAAATAATAACAGCCTCGCACTCCGTACAACAAAAAAGTATCAATGTGTCAAAAGTTGTACCTAATAAAATTAGTTTTTTCCCTCTTGCAATTTTCCCTCGTTGCGTCGTGCACCGAACGAGAAAAAAGTTCTCCAGACGGAGCTCTGTTTACATTTTTCGTGCGTTGTTTCAAAAATTGTTGCCTGTTGTGTGATTATTTCGTTTTAAATTTCATGTCATGCTGTCTGTCATTATCTTCCGTGCTGCGCTACGACACAGAAGAAATTTTCTATCAAACAAAAAAAAATTCTATAATTTATTTGCCTACTTTGTTTAATTTAATTTCGTTTGAAAATTTGGAACAAAGTTCGATTTTTTTTTTTTTTATTTAAATTGACAAAAAAAAAACAAAAAGTAATTCAAGGTAGATATCGAAGGACTTGCATGCAAGATCAACGCAAAAAGAAATAAAAATTAAGTGAATTGCCAATTGATTGACGAGTCTGACAGAAAATTATATGAACCCGAATGTCAAGTCAAGAAGGTGAATTTTAAATGTCTTTTAAGTTGATTAAAGAATTTTGTGGCGAAGAAAAAAAAATTAGCCTTGGGTAAAAAAGAAATTTGTCATGAAAAAAAAGGAAAAAAGTGATTATTTTAATGGAAATTTGTAACCAACGGGAGGAAATGAAAAATTTATGAGACTAAAAAAAGAATTAATGGAAGAAATTTGTAAAAAATTGTAATTTAAGGTTATTTATTATAAAAAGTAAGGGTTTTGACCTTTTAATTGATTTTTTTTTTGTTTTTTAATATTTTTTTTAATTTTTTGTTTTTAAATGAATTTTTGTATAAAAACGAATTTAATTTTTTTTTAAATTTTCGATAAAAAAATAATATTTCTATAAAAAAATTAATTTAAGGAAAATTTTAATTATTTTTATAAAAAAATATTTTTTTTGAACAAATTGTTCATTTTACTCGAAAAATTATTTTTTAAAAAATTTTAGAAATTATTTTGTTTATTTAATAAATATTTTGAAAATGAACTGTTAGGTGATTTTTTTCTTCATTTTAATTCATTTGTAGAAATTTTTTTATTCATTTTCGTTCAGGAAAAAAATTTTGTTCATTTTGTTTTAAAAATGAATTATTGTTCATTTTAGGTTCAAAAAATAAATTTTTAAAGGAAATTCAGCAAATTAATATTTTATTTAATTGGTTAAAAAATTTAATGAAATTCAATTGAAGAAATTAATTTTTAGAAAATTTGAATCAATAAATGATTAAAATAATTTTTTTATTTTAAAATTTATTTTAAAAAATTTTTAGAGACATTGTTGTTCATTTTTCTTCAAAAATAAAATTTAATTTTTTTTTGTTCATTTTAATTCAAAATTAGGAAATTTTTAATTAAAAATTATTTTAAAATATTATTTTTAAAAATTTTATTTTATTTTATAATTTTATTATAAATTTCTTTAAATATATTTTAAATTTTATTTTTAATTTAATTAAATGAATAATTATAAATAAATGAAAAAAAAAAGAAAAAAATTGAAATTTTGTTCATTTTTCAAAACAAAAATATTTCCTGTTGGTTAGAATTAAAAATTTAGTAAAAATGAACTTTTGTTCATCTTAGATAAAAAATGAATTTTTACTAAAATTAAAAAAAAAAATGAGAATTTATTCATTTTCTTTAAAAAAATCATTTTTGTTCATTTTCTTTCAAAAATTTATTTTAAAAGAACTGAAATGAACTTTTAGAATTTTTTTAATTCATTTTTATCAAACAAAAATAAATTTCTTTAGAAATAAATTTTCGTTAAAAATAAAATTCTTAAGAAAATTTATTTTACTTTATCTCAATTTTTTAAGATACAATTCCTTTTTTTGCAAAATTTATCATTTTCTGTATATTTAGATTAGAAAAATCAATAAAGAACTTGCTTCGAAACAACAAACTACTGAAGAGAATGAAATATTAACAAAGTTATTTTACACATGACCGATCAAATGTAACATCCTTTTGAGCAATACGAATGTTTACTGCCGTGTTTACATCTTCGGAGGCACACACAGCCACACACACGTGGCTCGAAATGGAACACTGAAAGACACTAACATGCAAAATTGATTACAACTTCCTTAATTGACAAACTGAACTTTTGTTCTCTCGGCGTTGTTTTGTGCATTGACACACATTTCACAAGGTTGCAATTTTCCATTAAAAATTGAATGAATTTAAACAAGAATTGCTCTCAAAAAAGTCATTTTTCATAAAACCGCCTTTGCAATGAAATGGTACATGACCTGTCCAATTTTTCCGGAGTAAAGTAAAAGCGACAAAAAAAATTGTAATATGACCCAAATTAATGTACTTCGGGAACAAGTATGACTGTGAATCGCCTGCGGTGCGAGACATTGTTCGCAAGAATTAAAAGAACATGAAATTGAAATGGAATTCCGAGTAGCGTCGGAGCCAAGAATAAAATTTATAAAATAAGTTTGATTTAATTTTTGAGGTTTTTCATGTAATTCGATTAAATTGCGGTCGGTTGAGGTTACGTACGAATGTGCAAAACGATGAAAAAGCCACATAATATATTAAAAAGTTTGTTCCTCGTCTCTCTCTTTTAAGCAGTGATGGAATTATTTTTGGGCTTTAAAGATTAAATTTTTGAAAAATTTAATTTTATTTAAAAATTAAAAAAATTAATTAATTTAAAATTATTTTTTTAATTTAATAAATATTAAATTAAATTAATAAAATTATTAAATAAATAAATTAAATTTAATATTTTTAATTATTATTAATTAAATTTTAAATTTAAAAAGTTAAAATTTTTAATAAAAACCTTAATAATTAATTTAATTAAATTAAAATAAAATTTGTTAATTAATTATTTTTTATTTAAATTTTAGAAGTAAAAAAAAATGTTTCAGGAAAAATTATTAATTTAAATAAAATTCATTAAATTAATTATAAATTTATTAATAAAATTAATTAAAATAATTTTAAATTAAATTAAAAAAAAATAATTAAGAAAAATTTAAAATAAAATTTAAATTGATAAAATTGAAATTAATTAACTAATTTAAAAAAATATTTAATTAATTAATTTGATTAAATAAAATTAAATTTTTAAAATAAAAAAAAATTAAAATTTAAAAAAAATTAACTTTTTTAATAATTAATTTATTTTAATTTTATTTTATTTGTTAAATTAATTAATTTAAAAAAAATAAAATTTAATTTAATTAAAAATTTTTTAAAAATAATTTTTTTAAAATAAATTTATTTATTTTAATTTTTAAATTTGAATTAATTTTTTTTCAAAAATATTTTTCCCAAAAAAAAATTATTTTAATCCATCACTGACCTTTTTTTTTGTATTTTACATCTCTTACTCTCCCTCTCTCGTGTCGTTCATGTAACTCTGGCGAACAAAACGGAAGTACGACAATGACACATAAAACTTGGGAGATTAAAAAGTTGTGTTGCAAAGGGGGACATTGTGAAGAACAGGTAAAAGGATGGAAGTAATAAAACTTGATGACGACACATTTTTTCGTTCTTGTAAAACGGTACTTTAGAGGCTTGTCGTTGCTCGTCGGCAGTCGTCTCGGAACAATGAAAACATTTTTTAAAAATAAATTTCATTCACAAATTTTTATTCAAAAGTCTTTCCTTCAATGAACGTTAACATCATCATGTAAATCGAATAAATTTTGTTGAGAATCTAAAAAAAAATAAATTTTTAATTAAAATTCTGATCAAATCCGAAACTTTTTTGAAAGTTTTACCTCTTGTCCCGTACAAACACTCAAAGCAGCAAATCCTCCGACGGTGATGCGACTCGGATCTTGTGCCTTCTTGAACATGAAGAGGAACTCGATGCTGCGAGCTTTGTCGAAAAAGTACCATGGCATGTCGTAAATTGCAATGACAGCACGATCGCTCTAAAAATTAAATAAAAAAATATTAAAAAATGTATGAAAAAAATTAATTTTTACCCAAATTTCGACGATGGTGCCAATTAAGCAGTACGTCATTAGTTGAAAAATTGACACGAGGAATAATCCGTAGCCAGGAACCCAAAATTTCTGTAAAAATAAATATTTTAAATAATTTTTAAAATTTTTTGTTAGATTTTAGGAAAAAAAATAAAAGAAACTTACGACAGTTCCCACAAAAAGAGTAATGACAGCCATTAATGAACATGTTGAGAGTTGAACAAAGCAGATTCGGCTGTACATTTCATCATGAATGCTTAAAAAGCTGCAAAAAATAATTTTTTTATTCCAAATTTTCTTGAAATTAATTTTTTATGAATTTTAAATTTTTTAGGGCGTAAAAAGGTCAAAAATTTAAATTTTCTTGAAAATTTTGACAGCTGTCAAATTTTTGAAATTTAAGAATTATCTCAATTGAAATATTTTTTTATAAAATTTATTATTTTTTCTCGTTTTAAGAATCATAATAAACCAAAAATTTATTTAATTCCTCGAAATTTACATTTTTTTACAAAATTTTGACAGCTGTCAAATGTCAAATAATTCAAAAAAATAAAGTTAAACTTACTTCATTGAATTTTTATGTTCAATCAGGAGATCTCGAAGTTGTTTCTTGATTTTTTGTTGATAAACGACATCTGAAGCGTATTTTAGCTCAGCACTCAGTTCATCCAATGAGATTTTAAATATGTCTACTAAAGCTGTGTAATGAACACTTACAATCCTGAAATACAAAAAACAAAATAAAAATTTAATTTTTGGAAATAAATTAATGAAAAATTAACTAAAAAAATTTGAAAACTTTCAAAATTAAAAAAAAATTTAAGTTTTATTAATTTTTTTTTATAAAAATAATAATTATTTGTCAAAAAATATTTAAATTTTTCAAAACTAAAAAAAATCATCTACTTTTAAAAGACAAATTTTTAACAAAAAAAATATTTTTTTTTTCAAATAAAATATTTGAAAATTTTTCTTGAGCTCTTAAAATTTTTAATTATTTGAAAATGTTTAAAAATATTTAATATTAAATACAAATTTATATTAAATAATAAATTTTGCATTACGAATTTTCCAAAAATTATTTAATTTTTTTATTGTATTTAATTTTTTAATTATTATTTAAATATAGTATTTTATTTTCGATTTAAATTAGATAGGTATTAAAAAAATTAGTTGTATAATTTTTTTCTTTTTTTTTTATTATTTAAAAAATTTTTTAAAAAATAAAAATTTTAAATTATTTTTCTCAAAATTATTTAAAAATTTAAAATATTAATTTCCTCAAAATATTTATAATATAAAAAAAATAAAAATTTAGGTATTTTATTTATTTTTATAAATTTTTAATAAGATATATTTAAGAAAAAAATTTTTTAAATTAAATTTATTTTATTTTTTGATAAAAATTTAATAATTCATTTAATTTTTTTCAGGCCAAATTTTTATTTTTTTAGAGTTTTTAAATAATTTTTTTCAATTAAATTAATTTTTGCATGAAATTATGAAAAAATTAAAATTATTAATTTGCTCAAAAAAAAAATGTTTAACAAAATAATTAAAATTTAAAGAAATTAATTAAAAAATTTCTTACATGAAAAACATATCCACAGCTAACAACGACAACACAGCATAAAAAACTAACAAAAGTTGATACAACATTGTCCAAGTATATCCAATATTGGTCTCTATATCCACAAAAGGTATCCATAACTCAAGCTATTTTGAATTTTTGTTAAAAAAATTATTTAAAAAAAAGACAAAATTTATTAAAAATTAACAAAATATTTTTAAAATAATTAAAAAATATTAAAATTAAATAATTTAAAAAAATTATTTAAAATTAAATAAATAATTAAAAAAATTTTAATAATTAAAAAAAATATTTTTTTAAAAAATTAAAAAAATCAAACTTACAAAAAGCACTCTCTCCTTCATGAACAAATAACTCAACACCGGATAACTCAAAAAAATAATTCCCGCTCCGCCGTACATGAAAATAAACGCATTAAACGCCATCAAACATCGATCCACGCACGTTTCCAGCACTTGCCGATGCCCCGGATGAAGTTGTCCCTCTTTCGTGCATCGCAATTAGTCGTTGCGCCATCGCATAAAGATGATCTTTTTTCACCAGAGACTCGTAAAACTTCGCCAAGCCTTGCCAATCGACACCGCAATACGCGAAAATTTCGCATCCGCCCAAAAATTGTCCGCGCGAAAACTTGCAAAATTGCGTATAGAAGAAAAATAAGTTGCTGATGGCGGCATTTCCGATACAAATTACCGTGCGAATGTTCACTTTGTAGTCCTTTTGGAGCATATTAACGCCCGCCAACCAACAAAGTTTGTCGATTTGCGTCAAAAGTTTCCGGATTTTCTGATTGGAATTCATCGTGAAGCACTTTCGAACGAGAAATGAACTCGAAAATCGCATTTCGAACATTTAAATGTAAAATTTTAATTGCTTCATTGCCGAACCACGCACGCAATTCTGTGTCATTTATTGAGAAAATTCCTCATAAATCGCCGTTTTTATTGAATTTCCTTCGAATTTTGCATAATTTGTTCTAATTACCGCGAGATAATTACCTAAAATTACGGAAAAACAAGCAAAGTTCAATTTTAATTGGAATTTTATGGATTTTTCCATTATTTTATTATTTTTCAATTCGGAAAATTTCCAATGGCAGTGGATTTTTTTTTTATTTTTTGATCAAAGCGAATGCCGTGATGAACAAATTCAAGAAAAGTACGATGTAGATCATCAGGGACAGCATGTTCTCGAAGAATTTGACGGGCGGCAACATCGTGATGCCCATTCCGATGAGCATTTGCAACGCGATACTGCCGCTGATCAAATAAGTGCTCACTTCGTAGTATTTGTGCTCCGGACCGGCATCGAGAATGTCTCGCAAATGCCCGATGTTGGAAGATAACAAGGCAACGTCGATCATTCCTTGGACCATGGTCTTCTTGCGAGCGGGAGGTTGCATGTTTTTCGATGCTGCTTTGGGCGGGGAGGCAGTTTTTTCTGCTTTTGGAGGAGGTTTCATGCCGAATTTCGGTTCTGAGGGAGAAAAAATTAGATTTTTTTTTAATTTTTGTTATTTTTTTAATTAAAATTAAATTAAATTTTAAAATAAAATAAAATAATTAAAAATATTTTGAAAATTAAAAATTTTCGAAAAAAATTTTTTTTTTTAAGAAAATTCAAAAAAAAATTTTTTTTTTAATAAAGGAAATTAAATTTAAAATTTAACCATTAAAACGATTTTTTTTTTAAATTTTGACAGCTGTCAAAAAATAATTTTTTTAAAACAGTAAATTTTTAATTTTTAAATTATTTTTTAAATAAAAAAAATCCTAAATTGGATGAATTTTTTTAAATTGAAATTAAAAAGAATTTTTTAATTAATTGGTCAAGAAATTACTTTGACACTTGACAGCTGTCAAAAAAATTTTCAATTTATTTTTTTAATTTTTTGCAGAATTTTTTTTTCGTAACTTTTAATTTATAAAAAAATTGAAAAATTAAAAAGAAAACCATTGAACATTTTAATTTCATCTGAAAATTTTGACAGCTGTCAAATTTTCAAAATAATTATAAATTTTTAGTTTAATTTTTATTTTTTGAAATACTGTTATTTTTTTTGTAAAATTAAGCTTCAAAAGCTCTAAAATTGTTTGAATTGATTTTAATAACTCTGTTTGACAGATGTCAAGAAAAAAATGACAGATGTCAACTCATAAAGACTTGTCAAGTAAAAAATTGCCCTAAATTTAGTCAAATTTTTACTTTTCAATATTTTTCATAAATTTAGAATAATTTTTAACTTTACAAGTTCATAAAAATATTAAAAAAGTGACAGCTGTCAAAAAAATTTTTTTTAATTTTTAATATTTTTTTAGAATTTTTAATTTTTTGTAACTTAAAATTTTTTAAAAAATTAAAAATTTAAAAAAAATAATTAAAAATTTAATTTCATCTAAAATTTTGACAGCTGTCATTATTTTTTCAACTGTCAAAGTCACTTTCAAAAATTAAATTTTTACTAACTTTTTAATCCCTTCGGCTTTTTTAGCTTCGGAAATTTTTTCTTCTTCTCCTTATCCTCATTTTCTTCGTTATTATTCTCTTCGTCACCTTCTTCATCTTCTCCTTCAGGCTCCGTCGGGGCTTCTTCTTCGTCTTCAATATCGACGGTATGCTCATCACTCGCCACAGATGACATTCTATTAATAAAAATTTTTTTTATCTTTTTGATGAAATAATTTCCATAAAAATTACCTCACAAATACAAAATTCAAGATTTTTCAATAATTTATTTTTCACAAGTCACTAATTAAGCTCCTTTCGGTTCGTCAGTCGATGATGGAATGACATAAAACTGTTAACTGTTTGCAAATATATTCGACCACAGGCGGAATTTTCGGCGAGGTGAAAAATTGAATCTTTTGGGTTTTCGCTGCAAATATTTATCCATCAAGTGATTTCCCTTTTGAGCTTTAAAAGTTTTCGAAAAATGAAGTTAAATGGAAACCAAAAAAACACACACTCGTGGGCTTGGTGTTTTTGTTTAAATTTTAGCTAATTTATGGTACTCTTGGTTGTAGTTTAGTTCCTGTTTGTTATTCCTGTGGGAAAGGTGTGAAAGTGAAACTCTTTCCTCATGGAGAGTTTTGGTTAGAAAAAATGTCAAAATACCGATAAAAAATATTTTTTATTCGTTTTATGGAAATTTTTACTAAAATGCATTTTTCTGTAAAATAAAAAATAAAAATTAAATAAATTAATAAAATAAATTAAAATAATTAAATAAATAATTAAATTAAATTAAATTTTAAAAATTTTTTATCGAAATAAAATTTAAAAAAAAATTTTAAATTTTTAAATAAAAATATAAATAAGTTTTTGTTAAATATTTTTTTTATCAATAAAATTTTAAAAAGTTAAAATAAAAAATTAAAAATAAAAATATTTTTTTAAAATTTTTAATTATTTTTTCCTATATTAAAATATTTAAAAAAAAAAAATTAAATTTTAATTAAAAAATTATTTTTTCTATATAAAATATTTTTTTAAATTTTTAAAAAATTTATTTTATTATATTTAATTAAATATTCAAATTATAATTTTAATTTTAAATTAATTATTTTTTTTTTAATTTTTTTAAAATTTTTTTTTGGCAAATAAATCATTAATTTCTCAAAATTAAATTATTTTTTAAATCAGAAATAAATAATAAAAAAATAAAATAACAAAAAAATATTTTAATTAAAATTTAATAAATTTTACTCATGAAAAAATATTTAAAATTTATTTTTAAAAAATTATTTTGCACAATTTTAATTAAAAAAAAATTAAATAAAATGAACAAAAAATTCCATTTTAATTAAATTTTCATTAAAAATGCGTTAAAAAACGTTTTCATACTATAACAAACTCTTTTATACTTTGAAACTAATATCTGTCTTCACCTTTGCGTGTGTTTCCCGCACTTTTCAACCATAGTCGTTAAAACCCCAAATGAAATTAATTAAGCCATACTCGCATTACACGTTACAAAACTTAATGATGCCATAAAATCTCTCTCTTATTTTCGCTCGTTTTTTGCTGTAAAAAACAAAAAAAAACTGAATTTAGAACAAAATGTTAAATAAACGAGAAATTTCCTTCCTGCGCTGCAACGAACGCCGAGAATTTAATTTTATCGACATCAAATAATTTATTTTCCTTTGAGAGCATATTACGGGAAAGCACTTACGAAATTTCCAATCTCTTCATCTCGTGTAACCTTATTAATGCGACGTCGACAAGCAGGCAGGCAGGCAGGAACAATGATGTTCATTATTATTATGGCTGAAAAAGTTTTTCATGTGCGTTCACTTATAAATCGATTTAATGCACATTTGTGCTTCTCTTGTGCCTTGCCTTGCCTTGGTTTGCATTAAAAATGAGTTAAAGGACGAAAAAACGAGGAACGAGGCAACAAAAGCCCCAAAAATAAAATTTATAACTCTCTCTCCAGCACATTTATCAATGTTTGTTGTTGCTGTATCGGAGTAAATTTTGTGTCATGTTTCGCATGCATTTTGCTTGTCCGGTTCTCTCTCTTATTTTCCCATGAATTGATGTAGATGCGATGCTGCTCATGATTAAAGTGACGTCACGCAAGCAGTAATTTATTTTTCAACCTTCCTCTTGTTCTTTCTCTATTCAATTCGGGGCACGGTTCGTTGGCATATTCAGAACATCAGGTAATAAGAACAATTATGACGAGATGATACACGTGTCTTTGGGCTCTGTGGCGTTAAAAAGAGTTAAATTACGCATTGGGTTAAAATTTTAAAATGTGCATTGGGACAAAATTTTTGAATGTGCATTGGGGCAAAAATTTAGAATGTTTATTGGGGCAATAAATTTAATAAATTTATTCAAAAACTGAAATTTTCATTCTATCAGAAGTCTTTTCTATATTGAGTTTTACTCAATTTCGCTTTGGGTCAAAAATTTGAAAATTTGCATTGGGTTCAAAATTCTGAATAATTTTTTTATTTTATGTTATAAAATTATTTTTTTACAAAATTAATATTGTTTTTAATGAAAATTTTGAATGTGAAATAAGGCAAAAAAAAAATTAAATTTTAAAAATATTTTAATTAAATATCATGAAAAAAATATCATGGCAAAAATCATGAATTTGCCTTGGGACAAAAATCTTGAATGTTGAAAAAACACTTGAAGAGACAAAAATTTTTAAATGTTAATTCGGATGATAAATTTAAACAAATTAAAAATGTGCATTGGGTCAAAAATTGTGAATTTTCTTTGGTTTAAAAATTTTAAATGTGCACAGGGGCAAAAAAATTATTATTAATATAAATTCATTTAAAATCTTAAAATGTGCATTTTATCTAAAATTTTTAATTGAGTAAGAATTTTAAAATTTGTATTGGGTTCAATAATTAAAAATTTGCATTGGGCCATTATTTTTTAAAATTATTTCTTTTACTAAATCTTTATTGTTTTTCTGAATGTGAATTAAGGCAAAAAAAAATAATTTTAATTAATTTTGAAAAAATATTTATTATAAAATGTTCATTGGGGCAAAATTTTAAAAAGCGCATTTGGTACAAAAATCATGAATGTGCATTAGGATAAACATCGTAAAATGCAAATAAGGCAGAAATTTTGATTCAGAAACTCAAAATATTCTTAAAAATGCAATTTTTGAATGTACATTGGGACAAAAAATTTGAAATGACAACTGGGATGAAAGTTTTAAATTTGTAGATATACCAAGTGACATGGGTCAAAATAGATGAATGTTTAGTTCATGAAAAACTGAAGCTTGAAACTAAAATTAAAACTTAACATGGGAAAAACTTTATGAAATGTGCATTGAGATTTTTTCTAAATGCACATTGGGAAAATCTTTTAAAATGTGCATTGGGACAAAAATTTTTGAATTGTGATAAATTGTGACAAAAATGTCAAATTTCTTCCTCTTTTCTCTCCGCAGCGCACATTTCCATGGACATTGGCAAACTTTTCGCTGTAGCATAGCGCACGAAAAGTAAACACAAGATGAAGCATGAATGATGATTATCTGTGTTTTTCCGTATCCCCTTTGGGTATTTTACACTAATTTATGATACATGTTTAATCATCCTTTTGACACACTTTTGTTGTTGTTGTCGTGTCGTGTTTGTTTCGTTGTTTGAGGCTTCAATCTCGGCACTTTTGTGGACTTGACAGTGTCGCTTTTTGTGCGATTATTAATCGGGTACACGGTTGCTGCTGTTCTTGATGTTGTTTTGTTTGCAAATCAGATAAACTCCAGATATGAATAAAATATGGATATTTTGCCGTAACCTTGCGACGACACGATGGAGAACTGATTTATGGGCGATTTTGTGCCAAAAACAAAAAAAAAAATTGATGAAACAACAGGGGAATTTGATTGATGAAAGCTCGAGCCTTGACCGAAGAATTGTTTGTGTGAGAGAAAAGGAGAATTTATGAGTTGAAATTTACTGCATTCAATTTAATGAACATCGTAAACGATACTTGATGAGGTATTTATTATGGTATAATCCTGTTTTGAGAATTTAATCCAGGAGGGAAGGTTTAACAGAATTTTTACAGAATTAATTTTTTGAATGGTTTCGTTCAGTTCTTAATTTTTATTTAAAAATTATGTTCCAATTAATTTTTCACTTTTTATTTTTTAATTATTTTTTTTTTTTAATTTTTAATGATTTTTTCATGATTTATTTATTTTAATTTTTTTAAGAAATATTCAATAAGATTTTTTTAATTTAATTATTTATGATTCTCTTGATAAATTAAAATTAAAAATTAATTTTTAAAAATTAAAATCTTCAAGAATTTAATATTTTTAATTTAAAAATTTCTCTGAATGTTTCTAATTTTTTCAAAATTTTTAATTTTATTTAATTTTTTTTTAATTTTAAAATTTTTTATTCTATAAATTTATCATTAATTTAATTAATTAAAATTTATTTATTTTTTTTCATTTATTTTTGAAATCTAGTTTTAATCCTAAAATCATTTTTTTTATAAATTATTTTTTTTTTTTTTATTTGAATTTGAACGATTTAAATTAATTTTAAAAATAATTAAATTTTTTTTCAAAAAAAAATTTTTTTAATTAATATTTTTAATTTTTTTTAATAATTAATATTTTTTAAAAAATTAATAATTTTTTAAATTAAATAATTTTTTAAATTAATTTTTAATAATTTTAATATTTTTATTTTATTTAATATTTTAATTTTAAATATTTTATTTTATTTTTTTTAACAAATTTATTTTTAAAAAAAAATATTTAGGTAAAATGCGCTCAAATTTCTCTTCAACTCAAAATCCAGGTAAGTTTCTATTTTTTTAAATTAGTGAACCAATTTATCAATATCGAATAAAGAAAAAAAATCTCATCCTCTTCTTCATAAAAAAAAATCGCATAAAAACACTCCATTAAAGAAATTACGCGATCAAAGGAGACGAAAGGAGACATAAATTAAGAGCACAAGCAAGTCGTTGATAAATTTTATTTTTTTCAAAAAATCTCAGTACTTTTTTATGACGTGACAAAGAAAAAAAATCCAACCAAAGACTGGATACCGAGAGAGAGAGAGAGCGAAAAAAAACGACAAAGCCTTTAAGAAGATAATTTAATAAAATACACGGAAAAACATCACGTTGTCGCTGTCTTGTGCTAACGTTTCAATTTATATCGCGCTTAACAACGAAAATGAGAGCTTATGTTTAACACGACGACGGTACGATACCGATTTCAATACTTTTCCTCCTTTCGTTCGGGTTCATCTGAGGCAAAGAAAAAAACACGTAAGACGGGATGAGACTGTACAAAAATAATAACATGAAATATAACGGAACAAATCTGTTGTGGATGTGTGTAAATTCAGTCGTTCTTGTCATCATTATTTCTCTCTTTCTGCTTGCGAGGAAGAGACGTGTGCGTGTGGCGAAGCTGTTTGCTCAGATGATTGCCATTATATTTATTACGTGACATTAAACAAATGAGTAAGTAGGAAAAAAATAAAAAGTTGGAAGAAAAAGCAAGACGTCTCCATCGAAGTATTTTCTTCCCTGTAACTGAACGGGAAATTCGATTTTAAAATTTTACACCTTCCCGTAATAAATTATTACGACATTACGCGCAGCAAGGATCTTTCTTTATGGGTTGAAAGGCATTTTGTTAAAAATTTAAAAAAAAAATTAATTTGAAGTCTGTGATTCTTAAAAAATAATAATTTAATTTTTTTTTTAATTAAAAATAAAAAAAAAATAAAAAAATTATTTAATAAAAAAATATATTTAATATTTAATTAATTAATAATTTAATTTAATAATAATTTTAATAATTTGATATTAAATTAAATAAATAATATTTTTATTTTTAAAGCTAAAATTTAAAAAAGATTTACAAAAAAAAATATTGAGATTATTATTAAATTAAATTAATTTAATTATTAATTAATTAAATATTAAATTTTTATTAAAAAATATTTAAAAGAATTTTTAAAAAAAATTAATGTTTTTTAATTTTTATGTATTTCAATATTTTTAAATTTTCAAGTTTATCAACTATCAAATCTTAAAAATATTTAAATATATTTGTTAAATATTTTGAAAAAGCTTTTGAAAAATTTTTTTTTTTATTATTTTTTTTAATATTAAAAATTAAAAAAAAAAAATAATTTAAATAAAAATTTTCTAAGGTCAAAAATTCATAGAAAAATATTTTTTTAAAATTATTTTATCAAAAATAAAAATTATAATAATATTTAAAAATTATTATTTTAATAACATTTTTATTTTATATTTTTAGTAAAAAATTAATTTTTTTTTAAATAAATAAATTATAATTTTTTAACGTCCGGAGTTTTGATAAAAAATTTTCTTATTTTTCTCTTTTTTTTGTAATAAAATTTATATTTTTTTTATAAATTTTTAAATTTTTGTAAAGAAATTAAAAAATATGATTTAAAAAATTATTATTATTTTATTTAAAATATAATTTTTTTAAAGAATTTTTTTTTAAATTTTATTTCAATAAATTTTAATTACATATTTATTAAATAAAAATTTATTTCAAAAAATTATTAATAATTTATTTAAAAATATTTAATATTTTTTAAAATTTTATAAAAAATACGCTTAAACCTTAATTCCTCAAAACTTTAAAAAAATAAATATTTTGTTTTTAAAAAAGCAAAAATATCTTTATCACAATCACAAAAAGTGCAAAAAAAAACTCGTGTCGTGTATGAATTTTATATTTATTGTAAATAAATGTGGAATAACTCGACAGGGAATACTTTTTTATGTACTTTATTATACTTGAAAGGAAAACTCTTTTTTTTTTATTTATTTATCATTCCTTCTTCAGTGTTTGCTCTCTTTTGCTCGCTTGTTCCCTGCTTGTTCTTGTTCGATGCCGTGTCGTATGATTTCTCTTTTATTTTATTATTTTTAATATACTTCACTTTTTTTTTTACCGAAACGAAAGAAAGACTCTGTGGGCCCAAAATGCTAGTTCAGGTTTTTTTTTATTTTTAGCAGAAATAATATTTTTTTTTGTCTTCTGTATTACTATTATTTTATTTCGCTTCGAAAATTGTTTCCCTTGGCACTGTACCAAATAAAATACAGAAATTTTCTATATTTTTTTTATATTTCTGCAAAGGTTTGCATTTACTTTGCTCTAACTTAGCTTTGGCTTGTGATGTGGTTGAAGATGAAACTGAAAATTATAGAGTGTCAATAAAATTTAAATTTAATAAGATAAAATAAATTTTTTAAAAAAATTAAAAATTAATATTTTAAAAAAAATTAAAAAAAAATATTTTAAAATTAATAAAAATTATTTAAAATAAAGAAAATAATTTTTGTTTTTAAATTTAAATTAAATAATTTTCAATAATTTTTTTTTTGATAAAAAAATAAAATTTTTACAAAATTATTTTTTGAAAATTTATTAATAAAAAAATTCTTTTATTTAAAAAAAATAAATTAAAAATAAAAAAAAAATCTTTTATTAAACATTAAATATTTAATTTTTTTTTTAATTAAAAATAAATATTTTAAAATTAAAAAAAAAGTATTTTGAGTAATAAAAAAATTATTTTTATATTTTAATTAAATAATTTTCTATTTTTTTTTTTTTTTTTAAAAATTAAAAAAATTAATTTTATTTTATTAATAAAATAATTTTTTTAAAATAAAAAAAATAAATAAATAAATATTTTTCTTAATTCTAAAAAATTAGAACTCAATTAATTAAAATTGAATTTAAAATAAAATTAATTAAATTTTAATTAATTAAAAATTATTTAAATATTTATTTTAATTAAAAATATAAATAAAAAATATAAATTTACATAAAAATTTTTTTATAAATTTTTTTAAAGAAAATTTTTTGTTCACCCTAAAAATTTAGAGATATTGCAAATTGATGGCTATAAATCGAGTGTCTGGCTTTTAAGGAAAAAATCTGTTCGTGAGTTTAAAAACCGATTTCAAGATAAATTTATTCCCTTCATTCCTCTTTTGCACTATTTCACTCTTAAAAAATTTTCCCAAAAGCAAAAAAAAAATAAATGTTGCAAAATAAACATTTTTTATGACAATTAATTCTTCGTCTTTGACGTGTTTCCCGCGCAAAGTTGGCACGAAAAAACAAAGAAAAAAAACTTTCCATGTCACAAATCCGTTGGTAAAAATGGTTCCGCATTGTGTTGCCATTATAATATAATTGTTATGATTATTCAAAAGTTTTTGTCAGCCACACGGAAAATTTTTGCTCTACAAAAGAATCCTCGAACAAACATTACTTTTTATTCATTTAAAGCGGCATTTATCGTCCAACGCTGGTCGGCTCACTTCGGGGGATAATCTCAGACACAAACAAACTCGAGAAGAAACAAAAAAATAATTAATTAATTTTTGTCGGGGTGTCTTAACACAATTATGCCTCGGCTCTACTCTACACACACCTTTAACCGTTCTCACTCCCTTTTTTTCGTATTTAATAAAAATTTATATTTATTTCTCGCCAGGAGTAAAAAAGGTCATTTTTAACTAAAATTTCAAATATTTGTCTAGGCATTTACGTAAATTAATTTTCAACATGCAAAAATATGGATTAATGTCGTTTGCCATGGAAATTGTGTTAAATAAAGTGAAAAATAATAAAAACATAGAAGGACATAAAAGAGAGAAAAAAAGTAATATAGGTCAATTTTTATGTGTTTTTAAACGACTTATCACGATCGTTTTGTTCAAATTGCCACATGACGAGACATGGGATTGGTTTAATAGCAAAAATAGAGCAAATCTCGAGGGAGTTGTGGGAACGATAGATGTCGATAGAAATAAAAATGAACTTAAAATGGCATTTAATTCGAAATTTTGGTCAATTTAATTTTATTTTATTAAATATTTAAGATAAATAAAAAAATTAAAATAAAATAAAATTTATTTAATTAATTTTTAAATTTAAAAAAAAATAATAAAAAATATTTTAATTAAAAATAAATTAGTTTAATAAAAAAATTGTTAAATTTTTAAAAATCTCAAAAAATTTTTGAAATAAAAAAAAAAATAATTTAGGTAATTTTTAAATTAAAAAAAAAGAATGCTTTTATAAAAAATTAATTAATTTAATAAAAAAATTATTAAATTTTTAAAAATATAATTTTCACGTTGATATAAAATTTCATAATTTTAATCTTATAAAAATAAATATAATTAAATTAAAAAATTTAATAAAAATTTTGAATTTTTACAATGAAATTTTTCCAATGTAAAGTTAATTATTTATTGAGCTTAATATTAATATTTTTCTTCTTTGATACTTTTTACTTTAAAAATAAAAATGAAAAAAGAAGCGCTGTATTCACGAAATTAAATAAAATTTTTAATAATTTGTAAATTTATTTTATTTTATATTTAAAATATATCAAATTTTTTTTTTCAAAATTAAGCAAATTTTACTAATTTTTTAAAAACTTAAAATTTTTTTAATTATATTTTTAACTAAAGAATAATTTTTTTTTAAGTTTTTTTTATTTAAATTTCTTAAACTTACCTACTTTATTTTATATTATTTATAATTATTTATAAATTTTTTAATTAAAGAATTTTTTAATTTTTAATAAATTTATATGGAAAAATAATTTTTTTTAAATTTTTTTATTGTTAAATTTTTTTTTTTATTTTTTTAAATAAATTAAATTCATATTTTAATATTTTTTTATGAATTTTTTCTTTCAATAAAAAATAAATTCTTTAAAAACTAAAATATTTAAAATGAAAAAATAATTATTAAATATTAAAAAATATTTCTCATTTTTTTAATTATTTTTTTTTATTTATTTCCAGCTCAAACTAACACTCAAACAACTAAAAATCACCAAAACCTCAATAAAACTCCTTCCGCCTGAATTACTCATCCTCGTCAAGTCATAAAATTGCGTTTGCACAAAAACCGGAACACTCACATCATTCACTCTAAAATGCAAATCGAGCCTCGGACCAAAATTAAGTGTTGCTTCTTTGACAACATTCTGAAAATCGACTCCCGCAATCCTCAGTTGCGCATAAAAAAATTCATATTTTACGTTAATGACCATATTCGTGCAAGTAAAAGAATTTTTCGTGTCTTGGCGCCAATTTCCCGTAACACTTTCTTGTTCGCCATTCGGAGCATTTAAAAACTTCAACAAAATCCAATCGTCTGTGGAATTTTTCGGATGCCCAAGCTGCGAAACGAAAATATTCGAAGTAAAATTATCTTTTTCGAAGTCGTGCGAGTTCAAAAGCATCGAAAAAATTTGAAATTGGTAATTTTGACAAATTTCCGTAAAATTCGCCTCAGAGTTGATGCTTTTCGGATCCAATTTTAACGGAAAATTGCATTTTATGAAACGATTTTCGCCGAAATTGATGAAATCCTGATGCGCGGAGTCAAGTAAACACCTTCCGCGACGAGTTTGGGGCAATTTTAACGTTCGGTTGGCATGATAAGGCGCTGAGCGATTGTTAAAAACGAAGAAATCCAATACAAATTCCTTGTTTTCTTGCGTGTAATTGCTAAAAGTGACCTTTTTCGATGTCAAAAGCGGCATTTCTTTGGCATATCCGGGCATTCCGCTCATCGGAGGGAACTTTTCGAGGTACTTTTCTTCAAAACTCTTAAAAATCACGCGAAATTCGATGAATTTCTCCTCATTTTCAGCATTTTCATAGTCATCATGGGTCACGTTGAGCTGAACTTCGCCCAAAATGTTCGTAAAATTGTGCCAAATGATGAATTCGACGGAAATTCGATCAATTCCAGCTACTGAATGGTTTCGAAAAGCCCGAGAAATGGTGACATTCGAACAAGACTCGTTCGTGCAATGATATTCCATGGAAGAAACAACCGGATATCGTAAGAATTTCATGTTTTTCCACGAATCCAACCAGTTTTCATGAATTTTTGTGTAAGGACATTCCGATTTTGCATCGCGCAACCACAAAATAGGCTCTTGGACGAAGCATTTGTTGCTCGTGACGCCCAAATTTTGCGAAATTATCATTTTTTGGATCATTTCCGTGGTTTCGTTGAAGACCAAGACAACGTCGTTCATGTCATATCGCTCAATTTTCTCGTTTTTCGGAGAATTTTCAATATTTCCAAATATTTCAGGCCATTTTTTCGATGAAATTTCATTTTTTCGCCCGACATCGTAGAAGGAAAAGTCAATTTTTTTCAAATTTGAGCCCGCAACGCACAATAATCCGCCGGAAATGCTGCAATCTTCGAGTTTTCCGTAATAATCGTACTCTTGAACGTCAAATCGCTCCTTGGAACAGTCAAAAAGTTGAATAGCTCCCTTTGAACAGTCGAGATCGCAGCAACAATTCACCTCACAAACGTTTATTTGGGTGTCGCAGTTGCAAAAATAATCGGAAATTTTATTTTCAGCGCGGCGATTGATGAATCCGGAGAAAGGCTTCCAAATTTGGGGCTTTTCTGTCGTTGTTTCGATGGAAATTGTCGATGTCGGAGTAGTTTGAGTCGTTGAAGTTGAAGGAATTGGCGTTGTGGTTGATAAATTTTCAATTTTTGTTGAGTTTGGAACAGCTGACGTCGTTAAAGGCGTTACTGTGGTAACATTTAGAGCGGGATTTGTTGTTATTTCGTCGGTTTTTGGACTTTCCGTTGGATTTGGCTTGATGATGCTTATCTCAACTGCCTTTAAATTGATGAATATTGATGAAAAAATTACAAAACTGAGGATTTTCATTTTATTTCAGTGCCAAATTTGCCTAAATTTTTCAGAATGACCATCAATTCGACACGAACAGTTCCTGCGGATGCAGTTCGAAGCTTGTAACGTTCAATTCCGGAGTAAATTAAGTCACTTTTTTCGACGGTAAGTCCTGAAGTATGGAATTTATCTTGAATTGAGTCCAAAATATTCGTTGTAGCTACTTTCCAAGTCGGTATTTCCAAGAATTGATATCCGCTAAAAATAAAAAAATGGAAATTTAATTTAATTCAAAGAAATTTAAAGTTTGAAATAAAAGTTTTTTAATAAAAATTTAATTTAATTTTTTAATTAATTTAATTTATTAAATATTTAGTTTATTTTTTTTTTATTTTATTATATATTATTTTATTTATTTTTTTTTTATTTACATATTTAAAAATAAATAAAAAAAAAATTTTTTAAAATCAAATTAAATTTCATTATTTAATTAATTAATATTTCAAATTTAAAAATGTATTAAATTTGATTTAAATAAAAAAAAATTAATTCAAAAAATTAAAAAAATTTAAATAATTTAATAAATAAATTTTATTTTAATTTTTCGATTAAATTATTATTTAAGAATTATTTCTTTGAATTTTTAGTTTAATTAAATTTTTAAAAAATTAATTAATTTAATAAAAATTATTTTAATAAAAAATTAATTTAAAAAAATATTTTTTTTATTCATTAATTAAAAATTATTTTTTTAAATTTAATTAAATTAAAAATTATAATTATTTCAAAATTATTAAAATTTTTAATAATTTTTTAATTACAAACTTAATTAAATTAAATAAAAAAATAAATTTTTTTAGTTAAAAAAATTATTTATTTTTTTTTAAATTAAATTAATTTAATTTTTTATTTAATTATTGAATTTTGTTTTTTAAATAAAAATAAATTTTCGTTAAATTTTGAAAAAAAAAATTTAAAAAAATCTTACGGTTTAATTGGAATATGAGCAAATCCAAATCCAATCGGATGACACTTTTCCAAACCATCAACGGAGTAAATTTCGATGTGAATTTTGGGCCAACCGTGCACCGAGCGACACGACAAATGCAAATCTATCGGCGACGCAAAAACTGCCAACTTTTCCTCGAACCGATTGCGATTCGTGCACGTTACCGCTTCGGAATGACCTTCGATGACCTTGCAAAACTTCGAGATCTGAATGCTCCACTTGCAGAACAAATTTGGCTCGTCGAAATCGATTGCGTCTAAAACCTGACCGATTAAATGTATCTCAGCCATTTATCGAGAGGAAGAAGAAAAGTGAATTTTTTTTTGTTTTGTTTTTGTTTGTTTGAGCAGTTGGGGTTGCTATGCGATGTAAACGACTCGACTCGACGATATGCTTGAGTGCGCACGTACAGAACGTATACGTAACGACGTTGCACAAATTTATGGAAGGAAGGAAGAGAAACTTTTAAAAAAGCATCACCTTTGATGATTTTCATGAAAAAGAGAAATCAATCGGAAATAAATTTTAGGTTGCTCAATCAATTTTGTATGGAAAAGTGAAGCAAGTCACGTGGCATAGTTCAGAAAAAAAATCTGTTTCTCAACGAAAATATTGGAAAAAATAGACAGAAGATTTTTTATATAAAAAAAGTAAAAATAAAAAAGTTGAGACACTAAAAGACAAGAAAAAACCAAAATTTCCGTTGATTAGGATGAAAATCCATCGAAAATTTAAGAAATTTTTCTACCAAATGCTTCGTAGGTAATTTCACGTACAAACATCGTCGCAAAAAACTAAAGAAAGAAGCTAAAAGGAAACATTTGATGCGTAAAAAGCAAGCAATCATCAAAGAAGTTTTTTGTAATCTCGTGTTTTCAAACGGAAAGGAGTGAAACAAAGTTGCGGTGAATTAGGTTGCATGCTTTTTTTTTGTTGGAAAATAGTGAAAAATTTAATGTGAAAGTTGATTTTGATAGTTTTCTTTTGAAATTTTTTTTCTTTAAAGATAAAAAATGATAAATTTGAATTGAAATTTAAGTCAAAAATGAAAATTTTTATTTTTCGAAGGATTTTTGTAAAAAAAATCTTTAATAAATTTTAAGATTTTTGATGAATTTTGACACACAGAAGATCTCCAGATTAGACTCAAGGCTTTTAAATCCAAATTTCTAAACATTTTTTTTTCGTAAATTTAATACATGTTAGTTTGAAAGTTTTTTACTATAAAAGTAAAATTTTAATAAAAAATTTAATTTTTTAACTTTTTTTAATTAAAATTTTTAATCAAATTTTTTAATTTTTTTTTTAATTAAAATGTTTAATGTAATTTATTTAATTAAATTTTTCAATTTTATTTTTAATTAAAATATTTAATTTAATCTTTAATAAAAATATTTAATTTAATTTTTCATTAAAATATTTGATTAAATTTTAAAAAAATAATTAAATTAAATTTTAATTTTAATTAAATTAAATATTTTAATTAATTTTTTTAATTTCAATTTTTTTTTTATTTTTTTTAAAATTTTTTTCTTTGACAAAATTAATTAATGAATTTAAAATTTTTGAAGCAAAAAATTTTGAAAATAAAAAATTATAGATAAAAATAAGCTTCTAATTATTTAATTAGTTAAAAAAAGCAATGAGACTGCTAAAAACTTAACCTCTTTGGTGATTTTGTAAAGCTTAAAAGTTTTGACCTTTTGACCTTGAACTTTAAAATCTTTGTTTAAGTTACAAATTAAGCTCCAATTAGTAGAAATTTTATAAAAAAATGTCAAAATCTGCCTGAAATTTAAATTTTTGAACAAATTTTGACACAGAAAAAATCTCAAGATTAAACTATATAGGCAAAAAAAAAATCATTTTTGAAAATCTTTCCATTTAAAAATTTCTTCAGAAGAAGCAAAATTTCACTCTAAATTTGTAACTTTCTTTCAGGATGTCAAAATTAAGCTAATTAAGGCTTAAATTAATGCTGATAGTATTAAAACTCCTAAATTTAAGATTCTTGATACATTAAAAATTTTGAAAAAATATTTTAAAAGTTAAATTTTTGTTAACGATCATCTGTAATAAAAAAAATTTAGAAAAATTTGAACTTTTTGATAAAATTTCACAATTTTAAAGCCCTGAACTTTAAAATTTCATCACAAAAATTAAAATTTTTTCCGAATATTTGTCAACTGAAACTAAAATTTCATGTTTAAAAAATTTCCATCTTCAACTCCATCATGTGCCATTAACCTTTGACACGATCAGATGTCCTGAGCATTTTTTTTCTAATAACAATAAAACTATATAGAGAGAAAGATGGAACGGAAAAAGAGACACGTACTCTGCCAGGCCACTGAAATAATGAACAAATAATACAGTCTGTTGAGCTTTTCAATCTGTTTTGCTTTGTTGCCTTCCTTCGTTGTCCGTAAAAATGTTTTCTCTCTAATGTTTTGGCAATATTTTTTTTTTCTTTGTCCCTTTTTTATATTTTTCTCCGCTCAAACTGCTTTCAAATAACTCGAACCTCGAATGACGGAAATAACGAACGTACGAACAAGAGAGCATCAATAAAGATGAGTTGTTGCTTGAATACCAAAATAGTTTGATGATTGCCTTTCTTCAGTCGGTTCATTGTCAAAAAAATTCCCTGTTGATAAATTGACACGAAAAAAAATCCAATTTTGATGGAAACTCGACATAATTAATGACGTTCGAAGCTCATTTGTTTAATTAAACGCTATTGATGCCTCGAAGTTGAAAAAAATCGCCACCCGGAAACAGATCGAAATAAATTCGTTTTTATGCCGGAAGATGGGTGTGTGCGAGTAAAGTAAACAACGGGACATCAAAATATCAAAAATAAATTTTCATAATCATCATGGTTGGAATTGCACGAGGATGATTTCGCACAAAAAAAAAAAGTTTTTCCCGAAAAGCAATAATTGGATGGACGACGCGAAGAGACACAAAAAAGGTTTAGTCACGCATTGTTACACCGCCCGATCCTCCGGTTGGCATTGAATTTTTGGCAAATTTGTGTGTTTTGTTTGCAAAAGCGAGCGGATAAAATGAGGGAACGTTGCTGGCAGAATATTAAATAAGCTTTGAAGACAGGCTGGGAGACGATGATACTCGTCGGTAAGTAGCTGGTTATTAGATAGGAAAATTGTTTCCTGTCACTTTTTGGATTTGTCGGATGCTTTATGACATGAGAAGGATTATTATGCAGCAAGGTAATCCGTTTGTGATTAATTTCGATGATTTGTACAGCTTAAAGAGCCTTTGACTATATTTGCAATTAGTTAAATATTAATCTAACAAATTTTTATCCGAATTCTCAACCAGGCTGAAGAATTCAACAATTTACAAAATCTATAAAGACAGTTCTAGAACTGGAATAAAACGACGAATATGCTAAAATAATTTAGATTGATTTGAATTAATTTTCCGAACTCTCAAAAACTGTTTGAAGAGCTCAAGTTATTGTATCTCGAACGAATGTCGAGATGAGAATGATAAAAGTTGCTTTGAAGTCAAGTTATTTATACTCAAAAATGTTGATTTGTATGGTCAAGTTATTGATATGAATCATCATCACCCTTTACAAATTCTCTTGGAATTAGACCAATTAGAGAATTTTCATTTTAAAGTTAAGATTTTCAAAGCAATCTTTTAATTAAAGGTTGTTTTTATTAAATTATTTGGGTAATTATTTAAATTATTTTGAAAATTTTATATTTTTTTTAAATTTTTAAAAAAGATTTGACAAAAATTGCTTTGACACAGTTTTTGATTTAGTTTTGCTCTTGATTTAGTTTTTAAAACAAAACTATGTCAAAGGAAAATTTTTTTTTCAGTTTCAATTTTTTGGCAGTTTTGAGTTATAAAATGATAGTTTTCAAAAAATAAAACTATGTCAAAGGAAAAATTTTTTTTCAGTATCAATTTTTTGGCAGTTTTGGAGTTATAAAATGATAAATTAGAGCCCTCTGACAAATTTTTATCCATTTGGAGCAAAATTTGACAAAAATTGCTTTGACACAGTTTTTGACACAGTTTTTTTGCTCTTGATTTAGTTTTCAAAACAAAAACTGTGTCAAAGAAAAATTTTTTTTCAGTTTCAATTTTTTGGCAGTTTTGAGTTATAAAATGATTAAAAATGATAAATTAGAGCCTCTCTGATAAATTTTTATCCATTTGGAGCAAAATTTGACAAAAATTGCTTTGACACAGTTTTTGACAAAGTTTTTTTGCTCTTGATTTAGTTTTTAAAACAAAACTATGTCAAAAAATGGAAAAAGAGCCTTTTAAATTTTTATCCATTTGTTTCAATTTTTTGGCAGTTTTTTTTTCAGAGTTTTGAGTTATAAAATGATTAAAAATGATAAATTAGAGCCTCTCTGATAAATTTTTATCCATTTGGAGCAAAATTTGACAAAAATTGCTTTGACACAGTTTTTGACACAGTTTTTTTGCTCTTGATTTAGTTTTTAAAACAAAACTATGTCAAAGGAAAAAAAATTTTTTTAGAGCCTCAGTTTCAATTTTTTGGCAGTTTTGAGTTTTAAAATGATTAAAAATGATAAATTAGAGCCTCTCTGACAAATTTTTATCCATTTGGAGCAAAATTTGACAAAAATTGCTTTGACACAGTTTTTGACACAGTTTTTTTGCTCTTGATTTAGTTTTTAAAACAAAACTGTGTCAAAGGAAAATTTTTTTTCAGTTTCAATTTTTTGGCAGTTTTGAGTTATAAAATGATTAAAAATGATAAATTAGAGCTCTGACAAATTTTTATCCATTTGGAGCAAAATTTGACAAAAATTGCTTTGACACAGTTTTTGACACAGTTTTTTTGCTCTTGATTTAGTTTTTAAAACAAAACTGTGTCAAAGAAAAATTTTTTTTCAGTTTCAATTTTTTGGCAGTTTTGAGTTATAAAATGATTAAAAATGATAAATTAGAGCCTCTCTGATAAATTTTTATCCATTTGGAGCAAAATTTGACAAAAATTGCTTTGACACAGTTTTTGACACAGTTTTTTTGCTCTTGATTTAGTTTTTAAAACAAAACTATGTCAAAGGAAAAATTTTTTTTCAGTTTCAATTTTTTGGCAGTTTTGAGTTATAAAATGATTAAAAATGATAAATTAGAGCCTCTCTGATAAATTTTTATCCATTTGGAGCAAAATTTGACAAAAATTGCTTTGACACAGTTTTTGACACAGTTTTTTTGCTCTTGATTTAGTTTTCAAAACAAAACTATGTCAAAGGAAAAAATTTTTTTCAGTTTCAATTTTTTGGCAGTTTTGAGTTATAAAGTGATTAAAAATGATAAATTAGAGCCTCTCTGATAAATTTTTATCCATTTGGAGCAAAATTTGACAAAAATTGCTTTGACACAGTTTTTTTGCTCTTGATTTAGTTTTTAAAACAAAACTATGTCAAAGGAAAAAATTTTTTTCAGTTTCAATTTTTTGGCAGTTTTGAGTTATAAAATGATTAAAAATGATAAATTAGAGCCCCTCTGATAAATTTTGATAGAATGGTTTGAATTAATTGGAGTAGTAGATTTGAAGCTTATAGGCTGCTTTCGGTATTTTATGTAGATTATTTTTAACACTTTATAATTTTTTCTTTCAAACAGTTTAAATTTCCATACTTACCTGATTAAATTATTATCATTAAAGCTCCTGAGAAAGTATTTCCTTGAAAGAAAAAAAACTTTAAATAGCAAAAAAAAAATACTTACCTTGAGCACACTTTACTTCAGCTGCTGACATCCCTTGGGAGCTTCTCTCAAATTGTCTCTCGTACACAAACTTTTTATCAAAAGAAAATTTTTGCTGAACAACTTGCTCCTTTTCCTTTTGTGTTTCCTCTTTCTGCTTCTTTTGCTGTCTCAAGCATTATCTCAACATTTTATTTCTCCTGAATACGCCTCCTGGCCAAAAACTGATCTTTTAATTATTTTTACTTTGTCTGCACTTTTTTTTGTGCCATAGAAATTTTTCTACTCTTCCGAGTAAAATTCTGAAAAGAAAAACAAAAATTGTCACCCAACGAGTAAATTTTTTTAAATGTGAAAACATTTTTTTTCCACTTCACTTATCGCATAACAATAAATGCTGCAATTTACACACACAAAAAAAAAAGTATAACAGGCATTAGAAGAGGCAAGCATGTTTTGTTTGTCATAAAAATTTTGCTTCCTTCATTCCATATTTTTTTTTGTGCAGAGCGACACACGGCAAAGAAGCAAGCAAATGCCAACAGCAATTTATTTAACAAGAACACTCGAGAACGGCTCTCGTTCTTATGCGAAAACAAAAACACAACGTCGTCGTCTTGCTCGAATCATTACAACAAAATCGCATGTAGACAAGCGAAAAAAGAAAACTCGACATGACGATGTGATTTTTCGCAGACTTTTTTTGATTTTGGAAGGTCATTCATGCGTGGCTTGGCTCAACAGAAAACAGATTTTTTTTCTGTCATTTTTCTCGGGGAAATGCAATAAATCTGATGGTTTCGTCAAAATTTTTGGTTAGAACATCCGAAAAATTATCGTCATTTTTGTAAAATAAAGGGGGAGCTTTCATTGTTATTTTTAGAGTTTTTTTCGTTATCTTTTTTGATGAACATCGAACATTGTTTGTTGACAAAGCTTTTACCGTTACTCCATTGTTTTTTTTGTGAGATGCGAAGCTGATTAAATTTTTGGTAAGCCACGTGTTTTTTTTTAATTTTTTTTACCACAATATGTACAATTTTTTGCTTTTTAAAGAAAAATTTTTTGTGAGGAGTACAAAAATGTGAAATTTTCAAATTTTTCATATTTGAAGAGTCCCAATGCACATTTTCGAAGAGTTCAGGTAAAAATTTTGCTCAAAATTTAATAATTTTAACTGATCTGAAAAACATTTTTTTTTCTGTAATTTAGTCTTTAAAATTTTTTGAGGAGTAAAAAATTGTGAAAATTCAACAAATTTTTAATCTATCCCAATGCACATTTTAAGATACTTAGATTAGATTTTTGTGAAATTTGCATTTTTATAAAAATTAAAAAATATTTATAAAAATCGGTCATTTGAAAAAAAAATATATATAGATAGAGGAGTATTTGAGTAAGAAATAGAGAAATTTTCAAATATCCCAATGCACAAAATTTTGTTTTTATCTCTTTTTCTATTAAAATTTCTTTTGAGGAGTACATAAATGTGAAAATTTCAAATTTTATATCTTTTATAGGTCCTAATGCATTTTTTAAGAGAGACAAAGTAAAAATTTTGCTTAAAATTTGTTTAAATATTTTAAACTGATCTAAATTTTTTTATTTAGTTTTATTTTAAAAAATTTTTGAGGAGTACAAAATTTTGAAAATTTATCAAATTCTAACTGAAAAACTTATTTCTATTTTTTTTATGTTCGATCATTTCTTAAAATAGCTTTCTTTGAATAAAAATAAAAGATCTATAAAAAATGATGAGGAGTAAGAAATTGAGAAAATTTTTAAATAACCCAATGCACAATTTTTTTCTACTTTATTTTTTTTTTGTGAAAATTTCAAACTTAAAAGCTCTCATTACACATTTTAAGAAAAATTATGTGAGAGTTTTTCAGTAAAAATAACCTATCTCGATAAATTTCTCTTGAGGAGTACAAAATTGTAAAAATTTAAAATTTTCTATATTTTAAAGATCCCAATGCACATTTTGAAAAATTTCAGACAATAATTCAGCTCAAATCTCGTTGATTAATTTAAAAAATCTCATTTTTCATACAAAAAAAAAAATAATAAAAATTTAACTTACCATCAACAGAAATGCTAACCTTGATGCAGCAAATCTCCATGAAAAATGGGTCAGCTACAAACTTTCTCTTCCATCCACGTAGCCAACGATGACTCGTGAAAAGTAAGATTATAATTCGTTTAAATTTGCATTTTTCACATACACACCCACGAAAGCGGCTTCAACAAAAGAGGATAAAAGCAGAAAAAAGATAAATAGAATCCACTTTTCACCAACACACTTCACTCGTCATCATCCTTCAACAGTTACGACACGAAACGACGACGACGAACAATGGCGCGTAACAAAGCAATGAGTTAGACAAAGCGTCGTGATATTTTCTCCTAGCATTATATTTTTCTGTGTTTGTTCATTTTTTTTTCGGGGTTTCTCTTATCAAAAGTTTAAATAACACAACAAACAAAACCGAAAAACGGTTCTTTTCACACCAGCTTTATTTTATTTTTTTTTTTTACTTTTGTTCGTCGGATAAAGTTATTACAGTAACATTTTTTGTTTTTTTGTTGGGTGTCTGTCAAGTAGGCGGAAAATAACTTTAATACAAGAGGGAAGTGACACGACTGCGACGACGATGATGACAACGACACAAGAGAGCGACGACGACGACAAGGACGACGATGATGATGTTACTTGATGTTGATGATACCAAGAAGAAGACAATAAAGGCAATTTTCAGACAATTGAATTAATTTATCATAGGAACGTATGTGCGTTGGCGTTCAATGTTGGCGCAAAACTCTTTTTTATACTTTATATTTTTTATGTGCTTTTTATTGAGCTTCAACGAAATTTGCATAAATTTTTTACATTTTCGAAAATTGAGAAGATCTCAAATTTTCGAAAATGATTCTTGAAGCTTTACAAATTTTTCGAAAATGATTCTTGAAGCTTTACAAATTTTTCGAAAATTGTTTTTGAAGCTTTACAAATTTTTCGAAAATGATTCTTGAAGCTTTACAAATTTTTCGAAAATTGTTTTTGAAGCTTTACAAATTTTTCGAAAATGATTCTTGAAGCTTTACAAATTTTTCGAAAATGATTCTTGAAGCTTTACAAATTTTTCGAAAATGATTCTTGAAGCTTTACAAATTTTTCGAAAATGATTCTTGAAGCTTTACAAATTTTTCGAAAATGATTCTTGAAGCTTTACAAATTTTTCGAAAATGATTCTTGAAGCTTTACAAATTTTTCGAAAATGATTCTTGAAGCTTTACAAATTTTTCGAAAATGATTCTTGAAGCTTTACAAATTTTTCGAAAATGATTCTTGAAGCTTTACAAATTTTTCGAAAATGATTCTTGAAGCTTTACAAATTTTTCGAAAATGATTCTTGAAGCTTTACAAATTTTTCGAAAATGATTCTTGAAGCTTTACAAATTTTTCGAAAATGATTCTTGAAGCTTTTTTTTCGAAAATGCTTTTTACAAATTTTTCGAAAATTTCTTGAAGCTTTACAAATTTTTCGAAGCTTTTTACAAATTTTTCGAAAATGATGAAGCTTTACAAATTTTTCGAAAATGATTCTTGAAGCTTCACAAATTTTTCGAAAATGATTCTTGAAGCTTGAAACTTTACAAATTTTTCGAAAATGATTCTTGAAGCTTCACAAATTTTTCGAAAATGATTCTTGAAGCTTTTTTTCGAAAATTCTTTCTTGAAGCTTTTTAAAATTTTCTTAAGCTTTTTTTCGAAAATAATTCTTGCTTTAAAAATTTAATTTTTTCTTTTACTAAATTTCAACAAAAATCATAGAAAAATCTTCTCTTTTTTTCATTTCATGCCATTGTCACCGCACGTTGACTCGTTTATTGCTACTTCCGTTTTATTATATCGCCACAATTTTTATGCTCTTTGTTTAAGATGAAAAACGCTTGAAAGTACCGTTAAAGTGTGCTTATTAACACTTTTTCTTGTCTGATGTCGTCTCCCCGTCGTACAAAAAGATATTCAACAAAGCTTTTAGCGGCTCGTTTTTCTGACCGAAATTTAAAAACGGCTTCTTGTCAAGTTAATGCGTTTCCTGGTTTTCTCGCCAAAATAAAACGGACGACACAAAATAAAATAAAATATGGTCCTAAAGTAACACTTAACACGAGAAAAGCATTTTTTATTCGCTCTTTATGAATATTTAGTCAGATGTTTACGCGATAAATAATCACGAAAATAAAGTGTCAAAAAAGTTTTTCGGTGAATATTTTCTCGTGCAGCGAACGATGAGGAAGAAGAAGAAGGACCAAGTAATCTTATTTATTTATATTTTTTCAGCTTTTGTGCGGCAAAACAAAGGAAACGCGTGCAAAATATATGGTTAGTTTAGTGAGGAGGACGCGAGAATTTATTAAATTTTTAAAAAGCGAGAAATAATTCGCGCGAATAAATCATATCTAAACATGACAATTGGGAAATAAGAGAACACATACTCATATTTTATGGGAGATATTTATGATGAAGCGATGAGAAAAGTGACGAGAAGGGAATTTTTGGAAAAGCAACATGAGCGTTGAAGTTTGAACTTTGACTTAAATGCGGTTAAAAGTCAGATTTGTTTAGAACTTTTGAGGAAAAAAATAAAATATGGAAAAAAAAAAGTTTAGATAAAAGAAAAAAAAATTAATAAAAAAAAAATAATTTAATTTAATGAAATAAAAATTTAATAAATTAATTTTAATGATCATTTTTTTTAATTTTTAATTAATTAAATTTTATTAATTAAATTTAATTTTTTAATTTAAATTTTTTTTAAGAATTTATTTTTTATAATTTTATAAAATTATTAATTTAAATTTTTTTTAAAGAATTTTGAAGAAAAATATCTATGGTTTTTAATAATTTTTTAAAATTTATTTATTTAAATAAAATAAAATTTTTAAATTTTATTAAATTAAATTTTTAATAATTATTTTAATAAATTTTATTTTTTTTTATTTTAATAAAAATTTAATTATTTTATTTATTTTATTTTATTTATTTAATTTTTTTATTTTATTTTTTTTTATTCATTTTTTTAATTTTTTTTTATTCAAAAAAAATTTTTTTTAATTAATTCTGAAGAAAAATAATATTTTTTTTTTTTTGTATAAATATTTTTTAAAATTTTTTAACAAAAGAAAAATTTAATTTTTAAAAAAATATAAAAATATTTAATTTAAAATTTTTAAAAATTAAAAAAAGTTCATTTTAAATTTTAAATAATTATTTAATTTTTAATCTAATTTACTTTTAATGAAAAAAAAAATAAAATTTTTAATTATTTAAATTTTTTTTTTATTAAAAAAAAAATTATCATTAAAGACATCAAAAACCTCCAAAGAGCAAAATTTCCTTTAAAAACATAAAAAATTTTGTTTATTTTTCTTTTTTTTTAATAAAAACGACCATCTTAACTTTTAATATCCATTCATCTCTTCCGCCAAAACGTAAATTGTAAAGTTAAGCACGACTTTGATTTTTATTTAGCTACCCTGATGAGAAATATTTCAACAGAAAAACGATGCAAATTATGTGTTATGAATAACAAATTACGTTTTTTATGATTAACTTTTTCCGCGTTGGTGTCGTTTTTAATGGTTTTGTGTCATTTAATGACAAACTTTTCGTTGATGAATGAAGAAGGATCAAGGACACCCACGTATTTTACCCTCGTAATTAGAGTTTTTAAAATTTCTTTTTTTTTCGGTATCAAAATTGGGCCATAATGTGATTTGTTTGAGGCAATTTTGGCACATCCCGTAAATAATTGCTTGTTTGAATGGTCATTCATGGGTTGCTCGTGCGTAAAATATGAACACTTGTTGCCTTTGTGACAATTTTTTTTGTGTGAGAATTTTTTTTATTTGACAAAAAATTGCCAGAAATAATTTTTTAAAAAATTTTAAAAGAGAAAATTTCTTCAAAAATTTATTTTTTAAATTTTTTATTTATTTTTAATTTTTTTTTAATAATTTAAAGATTTTTTTTAGGTTTCAGATTTTATAATTAATTAATTTTTAATTTATTTTTTTTAAAATTTAAATATAATTAAAAATAAAAAAAAATCAATTTAAAAAATTTGGCGCCAAAATTTAATTTTTTTAAAAAATAAAAGAAATTTAATGGTTTATTGTTAAAATAATTTTTATACAATAATCAACTCAATTATAATATCTTAAAAATCTTTTTCGAAGACATTTGGATCTTTAACGACAGTTTCGTACAACTCATCTCTCATTTGGCGGGAAATTGGAATTTGCGCGCGAACTTCATCAACAACTTTGCAATCTATGGAAGACATTTTTAAATTTAAAATAATTTATTTTAAAAAAATATAAATTCTTACCAATATCTTGAACAATAATCTCATCCCCCTCCTTTGCGGATTGCAAAACTTTTCCCCATGGATCAACAACCATCGAATGTCCCCATGCGACATACCCAGCGCTCGCATCTCTCGAAGGCGAGATCAATCCAACGAAAGTTTGATTGTCATTAGCTCTCGAGCGCCCAAGCAACTCCCAATGCAAAGGACCCGTTTTCATATTAAACGCTCCCGGATAAAGCAGAACATCACATCCCTTCTTGCGATAAATTCGCGCCAATTCACTGAACCGAATGTCATAACAAATCCCGATCCCAATTTTGCAACCGTCAACTTCGATCATGGCAAATCGCTTACCCGGCGATAAAACATCCGATTCGCGAAATGTGATCCCGCCGGGAATGTCAATGTCAAATAAATGCACTTTCCGGTATTTGGCGAGTAAATCTCCCGAAGGAGACCAAATAGTACAAGTATTGTAGAGTTTATTGTCGCGTAAGTCTCGTTCGGGAATTGTGCCTCCAATGAGATAAATTCCGAGTTCTTTGGCGATGGAAGAAAGTTTCTGCGAAGTTTCGCCTGATGGGATTTCTTCAGCGTATTCGGGGAAGAAATTTGTGCCATATGGAGAATTAAAGCATTCGGGAAGAGCAACGACTTTTGCTCCTTTTTCGACAACAGCTTGACGAATGTTACTCAGAGCTGTGGCGATATTGGTTGCTTTATTACTGCCAACCGTGAATTGGCACAAAGCGAGACGAAAACCTTGAATATAGAAAATTGAATTTTATTGAATTTTTTTTGATGAAATTTGACTTACCTCGAGCAATTGAACTCATTTTTAGGCAAAAATTTGAACAACAAACAATGAAAAGGCACAAATATTATTTTTAGTGATAAGAAAAGTTGCTTGAATTGATAAAAAAAAAACAAAAACAATGAAAGCAGTGCTTACTGCTTACAAAAAATTATGGGATTGCCACATTTTGCCGGCAAATCGTGTGAGTCGGCTTAAAGTGATAAACTTGAATTATTTATCACTTTCATTCGTCTCAGACCCATCGAAAATTTTCTGAGACGAATGAAATTGATAAACTCGTATAATTCGAATAAACTTTCCATGGCGAACGGTTGGTAGTTTTGTGTAATTTATTTTAATTAAAAAATTCAATTTTTACCTCATTTAAATCAAAAAAAAAAAATGTATTTGTAGAAAAAAAATGTTTATTTTTTAAAAAAATTTACATCTCAAATTTTTGGTATTATTTGCACACACAGTCAACATTCCTTTGGATGGCGTCGTTCTCGTTCGCAATTGTTCGCATTTTTCTTCATTCAATCGAGTACAAGAGAGGGAACGGTTTGCCAGGCTTTGGTTGATTCCAATTGTTTTTCGCATATACGCAATTTTGGGTTTCGATCACATGGAAAGCATATGCATGACGACTGTCGTTGGAGCGATTATTGTCGCTGCGATGAACGACTTGATTGTGGATTAAGATGAGAGATCCTGTAAAAAAAATAGGAAAAACATAAATTTGAGGTAATTTAAAGATTTTGAATGAAAATTGTTAATTTTAGAAAATTTGAATTAGCAAAAAGTGATTTTCAAATTTTTTAACTGTCAGTTTTTGAATTGACATTTACATAAAAATTGAAAGTTTAACAAGAAATTTTATTTTTATTAAATTTTGAACAACATATTTGATAATAAATATTTAAAAATTTATAAATTATTTTTTTCCAAATTGACATTTAATTTAAAAAAAAAAATAAAAATATTAAAAAAAAATTTAAAAATATTTTTATAAAAAATTTCAAAATATTTAAAAAATTAAAAATTTAATATTAAAAAAAATTTTTTAAATTATTATTTTTTAAATAATTTTATTTTAAACGAATTTTAGAATTTTTTGATCAAACTGGAGTTACTCGAACCATTTTTTTTTATTTATTTTTATAATAAAATAAAATTTTGAATTAGCAAAAAGCAATTTTCAAATTTTAACGGTTAATTTTTAAATTGACATTTACAAAAATTTTACATTAAATTGCTCTAATTTTGTACAAAAAAAAAAATCAATTTAAAAGGAAATATTTAACAAAAAAAAATTGTTAAAAAATCGAAAATTAATCAAAAATTTAAATTTTATTAAATAAATTCATAAATAAATTTAAAAAAAAAATTAATGTCAATTTAAAAAAAATCTTTTAAATTTTTCGTTAATTTAAGACAATTTTTCAATAATTTATTTAAAAACTTTAATTTAAGAAAAAATTTTAAATAATTTTTCTTACCTTTCTTCACAGGAACCGACGTAAAATTCGACAATGGATAAATAGGCGTTGGTTTCTCATAAATTAACAATTCCTTCGAGTTCTTATCCGGATTCAGTACATAACGCGTATGAACTCCATTCTTATGCGATCCCTTTATAAATTGCAAACATCCATTTTGGGGAGTTGCATCATCGAGCGCTATCCAAAATCCAACTGCCGAAGCTGGTTCAGTATACAAATACGTTCCATCCTGATGTGCCTTCACTTCTCCTCCTACATTCGGGTTTTTGTAAATGTACATGCTCTGCGGAATGGCGGGCTTTTTAAAACCCAACTGATAACAAATATCCTTGACGCGATAACTAAAAGTGTATTTCCTAAAAATATCGCGTTCCGTGTGAAGAGCATGCCCGACTTTGTTCAGGGCGAAAATTGGATCAACCAAAAGTTCACCTTTGGGCGAAAGAGCGTTCGACTCGTAAAAATAGTGAACTTTGTCGCCGGAATCGAGGAAGTAAGTGTCTTTGTTTTGCGCATTTTCGTGATTGACGGTGTCAAAGATGCATTTTATCTCTTCAGGTACTTCGTAGCACAAATCTTTGCCGGCTTCGTACAACTCTTCGATCTCCTCGGGCAGCAAAAAGTCTTCGACGACGGCAAATCCATCTTGTTCAAACTGAAAGTAGCGTGAAAAAATTATTATTTAATTAGGTTTCAATTGTGAGTCTTACGCAATCGAATCGTTACATTTCTTTTAATTTATTTTTTTTTTATTTTTGTTATTTTGTTGTAGACATGCATTCAACGAGACGCATCAAGTGCACGTCAAATGTTTATACAATGGTGCGAGAGAAGTCAGTCAAATGTAAATAAATTGAACGTACGTGAATTCCTTCCTCATTTTTCAACAAATATTTTTCTTCTTTTCAGACTTAACGGATTTTTTTCTTTCAACATTTCGATCGACAGTGAGAGAAAAAAATTAAAATTTTAAAATTTGTGTCGCGCGACATTCTCACGTTTTGTTTGGTACATCAAAAAATGCATTTTTTAAGTTTTTGTGAAAGAACATGCCGAAAAATTGGATATTTTAATTAAAATGAAACACCTGTATGACTCACGCGCGTGCTCGTTTGTAAGTAGTCAATGTGCGAAACCGGCAACAATGATGAATGTTTTAAAAATAAGCACAGAGTGTCTTAAAATAAATGCCGATGGATGGCATTTCGTGGAAAATTTCGGTTTTTAAGGGACAGATGTCTCATTAGTGAAAGAGGTAATTGAAAAAAAAATTTTTTTCGAGTTGAAGGTTTTAATTTGCATTTTTTTAATTAAAATTTTTCGTTTAAAGTTAATTTTATTTTATTTATTTAAATTTATTTTTTATTTAATTTTTTTTTTTAAATTTTTTTAATTTTTTAAAAATTTAATTTTTTTTTAAATATATATTTTTTTTTAATTTATATTTTATTTTTTTTTTATTTTATTTTTTTTTTAAATTTAATTTTTTAATTTTTTTTTATTTTTTCAATTTTTTTAATTTTTTTTTTTTTTTTGAATTTTTTTTTTTAATTTTTTTTAATAATATATTTTTTATTTAATTTTTTTTTAAATCTAATGAAAGTTAAAAAAAATAATTTTATTAAAAAAATTATAATTTAAAATTTTTAAACTTTCTTAAAAATTTGGTAAACATTTCGCAAAATAAAATTAAGTTCTTGACAATTTTTATCAAATTTCATTAATAAATTTCTCAAAATTTTTTCAAACAAAAATTAAAAACAAACTGATGAAAAAATTAAATTTAAATTTGAAAATTATTTTTAATTGAAAAATTTTATACAATATATTTCATTTATTTAAAATTAATATTTATAACAAAATATTAAATTTTAAAATAAAGTTAAAAAAAATAAAATTAAAAAAAAAATAAAATAAAATTAAAATATTAAAAAATATTTGTCAAAAAAAAAGTTTCAAGTGAAAAATTTAAAGAAAAAATTTTTTAAAATAATTATTTTTTTAAGTAAAATTTTTTATCAAAAATTATTTAAATAGTGAAAAATTGAAGTTCAGAGTGAAAATTGTAAAATTGAACGAAAAAAAAAATACTTTTTATAAAGTTATTCTACAAAATTATATTTTCAGGTAAGTTAATTTTTAAAAAACGCTCAAGCTTTGAAAATTCTTTCACAAACGAGCCAAATTTTCATCTAATTTCTTTTTGAAGTTCACGACATACATCGCCCGTTCTTATCGTACAACGCGCTTAAATCAAACATTATGTCACGCATCATCGTTTAATTCCGCAAAAATAAACGTTGAAAACGTTTAATTTGACAAGAACACGAAGAAAAAGATGAATTTAATTAAAACAAACATAAACCGGAAAACGAATCGAATCGTCCAAAACACGAAATTTTTATGTCACTTCTTAAGGCACGTGCTTCATTAATTAACGATAATTTTTTTATTATCGAATTTTTTTATTATTTTAGGAGTCAAGGTTCAATTGACCTTCTAAAAATTTCAAATTTGTACTTTGTAGTTTCTTATCACTTGTCTTTGTTTCTTATCAGTCGTTCACTTTTTTTTTTGAAGTACGATCGAAATTTCTCGAAAAATTTAATAATTTTTGAATTATTTGCTTACTTTCTCTACTAATGAAATTCCCATGTCTGAATTGTTTTTAATCACTTTTAATTCGCCCACAAAGAATTTTTGCTACCTGTCACAAAAAAAATTAAAATTTTTAACCAAATTTCAAGATTTCCGATCCGAGCAACGTTCAAGAACCGACTGAAAAATTAATTCAACAAAAATATTTGTGTTTGCTCCCGTATAGACAAGCTCTCTTTGATATGTTTACGTTGCGATGATATGATATAATGAAGTGTGTAAAAAGCAATAAAAAAATGTTACAAACATATGGTTTTCGTTTTGTTTGTAAGAGAACGAAGAAAAAGAAAAATTTGAAGAGAGAAACTGTTCAATCCTCTCTCGGCAAAAGAAAAAAATATTTTCGGAACGCGCACACTACGAGACAAGTACTTCGACGGTGATGCGGTGAAAGTACAGTAAGGCATGAATGAAGCAAAAAAAAAAAAATTAAAACATAAAAATTGTCAAGTCAAGGCGAACTGGTTGAGAGATCGATGCAAATGCTCGTACATTTGTGCAACGGAGTGTCTTCTAAAGTCGTGACAGTAAAATTGATATAGGGTAATTAATTGAAGTTTATGGCAGGGACTTTTTATTCAGCGACGACAGATAAAACGACGTGTAAGGTAACTTTATGATCATTAGATATTATATTGAACACTTTTGACTTCCTTAAGTCTTTTTTGTGTTGAACTATTTTTTTTTTCAG